>NC_142515.1:4521250-4860833 GCF_057876585.1 Rhinolophus sinicus | reverse complement strand
AAAGTCTGGCACCAGGGGGGACCAGTTATGTGACTGCTGCAAGCCCCCTTCCTCTAGCTGGATCTGTGTCCCAATCACCATGAGAGTGTGGAAGATTTCACTCTGCCCTTCCCACCCCGCTTCCCAGCCCCCTGAACTACACCAGAACTCACACGTAAATGCATGCTACTGAAGTCAGACATTTTCAATGGGTTAAGGTTAGGGCACCCCCCCCTAGAAATCTTACTTTCACTGTTCATTTATTTAACATATTTAATAGAGAATATAAAATCAAACTTCTACACAGTCATTGATTAAAACGAATTTAAGTTTTAAGTGGTGTTTTGATTACTTTTTTCAAATCTTGATTTTCTATTGGAGGAAACACCCTCAAACTATATCCTAGAAGCTTAAAACTATCCACTGCAAACTGGCTGATGCCTGGTGCGCTTTGTGGTGGAGTACATCTGAACACCTCATCTCAGATACGAAGCGTTACCATCCCACAGTGAGCAACTGCAAGTAACAGCTGTAACACGCAGAGAGTCCTGTCCATAGGACATTCATACCTGAAGGTCAGATTTTATCACTTGCTAGTCCTAGAGTAATGCCCGTGTCAGCTGTCACAAAGCTTCCTCTGGGGTAACTGGAGAGATGCATTCATACAGTTGAGTAGACATACACCATTTTGCCAGCTTGCCTTCCATTCTCCTCTCGTACAGTCGCAGAACCCAGGGCTCTTTGGGGGAATCACCAGTCATACTCAGTTCCCGTGATTAGATTGACTATCTCCTCCTCCAGTACCAAGGGTGGACACATGGCCCTGACTTGGTCAGTCACTTATCCCATTCCTCTGACCACAATGATGACTTCAGGTGTTGACACATGACCCAAATCAGTTCTCAGAGATTCAATTTGAGGACTCCTGTTTACAAGGTTGCTATGAGACTGCAGCCGCGGGCACCTGTCTTGCCACTATGAAGACTGGGCTCTCTGAAAACAGAGCTAATCGAGAGTAGCTAAGCTCAGAGCTTTGCAGAATAAATACCAGTTTTGAGGGCACTGGTTGAGTCACTTTGAGACAATGGAGCTGATCGTGTCTGAAGCCAGGAAATACCCCAGGACTTTCCAGTTTTCTAATTAGAAAAAAATAATCCCTCTGTAACACAGCAGGCTTTCATTAGTTTTCTGTCAGTCATAACCAAGAGTCAGTTTATTCATTAGGTAATTCTCAACAATAGATTATCATTCTCAGGCAGAGTCCATTCCAAAACAAAGGCTAGCTTGGTGAGTTGGGTCCAGAAGGTGGATATATAATTAAAGTGTCCTGATTACATTACATTGAGTAGGGATCCGTGCTTAGAAATTGGCTGTGTCACAACCCGAATGTAGATGCCAGTAAGCCATTCAGCTTTCAAGAAATCCACTTGCAGGGTCTAGCAGCTAGAGAGAATGGCATAATATCCAGATAGAGATGATCTAAGACAGTGGGAAATACAGACCTGACCCTTGCAAAAAGGTCAGGGCTGGGGTTGAAGACCTTTGTCACGTTAACAGAGGTGAGAGTGGAACTCTGGGAGTATGGAAAAGGGTCCCGAGAGAGAATGCAGGGAAAGGGAAGCAGACAGAAGACAGAGCCTGGGGAGTCGCATAGACTTAGAAGGCTGGTGGCCGAGAACAGGAAGAGGGGAAGAAGCTAGTGGGGCGGTCAGGGAGGGAGAAGAACAAGGACAAACCTGGAACCAAGAAATCCAGGGGCAGCAGCTCGAAGGAAGACAAAGGGATCCCCAACTTCAAAGACCAAAAGGCGGAAGGCCCCAGAGACGGAGAAAAGCTCAAGGACTCTATTAAGGATGCTGTTGACTTTGCCAAAAGCTGTTCCGGGCACATGGTGGGGGAGAACCAGGCTGCGTTAGTTACACAGCAAATCCATGGTGAAAAGTCAACCCAAGTGCCACCAGCTGTCTCTGAGAAGCCTGGTGACTGAGGTGGGGGTGGAAAGGTGGGCATATAGGACCTGGGGGTTAACTCAAAAGAATACAAATGTCATGGCTTCATCTTTGATGGCAAGTTACTGCTTACTGCCAGTCTCACTTGCACTGGGACAGTCTAAGAAACTTAGTAAATAAAAGTGTGAAGCTACAATGCAGAGTAGCACATACTCAGTAAAATGATCAAGAGCTGCATTATGTCTGTTCTGTAGGAAGGGACCAAAATATGAAACTGCGTACTATGAAGAGGATAATAAGACTTTGCCCAGCATCTACTGCTTAAGATCAGAGAGGATCCTAAAAAGTAGAAGACAAGGTTCCTGCCTCTAGGGGGCGCCAGTCTACGTTGACGTCCCACTCAAGATAAATCCTCCAGGAAGCCTCCTCTGAGCTGTGCCTCTGAGATATTAAGACTACGCCCCCACGGGGTTGGGGACCTCCCGGCCTCCCCAGGGTGGGTGTGGTTCTAGCACAGTTTTAGAGACAAAACACTCTTTACTTAGGTGTTTGTCTCTTCTGGTGGGCTGAAAAATGCAGGGATTTTACAGAGGGTGCCAAAAAAAAAATAAAAAAAATGTATACACATTTTAAGAAAGGGAAAATCTATTAAAATGGTAATACTCAATATATTACCAATAACAAAAGACGAATACAAGTCACGTGCATACATTTTTTTGGCACCCCCAGTATTTTATTCGTCTTCCTATCAGGGAGGCTGGCACGGAGCAGACAGTCAATTAGGGTAGCAGATTTAGGAAAATAAAAAAACGACATCTAGTGAAATTTGTAATTCAAAGTCAAACATTGCACGGAACATTTGTCGTTTGCCTGAAAGTCAAATTTCACTGGGCATCCTATGTTTATCTGGCAACACTGCCTTCCATCCATGTTTGCTGAGTGAATGCAGAAGTGTAACAGCGGTGGGGCCGGGAGAAGAAGCAAACTGGGAGAGGACAATTACTCCTTCTGAACCCATTCTCCAAAAACAATAACTTTTAAAAGTAGTATGATGCTGAAGGCAGTACATGGGCAGTACAGTTAGGACCATAAGAAGATATGTGAAAAGTTAGAAAAAAGCTGCATCTGGAACATCAGATGGGGGAACCACAGATGTGTGGAGGGGGCAGTCCAGTGGTGGGGCCTGCTCCCCACCTCTCCAACAGCTGGGCCCTGCCCTCGCCCACACCCCCAGGCTCACAACTCCTGGCTGTGCCTCTGGATGAAGGTGGATGAATTTAGTTCGTGTCTCTCCTCAACACAAATACAAAAGGAAAAACTCTGTGTGCAGCTGGGTGGCCTGACCACACGGTGGGGGCATTCAGAGACTGGGGTCATGGAGCCTGGGTAGTCAGGGAAGGCTTCAGGGAGGAGGCAGCCTTTGAGGAGGTGGAAAATCGCAACAGGCAGAAACCTCTTCTTTGGTTCTCTCTCTCTGAATTTTGTTATTAAACCTAGAAACCAAGCCAATCATGAGTCCGAGATCGTGGCTGGCTTCCTTAAACATTTGGTTTATTGTTTTAGCCTTTTCCCTGCTCCAGTAAAAAGCGCCTCTCTTGTATTCTCAGCAGACAACAGCCCCCTCAACACTGTCGGGATCAGCACAACTTTTTTCCCAACAGACTGTGAACTGCACCCTCTTATTGGTGGGTGCGCATGTGAGTACACACACACACACACACACACACACACACACACACACATACACACACACCTCTTTGGAGAGGCGCTGCCAAGCTAACGGGCATTTCAGTCAAGTCTTCAGACTTTGTATTTTCTACTCTTTAATGTTACGTAACACCTTCTTATTTGCCTCCCTTTGATGTGGGAGGCAACCTCTCTGGTTCAAACGGAAGACAGGATTTTAGCTGCTACTTTGCTTACAGGGGCTGCAGCCATCGGAGGGCTTGACTGAGGCTGGGGGGTCCACTGCAACGTGGGGCACTCACAGGCCTGACACAGCGGTGCTGCCACCTATTGGTGGGAGGACTCAGCTCTCCACCTGGGCCTCTCCTCAGGTCGGCTTAGGTATCTTCATGGCTTGGCAGCATCTTTACCCCAAAGGGACAGATCTAAGAGACTGAGCTAAAAAGTGGAAGGTCACACACTACACTCCTGCTTTATTCTACTGGTGAAACAGACCAACCCTGACTCAGTGTGGGAGGGGATGTCAGCGGGGTGAGGGAAGCTGTTTATCACAAAGTCAGCTTAGAAAATTCAACTTAGCAAATTCAAACTATGCTAATTGGGAACAAAGTCTCCCACCCTGGAACTAGAAGGACATTTTAAGATCTTACAAAGAACGGCCAGAGGCCCCAGGAGACCACACAGCAGGGAGGCAGGGACCACAGAGGCCACATGAACACCATGTGCTTCTCGGGGCAACGGTCCCATCCATCCATCACCCGCCCAGATAGGATTGGCTTTTATCACACAAGCTTCTACGGTGGACTCTTGGGAACAGTGGAGAGCAAAGGAGATATGTTTCTGTCCTCTTGAAACAGACAGTCCAATGGGGGAGGCAGACATGAAACTAGGATACAAGCAAATAAAATGGCAAGATACAGTGTGAAGGAAAACAGAGCAATATAGCACCCAGCAGAGCGTGAGGACCAGAAAGTCTTCCTTAAGAAGGTGGTTGGAAGGCAGAGATGAGAAGAGGCTCACCCACCCACCAGGTGAGCTGATGTGTGATGGAGGAACTCATGGCAGGAAGGCAGGAGCAGGTGTTCACAGGAGGATTCCTGGGGCTCTTCTGGCTAGAAGCTCGGAGGAGACGCCAAGTCAGAAATGACGTGAGAGGCTCGGTGTGGAAGGTAAGCCCACACACCTTGTCCTCGGAGCTCTGAATAAAGGGATTGGCGTGCATGGCACAGCCTCTGGGCTGCCAGAGGAGCTGAGGGTGGGGAGGCGTCAAGACAGGAGAGAGGGGTGTGGACAGAGTCCCAAGAATGTGGGGAAAGAAGCCAGTTTGACTACTGGAGAGGAGACCAGAGGGTCCAGGTGAGACAACGCAGAAACCAGCCGAGGGCAGTTGGGGGCAGGATATGGCGGAAGAGAGCGTTACTGCAGAGGGAGCAGAGCACAAGTGAGGTTAGGGTTTCAGGCCAGTCTGCCTGTGGTTCAGCATCATCTCAGTGGGGCCTCATGTTACAGAGTCCGGCTTCCTGTTTTAGGCAAACTTTGGGAGCACCATCCACACGCAAATTGGGACACACCAGAATCAATCGAAAAGATACAACATGGATCTTTTTAGGGAAAGAGATTTGCCTAAGAGCTCATTGTTTATGATAACATTTTCAATAATTTAAAAATGCAAGCGCCTAAGGGAAATGCTTGATTGGTAAATTATTTGTGAAAATGATTTCGTTTTTTGTGTGTGGCATTCATCAAACCTAAATAGAAAAGCACCAGACCAAAACAAAAATCAAGATAAAAGTAAATGAAATGAAATAACTGAAAAACAGGGGACTCTCAAAGTACACATAACTATTAACTCAAATGTCTTTGGGGACCTACTATGTGCCCAGCACTGTGATGGGCCTTGAGGATGTTGAGATGAGCAATACATAGTATCTGCCTTTAAATATTCCACAGTTTCCCTGGAAAACCAGTAAGAATCCACCCGTTAGGTATGGATAACATGCACCATGCTGGAGGCACTGACTGGGTACTCAGATAACCTGACCCATGATGATGGTACCGACTAAGTATTTGGGTAACATGATCCATAAGGGAGGTACTGACGGGGTACGTGGCAGCTACCACACATTGACGATGGGCATGAACATGAGGAGTTTAGGAAAAACCACCTGTCTCAGTTTGCTTGGGCTGCTATAACATAATACCACACATTGGGTCGCTTAAACAACAGACATTTACTTCTCACAGTTCTGGAAGCTAGAAGTCCAAGATAAGGTGCCAGCATGGGTGGGGTCATGGTGAGGTCCCTTGTCCTAGCTTGCAGATGGCCACTTTAGCACTGTGCCTTCCCATGGTGGAGGAAAAGCTCTGGTCTCTTCTTATAAGGGCACTAATCCCATCATGGGGACCCCACCCCCACCACCTCCTCTAAACCTAATCACCTCCCAAAGGCCCCGTCTCCAAATGCCACCGCACTGCGGGGGGGTTTAGGGCTTCACAGTGTAAATTTTGGGGGGCACACCAATATTTGGCCTGTAACACCAACCAAAAAGGTAACTTCTGTGACGAGTCCCAAAAACTGAAGCCATGATGGGATTTATGCTAAATGAGGGGCAGGAAAGGAAAGAGTGTGGAGAAACTGTGCAGAGCACAGATGCAGGAATGAGCATCAGACGGACGGGGGCCCAGGGCAGGTGTATCAGCCCCACATGGAGGGTTTGGGTCTCCCTCTGAAAGAAACGGGGAGTCCCTGGTGGACTGTAAGCAGTTCTGAGATACGCTCAGATTTGTGTTGAGGAAAGACTTTTCACAACAGTAAGGAGAGGCCAGAGACTGGAGGCTCCAGTAAGATGCTACTAAGATGTGCCAAGAAAAACCAGACTTTCCAAAAAGATTTCAGGGCTTGGGGAGTATAAATCATCACCATCATCATCGTCACAATGAACCTGGCATGGACGAGACACTTAAACACCATCTTATCAATCTTAGCAAGAATCCTCTGAAACAGGTACATATTGGGATTTCTGTTTTTAATGGAGAAGCAGAGGCTCAAAGAGGTAATGTAACTTGCCAAAGGTCACAGAGCAAGGGAGTGTCAGTGCAGGGTCTGACCCCTGACACCCTGCTCCTCTTGGCGAGGACACCCTGTAAATCGTCAGCTCTGATGGCCTCAGTGCTGGGGAGGGTCAATGAGGACGGGCCCACACCACCACTTGACCTGACACTCTGCAGGCTGAAGACAGCCCCTGAGCCAAGGAGCGTCTGCTAGGGTGCTGTCTCTTGGGGGCGGTGGGCTCCCCCTGGCCCCCACCCCAATCCCACTGCAGGGCTATGATTTTTCATAGTAAGAGTGAAGTGATTTGGGGAATGATATGGACGTAGTATGGATGTACTACTTTGTATGCATGTAGTACTTTGTTTTGAAAGGCCAAACTCTACTTCCTCTACCCAGATGGACACAGGAACACTAATAACACCATTTTGGCTCAGGGTGTGTTGATCAGGTGGAAATGTTTCAGCCAGAAGCACGAGGCCTTGGGAAGGGCCCAAAGACCCGTGATGGGGAGGCCACTGGTCTTTTGTCCTTTACCAGCAGAGGAAGCAGTCCCAAGGCTCACACTTCCATCCTGGTTTTGTCTTCACTGAGGTGAGGCTCTGAGTTTGCACAGGGTCTGCACAGAACATGAGCCTCTCAACCAGTGCCCTGCTCTGGTCTTCTTATGGGCCTGCACCCCACTTTCTGTCTCTAGCATAACCTATCTACTGGCTTGCCATCGCTTTCCTGCCTAAAACACTCTATTTCTGACCTCTTCTGAAACTACTGCGCTGAATATCACTTCACTACCAAATACTTCCAGGTGCTTTCCAGTACCTTTGGGATGGAATGCTCACTTCTTAGCCTGATAGTCAAGGCCCTACTTAACCTGAAAACTCCTCACCCCAAGCCCCAATCCTGGTGGCATCTTACCTGTGACAGGTGCTTAAGAGCCAGTTGTGAAAATAAAGGGAGAAAAATATGACTCATAGTTTCTATACTCAAGAGCCCTGGAAATGCTGAGCCCCGGAAATGCTGAGCCCCAGAAATGCCAAGCATGGTGCCAGGTCTCGACTGTGACCCTTTTCCATAAGGAGACGGAGGCACGGAGAATTTCCACAGGCTGCCTTGGTTTGTACAGAAGCTAGGACTTGTCACTTAATTAATGTTTCTTCCCATTTGATCCAGAAATCTAAGCAAGGAAATTCTAAGGCTGGATGCTTCAAATAAAGCAGTTAAATTAATTTGCTGTCGTGGCCGTAGGAATTTCTTGAAAGGAGCTGCCTCAGAGGTCAGTGAGTGAAGTGAGCCAACTCTGCACTGAAATTCTTGGAATCTGAAAAGATGGGCAGTTGTAACTGGTAAGGTTTCACCGAAAAACGTATGTGTTGTGTTCGAGGGTGTTTACTTAATGAAAGACATACATTTCCACAGCTTCTGGACATTTATAGGAAAAGATCTTTAAAACTTCTCCAACTCGTCTCCCCACCTGCCAACGTCGCTGGCCAGCTCTTCCCCATAACGCCTGCTGGAGCAAAAAGCACGTCTCCATGTTCCTGTCTTTTAGAACCAACAAAAATGCACTTAGTGTTTTGTATTTGAGGAGCGTTGCTTCTGTCCTTCCCAACTGACAGCTCCTGCTAAACCTGTCTAGGCACCTGAAGGATGTGGTATGGAAATCAGCCTCTAACTTTCGTCCTCAGAACTCAGAAAACGAGCAGTTTGTGTTATGCCCATTACAGGCGTTTCCCGGGCAGCTGCATTCCCAGAAAGGCTTCCAGACTGAACCAGACGAGCCTCAATACCTGCCAATGAATCAGCAGGCTGGAAAAACCCAGCTCTGGGACTCCACTGAGACTGTTCTGGAGATGAACCTTAAAAAGCTCCCTCCTCCCCTTACTTATAGCCATGAGGCAAGGGGCTGGGGGGAGGGGTGGTCTGCAGAACCGGAAGTCTTAACTCTTCCAAAACAGCCCAGACATGAAAACTGCGAGACATCAAATGTCTGCTCTCAGTGCCCCAGATGGGCAAAGATACACCCAGGCGGCCAGCACAGGCCGACCGATAGCCCCTGGGATGGGATGCATTCCCACGTATTCCACTGAAGGCTCTGAAACCAGCAATGACTTTTGGCAATGCAAACACATTCCTATTAGCTGAATAGGCACGGCCAAAGATTATATGCCCCAGTGGTCTTGTTTTGAACTATAAAAGAAGGGTCTAGATTTCAAAAGACCTATGACAGAATTCTCTACCCCTGGTGGGCTCTTAACTCTTCCTTATATTCATTCTGCAGGAGTTGACATCTCCTCGAGTTCTGTCTGAGCAAACTTCAAAGTCGTCCTGAAATACAATTGCCAGTTCTTGTGCATTTTTTAAAAGGCCAAAATCTCTCTAGCACCAAGCACAGGGCCTGGGACACAATGGATTTTCAATAACTATTTGTTGAGTAGATGAATATACAGAAAAAACTCAATAGAAAAGCAGGATAATCTTTAATCAGTAAACTCCCTCCCCCCTTAACAGCTATACGTCCAAACTCTGAGATGGAATTCCACGGAATGGTGCCCTGTTGCCAGGCAAGGCCACCACCCTCTACAGCTAAGCCGCCTGACTCTCAGGAATGAATGGACCCCCCCACGCCCATTTCTGCAGGGCTCAATTTGCATGGCTGAACATGGCACCCCTGATGAGATACTCAATAAACATCTACTGGATGAAAGAAAAATCAAGACACTGTGAAAGTTCTAAAACACTACTTTTCAAATGGTAGACTATGTTTCCCAATGACAGACAGATGCATTTAAAGAGGTATATAGCACACTTCATTTTAATCATTTATATTCCTTTTATGCGTTTGAGAAAAAAATCAGTAAGTACATCAAGCATGTCAAACCATTAAGTGTGGCTGCTTCTACAATTAGGCCAAGCTACTGCCAATGGGTCATGGGTGACCAAAGTTGGGAAACATGTAACGTATGTCACCTACATATACAAATATGGCCCTGCTAATCCCTCAGTGATGGGGGACAATGTACACATAATGTTTCTGCATTTGGGCTGATCCCTCCACAAACCTTGAGAGGTCCCTTGTGAGATGCCTGCTGGGTAAGATGTGCCATTTAAGGCCAGGGAACTGAGCCAGGCTAATGGCTCCCATGGGAACGGGGAACCCTAAAGGAGACACAATCAATAATCCTGGTCTCACAACTCTGTTTTGGGTTTATGACCAAGTCTTTAAATTACATACTGGGAAAATTAGTAGGTTTGAGCAAAAAGAAGACCCTTAGTACCTTCACTGAGTAAAACTTGCATCTGAAAATGGTATGGCAGCGGAATAAAATCTTTTCGTGTTCTACTTTTAGAAAAAAAGGTCAAATTAATTTTAAGTAATTAGGAGAAAGGCAGCCTTGAGGCATGGATTAACTTAGGGAAAATGAGAAGGCAGAGTTAGGTCAAACGCTATAGAACTGGGAATTAATTTTTAGAAATAACATGTTAGGGAAGAGAACATAATGATTGGGTTTGATTTCAAGAACTGGTTTAGTTTACTGAAAATAGCCATTCCTCTTTTTTGACCTTTATACGTATAGCCACATAAAACCAATTCCTGCTATGATTTTTCCTACACAATGTTTAAAAAGAAATATATCCTATAAAAAGGTATATGGTGCGTTGGTTATGACCCAGCATTTAAGATTTGTTCCTTTAAAGTCTAGCAAGAGTGCACACATGCATTTCCTTACTCTGTCAGCTAAGAAGACCAAGAAGCAAAAGCACTGCTGTAGCAGTGAGCACACCCAGAGCCCAGATCTTGGTTTCTAACACCCTTCTTCAAGGTAGTGGGGCTTCTTGGAGAAATGGCGGATTTTAAGACTGGGGCAGGAAATATATGAGATAAACCTGGTACATCTTGTAGTGATGGAAAGTAAGGAAGTGCTAAAACACAAACACACACACACACACACACACACACACACACACACTAATGGGTATATATTAAAGGGACACAGGCACCCACTGAAAGAACCCCAATGGCCAAAGCAGGAACAATTTGAACAATATCATAAACAATGTAGTTGACTGGATGACAACCCAGAATACAAATAAACATCCATGAATCTGTGCTGATAGGAAAAAAATGATTGAACACTTAAGTAAATATGGAGAGCAGACAAACCTCACCTGCAGAAGGATTCCGAATAATTTATATAGCGACTTGACCTATTAGGATGTGGAGTACAGCTCCTTTAAACACGGGGTGTGCTCAGTGACTTCCTCCCAAAGAATTCAGCATGGAAAAGGGGAAACCAGACAACCACGACCTCAGCCAGTGGATCAAGGTCAACCTCAATGTGATAAGTCCTTTAGATAGTATGCGCCCTTGATATAGAGCAACAAGACTGATACTTGACCGCCATGGTCTTCTCCCCCAAACAGGTAAGCCCAGGCAACACTGAGAAAAACATCAGACAAATCCCAATTGAGGGACAGTCCACAAAACCCCTGACCAGTACTCAAAACTGTCAATATCATCAGAAACAGAAAGTCTAAGTGACTGTCACAACCAAGGGGAACTTGAGGACACATGATGACCAAATGTAACATAGTGTCCTGGAAGGGGTCTTAGAACAGAAAGAGGACATTAGGTAAACACTAAGAAAATGCAAATAAGGTATGGACTTTAGTAAATAATAATGCATCAATCTTAGTTCACTGTGACAAATAAAATAATGTAAGATGTTAATGACAGGGGAAACCGGGTGTGAGGCATGTAGGAATTCTCTATACCACCTTTGCAATTTTTCTGTACATCATATAAAAGACTTATTTCTAAAAATCTAACAAGAGCAGTCTTTGGGAGAGGGATAAATCCAGTTTTATTCTTCCCTGCCCCAAATCTCCAACAGGCAGGTTTCTGTAAACACACGCAGTTCTGGAAGGCATGTGCTTCCTTTACCCATTTGCGTGTGGTGCCCACATGCATTCTCAGTGGGGTGGATATTTGCCCCCAAGGGGCAAAACTTGATACTTGGGGATGGGGCAAAACTTCTTAGATGATATAATGGTTTGGAAACCTCCAAACTTCAGTGCTACCCAACAAAATCTGATTCCTTGGTATTTAATTTCTCCCTAAAGAGAATTAATTTTAATTAATTCAATTTTTCTGTTTAGGCAGGCAATAATGAAAAATGATTGTAAAGTACTGGTGTAAACCACCCAAAACACATACCTGATGCTTATAAGGATGCATGCAAGACACGGGGACAGTCAGGAGCGCGTTAAACCAATAATAAAGGAAAATCTCTCACAAGCTCTCTACACAGGGTCACATCCTAGTCGCATGAAGCACTGTGGTCAGCTGTTATTTTTAACATGATTTCACGTACTTGGTTGCAGGTATTCTCGGAGTAGATTTTAAAAGATTTCTTATAATTTTAAGGAAAGCATAGGAGAACATTGTAAAACACCTGAACTTTAAATTTTGGTTGAACAAAACGTCTTCCCCATCATGAGTATTTATTGAGCACCTACGAAGGAACTGTTTTCTTGGTTACGTTGTAAGTTCAGAGAAATTCTAGACTAAATTCATAGGTGATGGCTTCCTCGGCCTTCATGTGACAGGAGATTATTAAATGTGACATTGACACACATTAAGTCTCTCTTGGGAAGAGATGCTCTTTAGGCTTAAACTATGATTTAAAAATCCTAGTCCTTTCCAGAAATTATGTTCTAGTAAAACTCTTCAATGCTCAGAAACTTTTCGTCTTCTTAAGAGAGTCCAGGTTAAAACATAAAAAGACACGTATCATTCATTGTTACAAATGTACCTTACACGTGTAAAGGTGAGTAACGGGAAAGCTGGGGGTGGGGCATGTGGGAACTCTCAGCACAACCTTTGCAGTTGTCAGTAAATCTAAAAACTTTAAATCATTTAATTAGAGATATGTGATTTTAAAACTAAGTTCTCATTCATATGTATCACAATCATTAGTTCAGTCCACCGTGAGCTGCTCAAGGGCAGGACGGTCTCACCCATTCCTGCGGTCACAGGAACTTGACCTCAGCCCGGGGACACAGCAGACTCTCACATGTCCTTGGATGACTGAATGAAAACTGAAAACAGAAATCGTCAAACCCCTTTTCTCCTAATATCTAGCAACCTTATGCTCTACGCATCAGTCAAACATGGAGAGTCTTACCTAAGGATTATAAAGAAAAAAACAATCATAACCTCTGTTTCAACAATGTAGGGCGACCATTAGCTCTGTTGGTTAGAGCGTGGTGCTAATAACACCAAGGTTGCTGGTTCGATCTCCACATGGGCCACTGTGAGCTGCGCCCTTCTTAAAAACAAACAAAAAGCAATCTAAACAACTATATCCCCTAGCATTATCCAAATTTATTTTAAAATACAATGTTTTAAAAAGACCCACTCCATGGTGATGCTAGTGGTTTGTTTTTGGGTTTTTTTTGTGGGGGGAGGAATTGCAGAAACTATAGGAAGACCTGATTCAATAAAGACAATCTTTTTTTAAATGATGCTAATGCTTTGCCAAGAGGTCATAAGAAATAAACAAGTTAGCAGTGAGGGTGACGGAAATGTGGTCCCAGGGCCACTCGTAGATGGAGGGGTGCGCTCTCAAGGTGGGGGACACAGTGGAACCAAGCGCAGTACCTTGGTTTGCTTTCTCCTCTTTGTGTGCCAGACAAAAAGGAGAGTGAGCAGGAAGGGCCCGGCAGGGAGCCCCCTCAGAGGGCAAGCCTGACAGTGAGGGCAGTGACAGCAAGTGCTCCCCAGGCCAACCCTCTGAGCTGTCCCCTCGCTTCTGATTTATGAACCAGTCTCGACAAGATGCACAAGGGAAAGAAAGCTGACGGTTTTCCGTGCGGCAGCAGAGTGCTGTGGGAAGAACACTGGGCTAGAAGTCCACGGACCTGGGCTCAGTTACTAGTCTCGTCACTTCCCTTTCCCACCCTGTCAGCTTCTGCAGTGTCACCTGCAAACGCGCACACAACGCCCACCTTGCAGGACTGCTGGGGGCCCCGGTGAGACGCTGCCTACAGTACTCCAGCTCAGGGGTCACAAACCACAGCCAGCAGACCAAATCCAGCATCCTGCCTACGAGCTAAGGATGGTTTACATTTTTAAATGATTTTCTAAAAATAAAAAAAAGAATACGGAAACTATATGAAATTCACATTTTAACGTCCATAAATCAGTTTTATGGGAACATGGCCACGCCCATCTGTCTAGGTATCATCTGTGGCTGCTTCTCCATGACAACTGCAGGGCTGAGTAGCTGTGACAGCGTGTAGGACCCACACAGCTGAAGATGCTTTCTGTCCAGTGAGTCAGAGAAAACATCTGCCGGCCTTCGGTCTAGCTCCATCCAAGTCAAGAGGAGGTTCTTAGTGAGTGTCAGTCTCCTGACCCTTCCCAGCCGTACCACTAGTGCACTGGTTCTTAACCAGGGGCAATTCTGCACCCCCTCCCTCAGGGGACATTTTGAGTTGACATGACTGGAGGGGAGTGTGCTACTGGCATCTAGTGGGTAGAGGCCAGAGACGCTGCTAAACATCCTACTGTGCGCAGGACAGCCCCTGCCCCTGCACACACGACAGAGAGCAGCCCCAATGACAAGAGAGCCGAGGTTGAAAAGCCCTGCCACGGAGGAAGTGAAGGCCCAGAATGAGTTAAGGGAAAGGAAGGCAGAGGGACAGGACCCCACCTGCAGCAGAGAGGCATACGCGGGGAGTTATTCCAGGTAAGACATTCGCAGCCACAGAAGTGAAAAATGCAGCATTCCATCGAGCTATGAAAGACTTCCAAATAAGTTAAGAGTACCTACACTTGCAAACAGGTGGTCAGCAACCTCTAAAATGCCCGCATATTCAGAGAGTGGTTTGCAAAGTCTCCACAGAAATGAAGAGGCTCCCAAGGCCCGTTCTGGTGTTTGAATAAACTGCAAACCTTGACTTCTGTCTGCTCTGCCTTCTGTAGCAGCCATGGCCATCTGGGCATTGCCACGCCGTGAGCGACCAGGGCCCTGGGCACAGAGGGAGGTTTAAGGCCAGTCAACAAACATTTCACCTTGCTCTAGTAGGTGCCAAGACTGCACTAAGGGATGAGGGTATAAACGGAGGCCACTGTCCCCCAGGGAGGGTGTGGCTGGTGGGAGAAGTGGAGAAATTATAAACTAGCAAAGACAGCAAGGATGATTTGTGCCAAAGAGCTGAGCCCCAAGCCGTGGAGTTAGCGTCTAAAGCTGGCACAGAGGCAGGAGGAGGACCAAGGCCGGGTCTCAGTGAATCTACGAAATACCTTCCAGTTTTTGTGCTTTCCCACAAATTCAACATGGCCATGTCTTCTCTCCAGAATGTCACTTCTTAGAATGAGCATAGCTGAGTTGGCTTATTTACGGGCCTTTGCTCTGTACTGATGTCCAACAGAAGGAGCTGAGTCACTGTCAGGGAGTAAGAAGCTTGCCCTGTGTGAGGAAGAGGGACCGAGGACACACTTTGGGGAGGTCAGAGGATGGACGTACGATCTAAGCCATGTGTCTGCAGCGACTGTTTCTGCCATGTGCACAGGCTCTACCTGTGTGAGTAAAGGGTGTGCTGGGCATGGCTGCGCATCACAGAGACACACATGACTTCTGAGGACAAAGGTACGGAGACGACCAATGTGGCCGGGAAGTCAGAATGGGCTTCTTAAGAGAAGGGGCTTCGGGAGTGAGCAGGACTCAGGGACACAGCCTATGCCAAGCACCGCGGAGAAGAGCATGGCGTATTTAGGCAACGGACTGCCGCTGACCAGCTCGCAGGCTGAGCGGTGGGAACTGAGCCCCTGGCATTAGGATGGCCCAGCCTGCACAGCACCTTGGGCATCATGCAAAGGAGCCTGGCTTTGGAGGCAGGTAGGTATCATGAGAGGCTTCTGAAGGGTGTCTCCAACCTCATGATTGCAGGGGAGAGCTGGGGTGACAACATTTTCTTCTCGGGGCTACTCAATAGAGAACATGGTGGGGGTGCTGTGTCCACTTTGGGGCACAGTGCATTTAAAGGAAGTGGGAACTTTCTGCTGGAGGTGCCAGACATTCACTGGAAGTCAGTGACCAACCTCCGGGCTCGAGGCAGGCTGAGCAATGCAGGTTTTAAGCCAATGTGTGATAGAGGACAAATGGTGAGCTCATCAAATGAAATGTGCCTGACACAGCACTTCACACACAGGATGCGTGCAAATGAGGTGGCTATTCTAGCCTTCGTGACTCATGTGAGCCCGTCTTCCCTGCTACAGGTGGACGGTGAGGTCCCACGAGTGAATGACATGGCCAAGGGGAACCCTTAATCAGAAGCGGGTCTAGGAAGAAACTCAGGGGAAACCAACAGTTAAAAGACAAAGCTAAAAACAGGAATAAAAAGCAAGAATTAGAAACATCTGAGGAGAAACAAGAGGGAACGGGGTCTCCTTGGGAGCCAAAGGAAGTGAGCATTTCAAAGGAGAGTGAATCAGTGTCAAGATGAGTAAGATACAGAATGAAAGGCATGCACTGGCTTCGGCACATTAGAAGGCCACCTATGACCTTGGCAAGAGCAGCTGTGCTGAAGGGTTGGGAGTGGAAGCTGCTACCGAGAGGAGCAGAGGGAATGAGGAGCTGAGCTGGCGGATGTCCCCGCCCCTGTGAGAAGGCGGATTGTGAAGGGGTGCGAGGGCAGTTCTTTGAGGAAAAAGCAGTCTCAGTGTTCTCAGCTGCGAAGCAGAGCAAATGGAAATGTAGGGAGAATCTACCTCTGCCTTTTTAGTTAGTTGCTATTTGATATTTGAGACCTGCAAGAGGCTAAAGGAAGCTTTGGTTTCATGCTCTAATCCATTTGCCTTTTTATTTTCCATTTCATGTACTAGTTCCATAATTTCATTCTCATGCAAGAAAGCTAGAAATTGGAAATTTCCTGGAGCATTCCAAGGCTGAGCTCGAATGAGGTCATCTCACGATTAATCACATCTTGACATGTCTTCCCTGGGTCCACGGCTGATTTTTTTCAAGACATGAAATTGGAGATTGGCCCCTAGAGACACTTTAAACTTTCACTATCACTTTACACGGGTGTAGTAGTTTTTAGTTTCCACCATAGTTTTACACCGTTTCATCTCATCCTACAATGACCCTAAGAGTGAGGAAAAGCAGGTCAGCCGATCTTCTTTGTTACACGTCAAAACGACAGTCAGCAAACAAACCACACACCCAAAGTCACATTCTTCCCCTCTTCTACTCTATCAGCGAAATTGTCAGTGGCAATGATGGCTTAATTCTAAATTTGTAAAGAATGTAATAATATCCTATCACATATTTCAATGAGAGAGAGAATCAGAAGAGTCAAGTTCACCAGCTCTCTGGTTTCCACGAGTACCAGGTTCTAAACCCTGCGTGTTCCTGAGGGCATTTTATAAAAAGGAAGATGCCTGGGCCTTCCACAAATCCAATGAAATCAAACTCTCAAAGACTGGATGCCAGACATTGTTATTTATAAAAGTTTCCAGGTGACCTTAATACACAGCCAGGCTAAGAACCACTGTGCATAGTAAGTCAATGATGATGCAATGAAAACCAAATTAATAAAGGGATCCTTTCTCTTTGAGGGTATTTATGATGGCACCACCACTCACCTACTTAGCAGGTGCAAAATGTCTTTAATCCTCTGGCAAGTCCAATGGACTTTCCCTTCAATCTGATCACTTCTCACCACGGCCCACATGCAGGGTGGGAGCTGTCTCCCTTGCTTTCCTGGATGCTGCACCAGCTTCCCCACTGCTCTCCTTGTCTGCACTTGGGGCCCCATGCTGGAGTCTCTGCACAGTTGTCAGCACTCTGTTAAAACTCACTGCCACTGCCAGACGCAAAGCCCTGCAGTGTCTTCCCCTTCCAGCCCACCCTCATCTGGGCCCTGCCAACCTCTGTGCACTCCCCCCTTCTCTCCCTCTGTTCCAGCCTTATGCTTGCTGTTCCCTCTGTGTGGATGCTCTTCGCCAGATCTCTGCATGGCTAGCTCACCAGTCCTTCCTTCAGGTCACTGCTCAATGTGACCTCCACAAGGAGACATCTCCTGACCACCCCGTGGGGTGCAGATCAGAACACTGGGTCCTGGAGGCAGCGTTAGTGGCGAGTGAGTCAGGACCACACGGTGATGTGCTTCTCATGCCAAGCCTAGTTTTCCTATGTGCTGTGGACGTGAGGTCCACCTCCGAGCAGGACTGGGGTGAGTTAGAGCTTCATTTTAGGGCAACAACTCTGGCAGACTGTCTGGAGGAAACCAGAGGGGACCTGCCCTGGAATTACATGTCCCCTTCTCTACCTTCCCAAGTCCCCAGGTCCTGTGGCATTCCCAACTAGAAACCGTCTGTTCACACTTCCAGGTCCAGTTTACTGGACTTCTGATGTCCGTCCTGACAGAAACGCTGTTTAAGAGTTAGGTGTTTCTGTATCTATTATAAGGAATGCTTCTATTATCATGAACACTGCATGTGTTACATCTGGGGAGAACCACAAGAATTAATGTTATGGTTTGGTCACAAAATCAGAATGTTTACTTAGCAGAGAAAGAGGGTTACAGTGGATCATCTCAGGACAAATGTCTGTTTCCTACAGGCTACTATTTCTACAGTGAGGTCACATATGACCCACTCAATCCGGCCCTGTGTTTGGCCCCTCCTGCTCCCATGTCATCACAAGACTGTCTCGTTTCCCAGTGCACTGCAGACACACCAGCTACTCACACGTTTGCTCTTTTCATGTCTGGCTCTTCCAAGTTTACTGAAAAAGTTTAATAGTTTTCATAAAAAGGTCCTCCCTGGCAACCTATAAAAGAAGATCTCCCCTGTTGGTCCCTTCAATAATACGTTGTTTCTTTCTTAACACTTATCCCAATCTGAATTTGTTTTATTTACATTTTCTTCATTAGAATGTAAGTTGCATGGGGGCAGAAAGCTCCTGTGCCTTCTTCATTAACTGTATGCCTAGCACCTGGCACAAAATAGGTGCTCAGGTAAAAAAACAGGGCTGAATAGAAAGCAACAGGGGAGCAAGAAATCCAACAGGGGAGCAGGAAAGCTAGAATGCAAATCTAAAGTGTCTACATTCTAAGGTACAGGAGGCATAGTTGTGCCACAAAAGTATTCCTTAATGTGTGTTTTATGTACTCGAAGATACACTCTGTTAACACAGTTTAAATTAAAACGTTTACTGTTATGTTTGCTAACAAGAAAGACATACATACCATTAGCCAGAATCCCTATTCCCACAACAGGTACACACATCTACCCGGTGGAGAATTACAGCAAACGTAAATGCACGCTGACAGTCACTTACGTACATGTATCCCTTTCCGTGCAGGGTCTTAGTGGTTAACCATCACTTGTGGGGAGATATTCTAATTATAGTGCCATAATGCTGGTCCTATGAGCTGTATGTTGAGATGAGCCCCATGGCATTACAACAAAATGCCATTCCCCAAATCATCTAGCTCCCAATTCCTTTAAATAATCTCAGTAACCTGGAGGTACTTTAATGCAATAGGTATGTGCCTCCTACCCACAAGGTTCTAATCTTGCAGGTAGAATCCCAGGGGAGTTGGGACAGTGATCACACAATAGCGGTTCCTCCTAGTTTTCTACAAAGGTGGTACTGGTGGCCCACAGTCATCAGGCTTTAGTGTGGCCGGCAGCAGACGTGCAGCTTCCTCCCCCGGCCACCTCATGCTGTCTGCAAGATGGCTAGCTGGCAGGAATTACGAAGCTGGGGGTCAGAAACCAGTGCCACCCTGAACTGACCCATTCCAGTGGCGCACAGCAACCCACACCGCCCAACTCCTCCAGGTAAGGTCGCCACATCAAATATAGGACACCAGTGAAATTTGGATTTCAGATAAACGACGAAGAATTTTTTAGTGTAAGCACATCCCCAAATATTGCACTGGGACTTACTTGTATATATATTTTCAAAAAATGTACTGTTTATCTGAAGTCTAAGTGTAATGGGGCATCTGTACTTTTATCTGTTAAATCTGGCAACCCTACCACCAGGGAAAGCCCCCGTGACAGCTTCCATTGCCCAAGAAACTTTGGGTGGTTCCCTATTTTTGTATTATTAATTAGTGCCCATAGATATTTTAAAGATGTACTTTTTTATGAAATCGTTTACTTCTCTGTCTCTGCATCTATCAAATCATGTCTAATTTTGCTGATTAATGGCACAATGAAATGGTCTTTAATGTCTTAAGTTTTTCTTCCAGGAAACATGAGCACCACACTGATTGACTTGTGCTTTGTGTATTCAATTTGCAACAGTCTCCATGAAACAGAAATATTTTGTAAGTGCAGATTTGGCATTTAGATCCTTTAACCAAACCTCTGACTTTTCTGAATGCTCACTTTCAACTGAAAGCTCTCTAGAAAATCAATTAATGATGTAACCCATATTATTATTACTCATTTAAAGGTGGTCCACTACAGCCCTTCCAGAAAGCTACAGAGAATTTTCACAATCTCACTCTTAAAAAAAAAAAATCTGTTTTCTATTATAAAAAATAACCTAAAAAATAGTTCCACATAACACAAGGACAAAGCCATCTGTCTGATCTCTCCAAAGAGCTCATATTTCCATAGATTTTATCACTTTCCAACTCTTTCCACAAATTCTGAAATTTAAGGAAGTCATGTAGATTTGGCAGATAAGACTCACTGAAATATTTAATTTAATCATGAATATTTGAATTATTTTATATTATTCTTTTACATCACAGAAGGCTCAAATCAAACACATGGCCAAGTAAATGACATGTAAAACTGCATTAAAACTCATTACAAACTGAATTTTTGAAAGTTGCATTAAAATATTTCTACCAATAATCGATCAATAAAACCAAAATGTTGATGAACTAGACACGAATACAGAAAAATACCCTAGACTCAAGAAAAAAAAGCAAAACACAAAAGTGCGTATCTGGATACATAATTCCAGGCGTGTGCGTGAAAAATAACCTTCAACACATGCAAATGACACCACTCATCGGAACTGACACATCAAAATTGGTTTGTATTTCATGTTCACAAGAATAAAAATTTCACTTTATGAAGATGAAGTGAGCAATTAAAATAAAGACAAAACTTGAATGACAGAGCATGATTGTAGTAAATGTGATTTTAAAACTTCAGCCATTGATGTAAAGAAAAAAGCAAATAAAAAACCGACCTTTGAGTCGAGGCTCTTCGTTGGGTTCCAGAGGTCTCCATTCAAAAACAAGGCACTGACGACTTCATAGGCTCCTCCCTGGTCCCTTGTTTGGGCCTGTCCCACGGAAGGGGCTGAGTTGCTTCCCAAGTTCACCCCTGCATCAAAAAGAAAACAGCCCCGTTCTTCATTCTCCTCAGGAAGAGTTTGGCATCAGAAGCTTCTGATGCAAATGACTCAGTGGAAATATCTGGAAGCTGAGTAAAGCTAGGGAAACACCATAATCTATTAAATCACAACATGTGTCAAGAGGGAGGACATCTCTGTCAATCTAACCATAAAATTTTGTAACTTGAAGAAAACAGAAGCTAACATTTTTCTTTCAAGACTTATGGATGTGCTGGGTGATTATACTAGTCAAAGTATATAATTCTGTCTTCAACAAGCCACACAACTGTGCAAGCGTGACTTTCTAAACGATGAATTAACACTTTGCTTAAGATCATCTCTCTAGGAAAAGTCTCAAGGCTTTAGTTGCATTAAGACTAAATCCATTTCTTTAAGCACCAGGGAATGAGTCAAGCACAATGCCACCCCCCTCTCCGCATTCACAGAGGCTAATTTTATATGATGCAGCGAGTGATGCTATAGACAAAATTAATTTGCCAGTACAGACTGACTAGACTGGTGTATGAAAAAAAAATTAAGTCATTCAATAAACGATTATATGATCTTGTTTCCTGGGGTCCTGTCTGTCCAAGCAGTTAATATACCGACACGGGTTCAATTTAGCCCAATTTCCATAAACAATCCTAATGGAAAGTATAACATTTTTCTCTTCTGGAGAGTGTATCACTTTCTTAACAAATACAGTCATTTCTCTGGGCTTGCTGTCCTATGAGGTCACGCTCCTTTTCTCTGTTGTGACCACAGAATATCCCTCAAGGTACGGGATGGGGGCAGATTCCTTCACATGTTATTCCTATTTCTTCAACCAGGGCTCATAATTTTCAGACCTGACTCATAATAGCACAGTTTTAAGTTACTAAGGAGTTCACATTTATTGGGCACAAATGGTATTGAAATTTTAATCCTAGACATTTTACAGCTCCCCAAATACTTTTAAATCCACACCGTTTTATCATTCTCGATGTGGAAGTCTGCAGTTATATTCAGGTTACGAAAGGATTACTACTCGAGTATTAACTGTCTCACACAGCCTCTCTGGAAAACTCTCAAGTTGGTCACAACACATTTAAAATTCTCAGGTGCTGAGAGCCAAGGGAACAGGGATGCACCAAAAGCTGGGAATATGGCCAGTGGCAAAGGATGTGAGCTGAGCCCCTCAGACATGTGGGGAGGAGAGGGGGAGAGGGGACCATGAGCATAAGTGAGCAAGGGCAGGAGACCTGTGCTGCTCGGGGCTGGGCTGAGCTGGGTCTTCAGGGCTGAACCCGTATCCAAGAGATGAAGGTTCTGGCTGTGCAAGCAGAGGGGCCGGCTCTGGGTGGTGACAGCTGCGGACATTGGTGAAGGGCTGGCTGGAGGTGGAAAGAATGGGCCGTCTGAATGGGGGACATCAGAAGTCCTGGCTGCAGAGGGACAGCTGGCAGTGCGTAGATCTTGAATAAACGAACCTTGCCCAGTGGCTTGATTTCCATATGCCCTGAGGGAGTGTAGCATTGCTACCAGCTGGGGCTTTGGAGGAAGACATACATCAGCATCGGTGCCACCTCTACCACAGATCCACTGTGGGACCCAGGTCCAGCAGTTTGCCCACTTTCGTGTTCATTCATTCGTTCTCTTGCTCACCATTCAACGACTGTTTATTAACTGCCTTCCTTGAGAGGGTCAGTCTAGATCTGATGTCTCCACTCAAAAGCCCCTTCTCCCTGCCTCAGGCCAGCACTCTCTCACAGCTGGGGGAGCCAGGCCCTCTGCCTACACTGCCGGGACCCTCATCTCCTAGACGTAGTCTCACCCCGGAACACTCGGCTCGCTCTGTTCTGTGCATCTAAGAGACGGTGTCATGCAGGGACTCTGGTCCCGCTCCCTGCACAAGAACGCAGGATACGGTCAGGTTAAAAAGCAACACCCACGGAGCCATGGATAGGGGAGTCATACCACTATAGTCTCGCTGGCGGCTGGGCTGGAGACACAGGGAGCAGGAGCCACACGATCTGTGAGCTGCCATCTGCTTCTCTGCCAACCAGCAACCAACCCCCTAGCGTAGCCACAGCAGTTATATTAGTGGCTAATGGCTAACGGGTAACAGCTGATGGCCATCTGATTACAGTTGACAGCCATCTAATAACCAAGCCAGCACCTTTCCACGTGAGGCCAAGAGCCTGGAAACTGCTCTCTGGGACTCTGTCCCCACAGAGGAACACAGATAAAGCTGCTTTCCTGTCTTCCAGTATTGTATTGGGAGAGAGACGACTGAACAAATAAGACCATTTCAGAGAACAGCCAGCACTCTAACAACAGGGCCACGGGGACCGTCTGGGCCATCTCTAACTCTCCCATAAACCAAAACTGAACTCAAAATAAAAAGTTAGTAAGAAAAACGAGGTGATGGTAGAGTGGCGGGAGGGCTGCTCTTGATGGATAGGTGACGAAAGACCTTTTTGTGTGTTGTTGTTGGGACGAGGAGCGTGTAAGCTATCATGTGAAGAGAAGCATCCAGCCCCACACAGAGCCACAGGAAGAGCGCGTCATCAGGGGACAGTGAGTGCTTCCTTTTGCCATCAAATGAGGCAGAGTGTGGCGATGCCCTGGGGAGACAATACACTGAAGCCCGAATAACACCAGCTGGTTTCGTGGGCATCGTTCTCTCACCTTTGGGAGAGAACAGCTTAGGGCCTCGGGCCTCCTGCTCAGGGCCCTCAGTGAGACCCACGTGTTAGAATTTACTGAAACAAAGTGAGTTCTGATCCGGCTATATGGCCCCTACAGAGCTGGACAACAGAGTGCAACTAATGAAACTTATCTTAAAAGAGAGCTGGTATGTTATTTGTGTTGGGTTAAGAAGGCTTTGAAATATTAGCAATCAGGGAGTATAAAACGGAGATTTGTCTGTACTTTCCCCTCAATCAGTGAAAACCACGCCACATGTCAAGAGTTACCATGGCCATTATTTTGGACTTTTGAAAAGTCAGGTAAAACTGTTAAGAGTGATTGCAAGCATTTCCAAATTTCCTCTAAGCAAACAAACTCGTCCGATGATAAGCTACTCCTAGCAGTTGTCAGTTAAGTTTCCAACACAAGTGAATTGCCAGACCCACGGGTTCGTCACAAATCCAATTGTCTGAGGGTCTGTTCAATGGGATGGAGGAGGCGTTCTCAAACTGGAGTCCTCTGTCACCTGCCACCACCACCACAGCGGGAGGACAGGAAGGCTTGGGGGGGTTCCAGTCACAATGCTCAAAGGCCTGGAGGACTTTCACCCAGGTCTCAGGCACTGGGAGAACAAGCCCTTGCATTTAATAGATCGCGCTTGAGACGCCGTGCGTCTCAGAAGGAAGGAGATGGTGCCACAAACTCCAGGTCTCGTGGTCCAGATGCCTCTGCCAGGCGGGGGCCTAGGAGAGGCAGCATCTCCAGAGCCTTGACTTTGTGGAAGCTGAGAGGCCTCCTGTTTGACAACCAGGCCGCAGCTGCACAAACCGAATACCAAGGACACCTTAAGTCCTCTGGACCCTTTTCCTCTAAGACTCTTAGCAGCAGAAAAAGACAGTTATTTACTCTCCTGAACGTAACATGTTCCAGCCCTTTTCACCTCCATATTTCAGCATCTTAGTGCAAAAGCAGTCCTTTCTGGCTGGAGTTTTTTCTTCTGAGAGGCTTTATCTGTATATATTCCCAGGAGAATTGAGAGGCAGACTGTGCCAGCACTTGTAGAATGTTGTGCAACCTTTTTAAGAAACTGAGTGACTGTGCTATTTGCTGAGTATGGTACTTATTATCTATATACATTATAATGAGGCCGTCTCTCAGCTTTTTAATTGGTTGCACGGTATCCTCCCCCAGCAGTATCTGTAGTCAGAAGACTATTTCTTAGGAGCTTTTCTTTGTATTTCTACACTGGTATTTCTTTGAGATGATGGAAATAAAAATTTTATTTGTGCTGCATGGATAGACAGAATAAATTACAGACAGTTAAAAAAAAATTACACACAGCTGTGACATATCAGAATGTATTTTATGGAGTGATCTTGTTGACAAACCATAAAGGCAGTCTTGAATGATGGGTACATTCAAGCCCTAGAAACAGGGAAAAAATATGACCTTATAAAATACACAGTTTGCATACATTTTTGTCTCTCATAGCATTTGGGCATCAACAGAACTCAGCTGCCTAAATAAAAAATGTGAAGAGCTGATATTGGGGAGGAACTTCAGCTTGTTGCTGGTGGGTAACCTGTTACACTGCTTTTTGCCATTTTAATGCAATGGCCAGTTTGCTTCAGTCTCAGAGTAGAAATGAGCATATTAGATATTTTGGTTTCTACCACAATTATCTTCTGTGACAATAAGCTCTGCTTTCCCCTGGGACATGCGTGTTCCCACTACACTTGTCTCCTTGTCTAAGTTTGACATCTTCAGACCTGATTACGGCTGGTCAAGCGGGAAGTTATAGATCCAGTTCCATAGGCAAAACTCTTTGCAGCAATGGCTTTTAAGGTCTTGGAAAGGCCAAAATGAGGACACCCTCCCCCCACTACCACCAAAGTGACACCAGATCCCCACCAGGTGAATCACTCAAAGCCTGGCTGCTGTTAAGTCCTGCCCCATCCCTGCTCCAGCCAAGCTTTTTCCGCCCATCTTACTAAGGGAGGTGCAGACCACACTGATGCCCACTTAACGGCTGAGATAGTGAACAATGAACTCTGTGGAGCCACAAGACCTGGGCCTGGTCCTGACTCGTCTCTGACTTCTTCCCTTGGTCAAGGTGTGCATCTGAGGTCTGCCCACTACAATATGGGAACACATCTCTCCCCTCATGATTCTCATTGGGTTAAAGAAGCTCAAGTAATTCCATGCAGTCAAAGGGCTTTCAAAAAGCTTAACATAGGAAATCAGTTTAGGGTATCAGAATCCAAGTTTCCAGACTTCTACGTAGGGTTTGTCTAATCAAACCATGCTAATAGTGTGAATGCACCAACCATATACCAATCATTAGAAAATGGCGGGATTCAGGTGCAGGTGGGTGTCTATGTAGGCCGCCCAATGGGCCATTGGGGAAACAGAGAGATTGCTAGTCAAGATAAAATGTAAACATCTTACCTGGAGTTCCGCCTTTAAAGGGGAATCATTCTCAACATCTAATGAACCTAAGAGAGGAGAATCAATCTAAGGCACCAAAAATAATATTAAGATAAACAGTCTTTGGAAAATCTAGTGTGTGTGTGTGTGGAGGAGGGAAGGAGTTGAGGCGGCCTTAATGAGCTGCAAAAGAAGCTGGGGACAAGACCCTGGAAGCTCATGAAGCATTTTCCTTAGCCTCAAATAGCTGAGCGCTAAAGAAAATCTTATAGACCTAAGTGAGCAGCTCCTTGTTTCAGGGAAATATGGTGGAAAGACTCCCATAAGGACAAAAAATATTTCTTTCGTTCAGATTCACATCTCCAGTCTTCACCAAATAACAATGTCACTCTTTCATCTCATCTCTCCCTGGGTGGAAACTAGAGAAGTCATTTTAGAATGACACAGCTCAGGATGCTCAAAAGAACCATGGAAAAATTAATATGAAAAGAGGAATTTTACAGGGGAAAAACCTGAAAAACACTACTTCAGCCTGACTACCAAGGTCAACTTCAACAGTGGTTAAGTCCTGTTGATGGTAGGTACCCTTCATAGGACGTAATGAAAATAATACCTCTGTAATCTTACTCCCCACAACCCCAGTCTAATCTTGAGACAAATGCTAATAGAGGCTCAAACTATAATAAACCTGACCAGCACTGCTCAAAACTTTCAATGTCATCCAAAAAAGGACAGTTTGAAAAAATGTCATAGCCAAGAGGAGCCCAAAAGATACACACGACGATTAAATATAATATGGGACCCTGGATGGGACTGAGGAACAGATAAAAAGCAAGAAAATCTCAATAAAGTATGAATTTTAGTTGAAAATATTAAGTCAATATCGGTTCATTAATTGTAATAAATGCACAATAGTCATGTAAGATGTGAAAAACAGGGGACCTAGATGTCAGGTGTATGGGAACCACCTATACCAATTCTTGATTTTGCTATAAATCTAAAGCTGTCCTATGAGCCTATTAACAATTTTACAAATTTAATCTGAATCTTGCAAGAATAATGTCATTCTGGAACAATTCAACTTGGGAAGACTGAAGAGATGCCTGGTGTGTACCGAGGGCTCCAAGTATCAGCCAAACGGAGTGGCAGCCCTCCCTCTCTCTTCTAACATTGCTATTTGTTCAGATGGAGGAAAAGACATGGTAACTGCAGTCAGGCAAGAAGCCCAAAGTATTGACAAGGTTTGCTCGAGTATAAAAAGGCAGAGGTAAGTGACAACAGTTGATCCTTAAAGCAATTCAAAGGCCCCTCTCCGTCCTCCCGAGTACTTTAGAGAACACAGAAACAACGCGTTGCGATGAAAACTGAAAATTTTCTAAATTGTTGGCCACAATGCAATATTGGGTAGCAGAGCAGTGAAAAGGAAGACCTGCCGCTTGATTGAGGAAGGTGACACCAAGCGACTGTCACATAAACACTTTGATAAAAGGGTGCAGAAACAGAAGCCGATCCTCTCAGAGCCCAAGCTTGTCACTGTCCACACCGCAGGCGGAATGATCGTGTGCAGCGTGGTGCAAAGGCAGCAACGTAGCATTTTGAGTCGGAAGACACCTCCCGTGTCACCACGGGCTCTATATGGATGACCCCGGGCAAGGTCTTGCATTCCTTGATACTTAGGTCCTTTTTGTCTCCAGCAAGGTGTGGATCACCACTCACTGCAGAGGGCTGGCAAGAGCATCAAGGGCATCATAGATGCAAAGTATACGTGGATATCACGGAGCCTCGTGTTTTGTTTTGTTTTTTAAAAATTAGTCTTTGGGAAGAAATGCTCTTGCAGGTTTCCTCTGAGAGTGAGGCTATGAATTCATGATGTTTTTCTTCTTTATGTTTGTAGGTATTTCTGATTTTTCTATAATTGGCACATATAACTTTTATGATGGATAAACTCTTATGATGGATAAAAAACAAGCTATAAAAAATCAATCAACTTGAGTCATAATGACAAACCAAGTGATTGAATGTTTTACTTTCTTACCAGCTTTCCTGGCATCACAGATGCACAGTCTTGAGCAGGCTGGAGGACAGAACTCATTGGGAAATAAAAGAAACTAAGTACTTTAGAACAATTACAATTTTGAAAAGATGTTTTATAATTCAGAGAAAGCCAGTTATAACTTCCCATAAATATTTTCAAATATATTCATACCCCAAGCACATGTTGTCTCTACTACACATAAAAATAACGTTTCATGCCCACAGTGTCTCCCATCTGTGGGGAGCAAAATCATTTGCAAATTAACTTACATTATACATAATACCTTTTTGCTGGTCAGTGGAAGCTAACACAAGTCCCGTTGTACAAATGGTGAGACAGAACCATAGAGCTATGCAGGTTGTTCCTTATGTTACTCAATACTAAATGGCAGAATTAATGGCAGATCCAAGCCCTTTACATTTCAAATGCATTAATTCACTTTGTGCCTTGTAACAGGGACAAAGACATGCTGCAGAAATTCATCTGTAAGACTTTTGGAGGTGGGGTCAGAATTTTCCGAAGTTTGCAAGAAATGATAGAAGGGCAAAATGGGACCAATGATTAAAATCTATACCCCAGGGGGCAGTTTTTAGAAGGACAAAAATGGAAACTAGTCTATTCCACTCACTACTGTAAACATATTAAATGGAATTAAATAACAATGAAAGAACAGCCGTTCCGCACCTATACTAACGACCTGTCCCAGCCAACAGCACTCTCCGCCATGCTCGCTGCGCCATTTGTCATCACTGACGACCTTCCGCTGAAATACAAACCTGATTTGGCAGCACTGATGATCCTGGTTTTCTTCCACTTCTGACCAGGTCTTGCCTTTCCCCACACATGCTCCTTCCTCTGGCCTCTTTCCCTCCTTGGGGCACTTGAACACCCTCCAGTGTTAAGTTCTTGGTCATCTTGCCCCTCTACTCTTACTGTCCCCCAGAGAACTCATTAACTTTCAAGTGATGTTGCCTAAATCAGTACTTTTCTATCAGGCCAATTCGCTCAAGCACAGTCTGTATTTACAATATCTACTGGACATTTAATTTCAATGTCTTGTTACCACATCACCTCAAATCCAGCAAGGTTAAAAATCAAAGCATCCCTCTCAATCCCCTACTCAGAAAACAAGCCATTTCAACCCTGCATGTCTTGCCAATACCATCACCTTCACCGCTCCTTAACGCACATGGCTGGGCAACTGCTCTGATGGAGACCTTTTTTATTGCACATCGTCAACAACTCCAATTGGGTGTGTTGAGCTTCGCTTTTCTTTCTTTTGTTTCCTAAAAACACTCCTACTTCTTAACTGAATCCTTCCAGGTAGACTCATCAGCTGCAGGTTCTGCCTCCCCAACCTTACAGGAGAGAAACATTTGACAAGAGAAAAGAACTCTAAGGCAGGATTTTCCATCAAGACAACGTGAACGTAAATGTCTTATGGCAGTAGAAAACTTAGTGGGTTCTAAGGATAGATAGGCAGTCGTTTGGCTAAAATACAGTGAGTAATGCAATGGAGACGGGTGTGAGTCGAAGTAGACAGGCCTGGATCAGGTGGGTTTCATCTGAATGCAATGGAAAGGCCTTCTAGAGTTTTTCAGCAGAGTAAATGTGACACATATGGGAAAGCTTCTCTGCTTGAGAATGGAGTATGTGAAGGCTGGAGACAAAAGGATAAAAGTATCACTCATTGGGCAAAATGCTATGTTGAGCACAGATTACAGAATCCATACATGTTTACAGATTACAATGGTGAAACACGAATTGAACAGCTGCTGTGCAGCAAACCCCATTCAAATCCTTTGTAACAGGGGTGTCCAAACTGCGGCCCATGAGCCATTGTTAATTGGCCCGCAGCAAATTCCAAAAATATATTTAGTTTACTTAAATAAACCAGGTGAGGCAACACGTACTTCACCTCGAGTAAGTGGCTCGGCTGTTTGTGTATTTTACTGCATATGGCCCTTGGTGAAAAATGTTGAAAAAAGTTTGGACACCCCTGCTTTATAAGTTTAACTTGTTTAAACCTCACAGCAGCCCTATCATGTTAATCCCCATTTAATAAGTGAGGAATTGGAGACATAGAGAAATTAAGCAACTTGCCCAAGGCCAAACAAATCATGAGGCCAGGAGGCCAACGCACACGGCCAGGTTCTCGGAGCTGTGCCCCAGCCACACTCCGGGATAAATAAACAACCCCTCTGGCCAGGAAACACTGGGAATAAAATCCAAATTCTTTCCTGAGTCCTACAAGTTCTGGAACCTCATCCCCTGACCTCTCCAGCTGGCTTGCTCTGTTATGACCACACTGACCACCCATGTGACCCCTCATATGCCCAGCTATGTCCTACCCCATGCTCTTTGCATCTTCCATTCCCTCTGCTGAGGAGACTCTACTCTCAACCGTTTCCAGGATCCCAATTTCATCACTCATGTCCCAGCTCAAATGTTACCACCTCAGAGAGGCTGCCCGAGTTAAAGACTCTTCATCCCAACTCAACTTTTTCTCCAGCCCACCATCTTATTTTCTCCTTTCATAGCATTTTTCAGCACCTGAACTTATTTTATTTATCCTTTTGTCTATGTCCACCATGCCACTCACAATCTAAGGGGCACTGTCTGTCAAATTCACTGCTATAGACTTATGCACAAACAAGTTTTTATTTAACGAATTATTAGCAAACAAATGGAAAGTTTCCACAGCCTTGTGATCCTAATGACATGGGGAAGGGGGCCACGGCTTGGTTCCCATCTTGGAGGTTCTGACAGGTTGATTTTTAGCCACCTAGTAATGTCTGGTCCCCTGCAGGTCACTGCACAGGACCAAACCCACATGAGTCTTATTTATAAACCAGAATTCTAATTTACTGCTTTTTAATGAGAAAGAACTGGCAAGTCAACCAGAATCCTCATCTAAGGCATTTTGCTCATTATCTTCCCAGCACGAAATCCTTTCTGAAGAGCCAACTTAGATCAGAACAGAGCAATAAGGGACCGTGAAAGGAACTGTCGTCGTGGAAGCCTGCTACTTCCTTCTCTACTCAGGTGCATCTGCCACGCAAGCCAAGGCAGAGCTAGATCTCAGGGGGCATGCACCGTACACCCCAAGTTAGCGAGCGCAGGCTGATGATTGGAACTTGAATGCATTTTCTATAGACTTGGTGAGTTCTCAAAGGCTGGCTCTGAAATGCTTATTAACTCGCAATGGAGCTGACTCACACCACCATTTAGAACTCTCCATCTTATTTATAAGAAAAACGGACTTTGAGTTTTAACTCAGGTAACAGTTTCTAGACCTGAAACCCCATGTGTGTTTATTAGAAAATACATTAGGAACTCCAGAGGACAACAGCAAGGGCACACGCATGCCTCGTGCCCCTAGGACAGGAAGGTTCCCCCCTTCTCCACCTGCCGGGCGCTCCATTGTAGAGACCCTGTGGTTTGGGCAGGATGGGCATGGGACAGGGCAAGACTGGGAGTCTTGGCTTCAAGGTGGAACTGGAAGTGAAGTGAGGATGGGGAATTACTTAGGGAATGCCTGCCCAAACCCTAACGACCAAGGGCAAAGGTGGCCATCTGGAGGTAGGGGCAGATGGGATTTTTACAACTCTTCGTTTTCTAATTGTTGACTTTGCCCATTGAATTTGGAAGACCCAACTCGGAATCTTAATTGAAATAGTGAAACAGGATGATCAAAACTATTGTAACAGGATTAGAGTCCTGAGTTCACAGACGTTTTAATTCTATCTGATTAAAACTAGATAGAATTAAGTTTTATCTAGTTAAAACCTAGGAACATTTTTAATTTGATTAGAAATATTCTTGTTCAGTGTTGGAGAGGCTGTGGAGAAAAAGAAACCCTCATACACTCTTGGTGAGAATGCAGACTGGTGTAGCTGCTATGGAAGGTAGTATAGAGGTTCTTCAAAAAATTTAAGAATAGAATTATCATATGACCCAGCAATCCCTCTCCTGGATATCCAAAAAATCTGAAAACATTTATCCATAAAGATATATGTGCTCCAATGTTCACTGCAGCATTATTTACAGTGACCAAGGTGTGAAAATAACCGGTGTCCTTTGATGGATGATTGGATAAAGAAGATGCGGTATGTACACACAGTGGAATACTATGCTATAAGAAAAAATGAAATAGTGCCATTTGCAACAATGTGGATGGATCTTGAGATTATTATGCTAAGCGAAATAAGTCAGACAGAAAAAGTCGAGAACCATATGATTTCACTCATATGTGCAACATAAAACTGAAAGCAACAAAGGAACAAGACAAACTAATAAAGAAACAAAAACTCATAGACACAGACAATAGTTTAGTGGTTACCAGAGGGTAAGGGGAGGAGGAGAGATGGTAGAAGACGGTAAAAGGGGTCAAATATATGGTGATGGAAGGAGAGCTGTGTGTAGTGAGCACGTACTGTGATATATAGATGATGTATTATAGAAATGTACACTTGAAACCTATGTAATTTTATTGACCATTGTTACCCTAATAAATTTAATTAAAAAAAAAAAATACTCTTGTTCTCAGTTTTTGAAACTGAAAAATGTGCTTCACTGTCTTTAAACACTTGCTTCATCTTATACAGATATAACCAAACCAAGTAAAAGTGTTCAGTTTAGGAACTATTAAACAATTTCCTCTCAATAATACCCAGCTTGATTCCGATCTATTCCCACAGACGATAGAACTAGCCAATCCCGTCCTGGCCAGCAAGTATCTTATCAGAGCTATACATTTGTGGGCTCAGTGTCATTGGCTTGGCTTAAAATTCACACTAATGATGCATTAATTGTTCTAAATGGACTTCTGGTTCTCTGTAAAATTAGTACTAATATGTCATCCAACTGCCACCATTGGGACAGGGCAGTTGGCAATACTAGAAGCTCGTGCCATACTTTCCTCCTTCACCTGCTGGTCACACACACAGGATAGCACAGTTGAACCAACAAAAGTAGGTACGATTTTCCAAGGCCGCCCTGCACTAACCAATGCAGGAGGCAGGGTGAAGGGTGGGAGGAAGCTGGGCTTCTTCCTGGTCTTTGTTGAATCTGAATCATGACTGTTTTCCATTGATTCAGCAATGACTGGGCCCTGGCCCACTGACAACTCAGCAGCCAATCATTATAAAGAAAAAGCCCTATAAAAAGGAATTGACCCTGTGTAAAGAAAAAACCATATTTCTTTGTTTTGGCGTGTATTTGTCACTGAAGTTAAACTTTTTCATATTTTTATCAGGTATTTTCATGTCTTATTTGGGGATTATTTGTACAAATCTACTGTCCAATTTTAACTGTTCTAATTTGTTCTATTTACATGAAACTTCATGTTAAGAATTTACGTCAACAGGCTTATTTCTAAAACAAACAAACAAACAAACACATAAGTACTCAGTCAACCAGAATTCTCCCCTAAGCATGGAGGCTGGTCTCGCATGGCCAGTGGGGCTCTCTCTTCTGCTCTTCAGAAGTGGGATGTAGGTAGTGGGGTAACAGCCAACAGCTGTTCAGGTTTCCGTGTAGTCAAGGACACCTCAAGCTCTGCCTTTCACCCAAGGTGGGACCGTTGTAATACATACAATGGAGCACACAGTACTTAACCCCTGGAATGGGGTTAGCAGTGGAGGAGATGAGACTATGGAAAGCCTTTGGCTTACCACGTGGCCCATGGCGGGGCTCAATTAGAAGCGGCCATTACAGAGGGAAGAAAGGAAAGGAAGAAACCTTCTTCTGAGCATTAATTTCACCCCAGCTTCCACGCTGTATGTTCTTTCCTTAAGTGAGACTTGATTCTGCCCTCAGGGAGCATGAAGTCTAGTAAGGAGGACTGAGAAAGTTAGGTAGGGGCCTTTAAGGACGATCAGAGTTGAGCTAGAACACTGATTGCAGTTGAGATGGCCCAGGAAGTCTTCAAAAAGGGGTGCCAATTATACCAGGCTTCGAGCAGTAGGATTTGGGCATTCACATGTTAGGGGGAAAGGGAGCGGATGGCCTCTTAGATTATACCTCAGGTCTGTCTGCAGGACATGGATACAAGGAGGGGAAACATGAGGAAATGGGAGTATATGAGAAGAAAAAGGCGTTGACCCAAGTCCAGTCAGAAGAGCAATCGATGTGATCTATTGGTCCACTTTTAGACTTTGTTCTAATAGAACATTAGTTTTCATTCTATTGAAGGGCTGGAACTGACATTTCCTCCATCTTTATGGCACACGAACTTTCAAACTCACAAAACCTGCATCACTGAGGAATTTTCTTTGATGGTCACTGTTTATGTGAGCAAATAATAAATTGGGATCTATGTAGAGTTGCCAGATTTAGCAAACAAAAATAGGACTTCCGGTTCAATGTGAATTTCAGATAAACAACAAATGATTTTTTTAGTGTAAGTATGTCCCACGCAATATTGAGGACACACTTACACTAAAAAAGTATTCAGTGTTGATCTGAAATTCAGATGGAACTAAGAGTTCTCTGTTTTATCTGGCAGTCCTAGACCCAGGCTTCCTTGAATAAGTTTCTGGCCAACAAAGCCAAAAATTTTCAATCGATTCTCAGGAACATATTCTAGTTTCAAAATTTGGAGCTAACATGAGAATGCCTGAAATGCAATTATTCTCAATCAATTCAGGGAGTATGACAGTATTTTCTATGGCACAGAATTTGAGGCCAAATAACGCAGTGACATATTTTGAAGGGGGGAAAGAGATTTTAAGCTCCCTTGAGAACACACCTCCTAAGTAACTGAAACCTCTTAATCTCCAAGCTTGTCTAACCCAACTGCTGGAAGACAAATTCTATGCACAATAAAGAGATTCATTCAGGGGTCCACATGACTCCATCCGTCACCGGAGCACATGTTTGGCACGGATTGAAAGCCCAAAGCAGTCTAACAAATATTTCAAAACTGAATTTATATCTTTCTAACACATGGTTTATATACGGATGTAATACCTAGAGAGCTTTGCAGCTCCCAAATAATAACCTGGCTAAACTACAAATGATGTCTGCAGCAGACCACAATACCAAAATCATTTGCTTTTTAAATATGTTAAAGAAAACTGGGTTTATGAGGGGGCCGCAGCCAGAGATGCCTGTTTTTAGTGTGCAATTGTTACAAGGGACAAGAACCCAAATATATCCACTCGGGGCTAAACATTTGCATAATTCCTTATGCAAAGAGGAAGGTTCCCCTCAAAAGCTCCAACTTTCGAATGAAACGATCAAGAACGGTAACTCCGCTTTTCATAAACTTTGAAAGTCCTGAGTATCTCTTCCATCTAGGAAAACCACATTTACATCAAATCTGTAACAATGCCTACACATATAAGTTTGCCTATTGCGCTATTCAAAAGCAGAAAAAGTTCACATAATGACTTTCTCTGTATGCAAACTTGCTCAGGTAACGGGCCTTTACTTCTAAATGACAAATTTCTAGATGAAGACTGAAAATTACTGAAAGGTATTTTGTTTTCAGTGTCAAAAAGCCACATATTTGCAGACTTCCTTTCCCCCCATCTTTTTCATTTTTCCTCCATCTGACAGCATGTACACACAGCTTTCAGTCTGTGAGAGAGAGATTTGCCACTGTCTGGCCAATGGTATCCTTGTAAATATTTCAATACCTTCCCTGTTCCCAAGAAGAAAATGGAAAAATTGAAACAACTAAAAGAAAGCAGTGTCCATACACTGGCACACATTGGAATTCTACTAACTTTTCCAGTGTGTCCACAAAATTATTTTTCGTGAGAAGGGCTGGATGGGGAGCAAAGAAATTGTCACGTTGATTTTCTGTGGAAATAATTTGTATTTTCTAACTTGACAGTATCAGCATAAATCAGAGCCATACGGAGCAACCCACACGCATGCGCACGCGCACACACACAGCTAGAGGGCAGACTTTCAGAGATGGAGGGGGGAGGGGGAGGATTTTAGGCCCAGGACAGTGACAGCTGCCTGAGTGCTCTCCGGTGCTCTCAGCATAACTAGGCTCACTTTGCCCCACATCGTCATGTCACCGGCATTTTAGGAAGCTCCTGCTGCAGAGCCTGACTTTGCTCCTTTCTTGCAGGGCTTTGCATAGTGACCGTGTGTATGTATGAGTGTGCGTGTCGCATTATAAATGGCAGTCTTGTCCAGACCCCTCCCAGTCATCCCAGGAGCTTCATGGTTTACAAAGTGCTTTCTGCATATGTCATCTCACCCAACCGCAAAATGCTCCCATTGGTTGTAAGCACTCCACTCTGCCAAGGGGTGGGCGTGGGGATGGGGATGGGGGTGGGGTGTGGGGCGGTGAGCCTCCGGGAAGCCAAATGCCTTATCAGAGCTCACACCCTTGGCAGTCAGCGGAGGGTTGGCTCACGTCCAGGGCCTCCACCTTGCTGTGGTCACCTCAGCCCCAGAGCGCACTGCGGTAAGCCAATCGCCCGCACCCTCTCCCATGAACCTCCCATGCATTCCTGCTCCTGCTGGCCTCCCGTCTGTCTGGATCTCCACCCTCTGTTCCCTGCACCCCACCCCCCACTCCCCATGGTGTATCCAACTTGGGGGCTTGAGTCACACAACATGGGACTTGGAAGGCAGGCAATGACCCAGCTTTCAGGAGAAGTCGGGCTGTGGTGAGAGGCCCCACTTTCAGCACAAAGCCAGTGCCAGGCATCTGGGCCCCGGCCCTTCACTCTGTCCCCTCCAGCCTCAGGTTCCCTGCAGCCATCTGCACTTCACCTACGTGGCCTGGTTGTGACCAGGCTCCTGCCGGCTCTGCCCTCTGCTGGCCCTTCCCAAACCAATGGGGTCTCCAGTTTGGAAGGATTGGGGGTTCTGTACCTCCCCGGAAGTCACCCTGCATGCTCCAGGTACAACAGATCCCAGTCCCACCTGGAGAGCTGCCGGGAGTCTCCCCAGAGACCCCTCAGCACTGTGTCTTCTGCTGACATAGGGCCTTGTGCCACGACACGTGGTCCTTACCTGGCCACCCAGGAACGGCCTCCTGACAGACGACTATTTTACTCTGAGCCCCCAGCACAGTACCCTGGGCCTACCACATGCTAAATAAATGTGCCGAATGGGTGTGACAGAGGGAAACAAGGTCTGGAAGCTGTCAAATGGTATGCATGAAAGTGCTCCCTCGTTGGCGGTTTGGATCCAGGGTCCAGGGAGAAAGTGCCAACCATTCATCAACAAGACAATGCCTCCATCTGGGCACTGCAGCCTCACCTCCAGTGAAGGGCCCTGAGCCCCCAGAGGCTCTCGGTGGCTTCAGGTGTCAGCTACACCCCCACCCCCAATTCCAGCATTTCGGCTCATTGAGCCTTTAAACTCACTCACATCCAAAGAGTGGACCAGGAACGGCACTCGCTGGTCACTGCAGGCCTCTGGGCCCTCCCTTCTGTCACTGTACTTGGCCCTCTGCCTATTTGGTGACTAAACGGTCACCAAGTTTTCTGGGATTTTCGCTGAAGGAACTGGGGCCTGAGTCTCTCAGGACCCAGCACGCATCGGCACCCTTCAGAGGATCAGACCTCCCAGCGGGTCAGAACCCCGCAGCGGCCTGGAGGCGAGATGCCCTTAGGTATAACACTGTGTCCATGGGGGAACAAGTTATTCCCTTCCCAGTTAGGGAGGCTCTAATGAGTCTTTAATTAGGACAAACTCTGTTTAGTATGTCATGCCTACCCCCCCCCCCCCCAGCCATTGGCTCACCACTCTTTTCCACAAAGAGAGCAGGCTTCTCTCTGCTGTTCCATAGCCATCCTTCCCTCCATGGGACCTTTGAGCATCTCCTACACACCAAACACAGCCCATGGATTCAAAGGAAGATATTGCTATCTCCCTATCGTCAAATGGAGGCAACACCTTATGAGTGGAGATGTACCAGTCACGAACTCTGATGCCAACGAGCTCACAGCATCATTATTTAACGTGCCAGACTTTACTGAGCACCCGCGATGCTGCAGGCCTTTGGGGTTGAGAGTTCAAGGTCAGATGTCCAGCTCTGACAGATTTCACAGTGCAAGTGGGAAGGACAAAGGTGTCAGACCAAGAGAGTGGGGCACCCGGGGGGAATACTTACCACATGGGGAGAAGGGAACCGGGGCGGAGGTGAGAGGACAGTGGTCCAGGAGGCGTCCCGAGGGACAGGGGTTAATAGGCACAGAGAGGAGGCATGCAGGGATGAGAAAGCAACATGTGTAAATAGGCGTGGCCATGAGAAAACAAGGAGACACTGTGGTGACATTAGAATGTCCTCGTTTCCATTTACTTTGCACAGTACTCGACCTGTTTACTGAAGGCCTGAGCAACGTGAGGGCTTCTGGTAGCTAAATAACGTAAATAAGAGATTTATGACTCCTCTAAGGCTAGCCACTGCTTGTGAGTAGACAAAGGTCACGGAATGCAGGTCTAGACCGACCCTGTTCATATACCTTTAGGGAGATTCATTCATAATGTACCCTCCAGAATCCCTAAAAAGAAGGGGAAACTGCCTTCTGGAACCAATTGACTGCTCTGGCACAAACTGCCACCGTAGGCTTCCAGCTGCCCTTATTTTAGGAACTGCATTCCCCAGGGATAACGACCCTTCACATGTCTACAAAATCACAAAATCAGGTCTTGGCTCCGGTCAGGCAAATCACATTTACCGCCAACTCCTACATGTAATCACAAAGGAAGTCAGCCCCTTTACATTTGAGATGACATATTTTAAATCATTTTACACTGATTAAAAACACTTTGTAAAAAGGGAAGGATATTTGCATGTATTTACTTAGCTTATTTTTCCATTGTCATCTCTACCTCTATAAGGTCCTGCTTCTTCACTAGTTTGGCATCGATCATTGAACAAGTCATTGGACCTCAGCCTTACTTTCCTCATCTGAAAACTGACAGATTCATGGGTTGTCACCTTGGCTTCTTGGGGTTCGAAGAACATAGTACTGTGGTTCTAGGAGGCATTTTTATTCAGGTGAAACCCCAAGTGTGTCCCACATACTGCGGGTGCAGTTCACGCAATGGGCCCTCCACCAAACCTCAACTTCTCCATAACCTGTGATCTTACGTCCTGGGAGGAGGGCGAAGGAGGACTCAGAGCAACCGCACACAGTACCTGGCACACAGTGGGTGCTTGTGAACACGTATGGAGGGAATGATGCAGAAGTTGGCAACAACAGGACTGGTGAGCTTCTAGGTTCTGACCTACCTCTAACATCCCATAATTCTTTACATTCTGCATACTTTACTGGCAATGATACATGCAAAGGACATTTAAATTTAACCACCATTTCCATCACTATTTTTTTTTTAAATCAGGTTTTAATGGAAAAAAAGTTTCACGCTGAGAATAAACTGGTTGGCTCTTCAAAACAAAACAAAACAAAAACGCTCTGGGGAGTATCCGTGGGATAAAAAGTCCTCATGAACATCTAAGTCTTCTAACGCATCCATCCACAAAGGGAATGCCACGGAATGGACCATGGCAAGGCTGCAGGTAACCACTGCTGAGAAATTTTTTTTGGAAAAATACTCAAAAAAGATATTCAAGCAATGAAATTCCAAACCTATACTCATTTGATTTTGGAGTGGTGGCAAAATAAGGAGGTGGAAGTTTCTCATATCTTTATATGGAAACTCGCCGTGGTCTTGGAGTTCACAGTGGTCACAGAAATTCCGTCCCACACGCCAGCTTATGTCAATCTTCAAATAGCAATTCACACAGAAAAAGGAAAATATTTTTAAAGGTAGAAAAGGTTTCAAATTTTATCTAAAGAATACTACACATCAAAATATATGGGATGGGGTGGGGTCAAAAATTTACTAACCAGAAAATGTATAGTTTCATGCATTTATTACCCAGAAATATGAATATAAATGAACTATGCATTAAGCTGGAAAAAAACAGAACGATGAAAGATGAAGAAGAAATAAAAGAGAAAGTACTGAATTAAAAGCTATAAATAAAGGCAATAGGTTTGATTAATAAATCCAAGACAATTCTCAGACAGACCAAATATATATCCCAAACTCAGATAAATCCAAACAAGGAGAAAGATAAATTGTAAATAAGAAATGGATATAATTACAGCTATCAAATTTAATTTACAATTAAGTTACAACTACAAATAATTTAAAAATAATTTATTCTAATAAATCTGAAAACATGGATAAAGTATCTTCCAGGAAACGATGTTACCAAAATTGGCTCAATAAACAGCAAAACCAATGACCATGTACAAAGTTGAAAAATCTTTAAGAGATAAAAAAAAGATATGGTGCCTTAGTAAGTGCCTAAAAGACAGTCAATAAAATTCAACATCCAATGCTGATTTTAGAAGATTCCTATATGAAAACTAGAAATAGATTCTTCCTTAAAATAATGAATTTGCATCTTACACCTCTGGTCAATATCATAATCAGCGGTGAAACCCAAGGGCCTTCACATGAAAGACCAAAACATAACAGGGATGCCTGCTAGTTGCACGAGTTTCTGAAACTATTCTTTATTTGAAAGAATGCAAGAAAGCAATAAAAAAGAATTCGGAGAAATAAATGTTAGAAAAGAGAAATTACAGGTGCTATGATTAGTTACCTACGAAACCCGAGAAAACCAACTGAACATCTACTAAAAACAGCAAGACATTTTAATAAACACGCCAGGTTCAGAATATATATAAGTAAATCAATACAAGAAAATATCATTACTACAATAAAATTGGATCCCATTTATAATGACAATAAAAGTAACTAGGAAAAAAAAAACTTTGTAAGAAATGGATTATAATGCTGTTCATCCAAAATTATGGCTCACGACAGGGTAGTGTGAAATATATAAATAGCTCTTAACAAACTAGTAAGAGAAGACAAATACCTCAATAACAAAGTGACCGAAGGATGTGAACTGAGAATCCAAAGAAAAGAAAAAGAAAAAGAATCACAAATTATTGATAAACATAAGAGGGGAAAATTCAACTGCATTAATATTTAAAGAGGCTCTCCTCCCATTCCCGACCCTCACCCTCATCCTTGTTTCTGTGTGCATGAACTTATTCCTGGTCTTCCCTCCACGCCCAACTCCTCAGGGGAGGGCACAGTGACCTATATGACAGGAGACTGGGAGAAGGAACCCAGTTCCCTCGGGGTTCTCCCTCTCTTCTTGGATCTGTGTACAGGGGCATTCATTCTGCTCTGCCCTCTGCCCTCTGATAAGGGCAGTGACCCTGTGAGGTAAGATCCCATATTGTCAGCAAGACTGATGACTCTCAGATCTGGACGGGAACCAACAAGCCCACTCAGCCACAGACGGAGAGCCAAATTCTCCAATCAGCTTTCCAGTAGTAACTGGCAGTTTGCTGCCACACATTCAGCCTCCTGCGTAATCAATTCATTCTGAATTTAAGAGGGGAAGAATGGTTTGCCTATTAAGACTCCGAAAACCTCAGCAATGAATTTCAAATGTGAATTGAAATATTTTAATCTACAAAATTGGCACAGAAGATGTGGTGACAATCAATAGCAATAATGCCACTAGCTGGTGATAAAGAGTCATCAGAAAAGCAGGTGGGAAGACCATAAAGGTAGCTTCTGGAAGGCTAACTGCAGCACTGCACACACTTTAGAAGGTGTTTGCTCCTCTCTGAGTTTATCAGCAATTTCAGTGCAATCCTGCTCACATTTATAGAGCTTTCTTCTAGATTCTAAAGTCTATATGGAAAATAACATGGCACAGAAAAACTCTGAAAGGACTGTGTGAGGATTTTAGATCTACTAGATGTTAGAAAGATCATGTAGCAATAATTAAGCATGCAGTACTACTCCATGATAGCACTAAATAGAAGCGAATTAAAACGAGGAAATCAAATAAAACATGTACAAAATTTAGTACATGATCAAGGTAGCATTCAAATCAATTGAAATAAAAGAGCGGTCACACTGGGTAGCCATCTAAAAAGAAAGGGGGCTCCTATTCTCACTCTATATCAAAATGAACACTGGCTGGATCAATGATTTAAATGTAAAAATAAAACTATAAAACTGGAGGAAAGCACTGTTATACTAGTTTCATGATAACTTTCTGGATCTCACAGCGAGACCATGCTCTTTCTATGACTCCTCTGATAAGTGACGTAAATTAAAGGTTCTAATTCCCGTAGCAACCACTAAAAGATAACCATAATCAAATTAACAAACATAACTTTAAAAATGGAATACTAAAACTACTCATCCAAAAGAAAACAGGAAAAGAAAAAAAACAAATAAAAATACATTGGGCAAATGTAAAAGAACTAGCACGATCCTGAACTTAACTCCCCATAATACTAATTCGATTATAAGTAATTGGATTAAGCGTTCCATTTTTAAAGGAAGAGGCCCTCAGAATGGCTTAAAATGCAAGGTCCGCTATTTAATGTTCACAAGAAATGCACTTTAAGCATAAATACATAGACAAGTTGAAAGTAACATAATAATAATAACAATAATGAAAGAAAAAGATACTCCGTGCATACATAGGCCTATAACATGCATAAGAAAACTGAGGTGGCTATATTAATGTCAGTCAAGGTAGACTTAAAGAAAAGAATTAGTATCTGAAATAAAGAAGACATTTCACGATAGATGGGTCATTTCATCAAGCTGACATAACAATCCTAGATGTGCATAAACCTAATAAGAGTTTCAAATCACGTGAAGAAAACTGATAGAAATAAAAGGAGAAATACATAAATTGACAACTCTAGTTAAAAGTTATACTACTTTCCTAGTCAGTGATAAAAATGGTAAACAAAAAAATCAGTAAGCTTACGGAAGATTTGAAAACACCACCAAACAGTTATGCCCTTTATAGAATACTACCCCCTCTAACAACCGCAAAATCAACACTAATTCAGTTTTGGGGGAGTCAAAGTTATAAGTGGATTTTTGACTGCACAGCGCGGGGAGGGTGTCAGCACCCTAATCCCCGTGTCGGTCAAGGAACAACCGTATAGAAACAGTAAAGAATGGCATGCTAATTTGTGGACCTAGTTTGTTATCCTTATTCCCAGAACCACGCCTCATTAGGCCACCGGTTCTTATTTATATGAACACGCTTCAGCAACACGTTCACTACTCCTTTGATAACCTACTTCAAAATGTTGTAATCTAGGCTTAGGTTTTACGCTCTTTCTACAAAAGATTGATGGTAAACCACCAAGAGAGAAATGTATTATAAAAATAAATAGGGCACAGCTTTAAGAAGGTTGTGTCCTATTTATAAAAATAATATATTTTTATAATACACGTATTTTTATAACACATTTTGTAAAAAAAAAAATGTATAAAAATAAATAGGCCACAACTTTAAGAAATGTGCTTTTAAAACTACAGTGAGTTTATCAACAATAAACTTTGATGTTTTCAAACTTCTGTATATAAAATTGTTTTTCTCCAATTCACTGAAATTCTCCAACATGGATATAAATAAAGGTCAATGTGCGGAAATAATACAAAACAAAGTAAAATTTGTGATTTGCAAACAAGCCTGGTGTGGGGTTTTGGGTTTTGCTTTTTGTCGCTTTTGTAGTTGACGAAGTTGAGCTTTGTTTTAGAAAGTCATTTTATCCCCCAATTGAACTTGGACTCATTGGGGTCAAAATCACATCAAAAGTTTGATGTGGGAGGGGGAACGGAAAGAAGAAACGTGAGTGTACAGTTAAGTTTATTGTCAGTCGGTCACTAGACACCAGCTACAGAAAATCCAAACCCAAACGAGCAGTTATTCCTCTATGTCCTTCCATCTCTGCGCTTCTCAGAGAGCCCACAGGAAGGCGCTACAAAGGGTACAGGCCGTGTCTGATGTTTATTAAATTATCAGCTCACGTTTTCTACCCGATATAAAAATAACATTCAACTCATTTCACAAGATTCTTTAGAGTGGTTTCTTTTAGATCACTCACAGACACTGACTACCTCTTCCGTACCAAATACTAGGACACGTGGTGTTTCTAAAAACGATTTTCCAAATGTGCTAATTCGTTTACATGAAATGTCACACAGAGACAAACATTTAAGGGTAGAGCTCAGCGAACCGCATTTGTTGAAATGGGACAGAAGCACATGAAGTGGGGCTGTTCACTCATTGTGCCAATATTTATCGAGCAGCTATGCTGTGTTAAGTGCTGGGGACAGCGGAGAGTAAGATGGATGTGGTCTCTGTCGCCTTGGAACTCCAACTCTAACCGGGAGACAAACCCGTGATGATAACATGCTAAGTACTCTGCTGGAGAAATGGAGAGGGCTGAGCACTCACTTAACAGGGACCTCTCCTCGACTGGAGAGGGGCGGCAAGGACCAAGAACAAGATACCCCTGAAGAAGTGATGGCTAAGCTAAGTGGGAGTTCGGCCAAATGCTGGAGGTTATGGTAGGGGAAGAACTGTCAGGCAGCAGCGATGTGCTTTGTAATAATAAGGACATGGAACAGTGGAACAGCTAAGGAATGAAGAAGCAGGAACCCAGAACCACCTTACTAGCAGGACGCTGCATCCCTGTACTTGGTCAGGAGACACCCTTGTAGACAGAAGCTTCCAGTTGTCAAAGTCGTACCTGATATTAACAGTGCTCATTATCTAATTATAATGAACTCATTGTAGTAGACAGACTGTTAAGATGGTTCCCAATGACCTTTGCCTCCAGGGATTCACGCCCTTGTATTATCTCCTCCCCTTTACAGAGAACTGACTTGGTATGAGCAACAGAATATGGCGGGAACTTCCATAATGAGATTACAAAAACTGACTTTTGTCTTTCTGGCTGACTGTTGCCTTCTAAGCTGGCTTGCTTCGAGGAAGCAAGCTGCACTGCTGGAGAGGCTTGCTTGTGAGGGAGGTGAGGGAAGGCTGCCAACAGCCAGCCAGGAACTGAGACCCTCAGCGCAACAGCTCTCAAGGAACGGAATCTGCCAGCAAGCGTGTGGGCTTGGAAGCAGAACCCTTCCAACCTGCAGCTGAGACCCGGGCCCTGGCTGACACCTAGATTGTAGTCTCTGAAAGAAGCAGGAGCTTCCCGCTAAGCTGTGCCGATATTGCTGAGCCACAAAAACGGTGAGATCAGCAATGTGTGGACTTTTTAACCATTAGGTCATGGTAACTTGTTACACAGCAATAGATAACTACTATGCTCACGTATGTGCATTTATAATTTACATATTTTCTATAGCCATGATGGATGAATGTGGGTGGGGTGAGTCCTGCATTTTATTTGTGAGAGAGAACAGAAGGCAGTATATGTAATTACTGAACAGTAAGTTTCCCCTGTAGAGAAAACACATTTTACCCAAGTCCACATATTCCTTTAATGCAAAAACAAAGGGTCACAGACATTGGACCCTGAAAATGGGTTTCTGGTCCTATCTTTCCTATCAGGGCCCAGTGCCGGGAAAAGCCCCTAAGACCGATGCAGTGAAGGTCTCAAGTAATGCTCCACGTCAGGGCCTTCCTGGAAAGATGAGCTGGTCTCTCCTCAAACCCGAGACCCCAGGGACAGCTGCGAAGTTCCCAGCATTGGAAGGGCCCTTGAAAGTCTTGGTTTTTTCCATGGTAGCCCAGTGGGTCACCACGTGGGCTCTGAAATCAACCGTCTAGGTGGGTCCTAGCTCAGCCTCTTCTAAGATGCAGGAGCTAACGCAAATCACAAGTTCTCTTTGCCTTAGTCCCCCATCTGTAAAATGGCAATATTAACAGCACACAGTAGTTCCGAGCTAAAGGAAAGACGGTAAATTACAAGACGCTTTGCCCAACATTCTCCTTATTCGACGCTCACTGCCACCCAGGAGGTAGGCTCTGTCCTTATTCTTCTCTGACAAACAGGAAGCTGCGGTTCAGAAACATTTCGCAGGTTCCTCAGGTCCCAGCGCTGTAAAGAGGCCAAGCCTGACTCAAGTCGGGCCTCCTCACACCACCCGCCTTCCGGCCAGGACCCCAGCAGTCTCTGTCCCTTTACAACCAGGTGGGAACACACAGCCCTCTGCACCTGGGCATCCACGTGCACGCAGCCTCACGGTGGGTAAATACACCTCCTTATCTGATGTCATTTATGCCTCTAAGAGAAACGGAAGCTTCTATTAGGGACTTTCTAGTGCTTTAAAAGAGTGGCTTTGACGTGGCTTCTCAAACCACATCCTATGCAGTCCCTCTGTCACCCTTTTCTTGCTGAGCCTCTGTGACCAATGCCGTGGCCCTCACCTGTACTGAATAAGAACGAAGGAAGTTTGAAATGCACTTTTCAAGGGTGAACAGAGACAAGAAAAAGGGAAGAGACTGAACTATGTGTCACTGGGACAGGAAGTTCCAGGAGAACCATTCACTTCAGGGGAATACATTTTGCTTGAAGGAACAGATTTTCCCTGCTAAGCAACTACAAGTACAACCTAATGAATTGAATCGACTAAATCCAAATTTTAGTGATGAATCAGACATCTGATTTTTCTGCAGAAATCAATCTCCATGGGATCACACTCTGCATTCCACGATTCACAAAGATGCACAGATGAGTGCCTCAGTCGTCAGCTTACCCCACTGTACAATCCGCTCTCTATATTCGAGTTTTAAAGTAGGGAACGAATTCAATGTGCGCCCCTGGAAGGCTCACATGAATGGAATTCTGTTGACACCTCCGCTGGCAGAGGAGCAGCTTCTGGGAGTGCATGTGCTCCGTTTCCCAGCTGTTCATTCTGCCTCAGCCAGAGGGAGATGGGAACAGCTGACGGCTTCACCCCCAAAGCTGTGCTTGGCCCCATCGTCAGCACATCTCACCCCCGCAGCTGCCAAGGCAAAGACGAACACAACAGCGGGAAAGCAGCTGCCTCCCTTTGTTGACCGAGTTTTTGGAGTGTTTGAAGTTGAGAATCAGGGGGCCAGGTGGGTCCATCTCGATTTCTGCACCTCTTTAGGATCCACTCCCTCTCCATACCAGGAGCAGGGGCTGTGTCTGTCTATCCTACCATCATATCCCCAGCTCCTGGCCCAATCGGATTACAGCAGGCAAATAAATGTGTGGGCTGAGAGAACGAAAGACTCAATGTTGGGAGCTTCCAGTTCTGAACGCATGGTGGACTGAGCTGACACAGAGAGAAAAGCTTCCCACTACAACCACATAAAAATGCTAAATAAAATGTGACATTTTAATAGTATAGACATAACTAAACTAGAAAGAAAGGAAAGGAAATTACCAGGATCCATAAATAAAAAGGGAATTTATAGCCAGAGCATTAAAACATGGCCAGTACCATGGAAATCCACGAAGCTCGGCAGATGCAGGCCTTCTATCTAGGAGATGTAATTTTAATGACAGGAGATATGATCTCAAACACATGAGATGGTAATAGGAGCTGAGAGCTTTACATAAAGCTAGGGTCTTACAGGACTGCCCTTCCCAAGTTCAAGGGGCTAAAAAAAAGTCTACAAAATGCTCCAGGGAAATTGCAAAGTGGCACGCATACCCAGAGAGCTTGTGACAGGGGACCTCCCAAGAGAAGTAAAAATGTCAAGTCTTTGCCATATGCATGTAGAGAACAAAATTACAATAACCATGTGGAGTAAAATTCTCCAAATGAAAAATCAACACAAAAACTGGGCTCAGATAAGTGAAACCCTTGAAACACCTATCATAAGGAAACAAACCACTCCACTGGACCTTTTATAATCCAAGGTGCACAGGACTCCTGCAGAGAGGGTAGTGGTGGAGGGAAAAGAAATTGAAAATGAGTTCAAAATTCAAAAGCCAAGGCATTGGAAGAGATAATCCATGACAATACAGACTCAACACCCGAAGAACGAGATGACAGAATAATCAGAAAGGGACAACAACATATATATCCAAAAGTTTTAAAGACACAGAAGCATACATAGAGACCATAACGAAAGGACATTATTTGTAAAAGATTTAGCAGGCTTGAAAAAAAGAACAAAATAAAGCTTCCACAAATGAAAAAATTAAAGGCAATAGAAAATGCAAAGTAAGCCCATAGACAGTTTAAGTAGCAATTTAGACTCAGCAAGAGACAATTGTGAAATGGAATTTAGAGTTGGAGACATCACCCTGATTACAAAGCAGAGTGATGAAGAGACAAAGCTAAGTTAAAAACAAGATAACTGAATGATGAGGTCCAACTACATAGTGTAAGCGTTCCAAAGAAGGTAATAGAGAAAATAAAGACAAGGCAATAATTAAAGAGATAATAGCTAAGAATTTTCCATAATTGATTGGATTCAAGAAGCACAGCAAGGCCATAAACACAAATTTAAAATACATCCCTATCAAAAAACATGATCATAAAACTACAGAACCACAAAAAACAAAGAACAGTCTTAGGAGCAACCAGAGAAAAAGGCAGGTGTAGTACAGAGGAACCATCGTTAGGCTCAAGACTTCTCAACAGTAACACAGAGGCCGGGATACCACAGGTCATCCGCTAAAGGACAACTGTCAAGCTTGAATCAATCCTACACGTGCCTAACTTAGCATTCAAGGAAAAGAGCGAGCAAACATTTTCCAGGCAAACAAGTAAAAGAATATGCTACTTAGATTCTCAATGGAACACTGCTTTGATAAGAAGCAGATCACATCTACTAGGAGGCAGAAGTGGTTTGCAAGGAGCCATGATGACAAAATGGAACTGATAACATTAGATAAACCAAAATAAGCCAGGACTATTAAAAACAAAAACAAAGCCTAACATATATACATACATATATATATATACACACACACACACACACACACACACACACACATATATTTATTTATGAGAGATATGTTTCAAAATGGTAGAATTAAAATGCTAGAAAATAGTAATAATAAATGGGAGGAGTGATGAAAGACATTAAAGCATTCTCGGCCTGTAATATTATTTAGAAGGAGGCCACCTATTGACCATCTTTACCCTTTGTTACCCAAAGTGCAAATATTAAAAATGTTACAGTACTACTGAAATTGTGGAAACTAATATATAACATCTAAATTAATAGAACTGAAATTAACCTTTTCTGAGCACTTAGCATGAGCCAGGAGCTTTCAATGTACTTTCCATGTATAATCTCATTTAATCTTTCCCACACCCCTGTGGGGCCAGATACTATGATTGTCATCATTTCATAGAGGGAGAAACAAAGATTACACAATTTGTCTGAGGTTTAGAGTGACCAACCATCATAATTTGCCCAGCACTGAGGGGTTTTCTTCGATGTGAGATTCTCAGTACTAAAACTGGGAAAGACTCGAAAACACAGGATGGTCAATCACTTTCCTTAGATCACATGTCAGTAACTAGGTGACAGAGCTGATATGCAAACCCCTGCAAGCTGGTCTCAGTGTCTGCCATCTGTACCACTGTGTGCTGACCAATCTAAACATGTCAAACTCCTTATAAAGTGTAGAATACTGAAAATAGTGTAATACTGGAAGTAGGATAAATAGTCCAACAGAACAAGGAACCCAGAAGCATAACTGTCTATACTTGGTGTTTACCATGTTTCCCCCAAAATAAGACCAGGTCTTATATTAATTTTTGCTCCAAAAGATACATTAGGGCTTATGTTCAGGGGATGTCATCCTAAAAAATCATGCTAGGGCTTATTTTCCTGTTAGGTCTCATTTTCGGGGAAACACGGTATCAGAAGGGGAGAGTATTCAATAAATGTTATTAGGATGATTGGTTATCTTATCTATATGGGGAAAAAATAGATGCCAACCTCATACAATAAAAAAATAAAATAAAATCCAAGGTATACTAAGAGTGAATAGCAGAAAGCTAAAATTTAGAAGAAATTATAACAAATATCTTTTGGACCTTAGGAAAGAGAGAAGGATTTTTTAAACCAAACGTCAGAAGAAAAATAGGTAAATGATAAGAGTAAGTAATTCAAGGAATAAATACAAAGAACAAAATAAACACATAAAATGAGTCTTAGTGTCTCTTGTAATCAGGAAAATGTCAATAAAAGCAACAAAACATTTCACAACCAGCTTGGCAACATTTAAGTACGAAAATGCTAAGCATTGGAAAAATTGTAGATAACCATACCTCTCTAAGAAGTAGGCATGTAAATTGGTACAACCAATGTAGAAAGCAACAGTGTAGAATACGTTCAAGTAGAAAATTGGCGTGCTCTACAACTCAACAATTCATTTGCAACGGGTTCTCTAGAGCTCACGCCTATATGTAAGGAGGTTGATACAAGTAGCCAGGCACCATCACACTATCAAAAAGTTGGGGAGAACAGATATTTATCCATAGAGGAGTGCACAATTTATGGTCCAGTCATTCAATTAAAAGCAACGAAGCAAGCACATATATCAACATGAATGAGTCTTTAAAAATATATTCATTTTTAAAAAGCAAGTTACAGAAGGCTGGCTTATACAGTAGGGTCCCATTTATATAAAATTTAAATACAAAACTGACATCAAATACTGATTAGGGATATGTATATACACATAAACCCACCAACTTCAGAATAGTGATTGTGTCTGCAGGAGGAGGAAGAATTGGATGGGTAAGGAGGACAGGGGATTGTTATAAAAATATCTTTAACATTTTACATCTTTCAATTTTACAAAGCACATGTAGAAATCTGGTTGAGAAGAAGATGGGTGTGTAACTTAATCTATGTCTTTTTTCCAAGTTTCAAAATATTTCACATTTTATAACAGATGACAGGGACCATAATCCTTTTTCACTCATTTTTTCATGATCATATCTCAATTATACTGAAAGTAGCTGGAAAAATGATTTTAGTTCAGAAATCGTACTTAGTATACTTCACCTCAGGAATATATCCATCCCATTGTACTTTAAGACATAACACAGATGCTAAATGCTAATTCAGGCTCCCAAGAACACTATCAAATAGCCCAGGATTTAAAAACCAAAAAAGCAAAACCAGGTTGTCTGATGATATTCAGAGTCATGTGAACACAAATCTCATAAGAAATGCTTAAATCCTATCTTGGCTTTAATTACAAATAGAGCAAAATACAAAACAAGGAAGCATTTGGCTAAAATGCAATGCTCACCATGCCGTGCTGGGGGGTGACATGTTGGGGTACATCAACAGTTCTAAGAACGGGTCATCTAAGCTGATCGGGGAGGCCACAGCTTCCAGGAGCAGGTGGACAGACGGGAGGTCCAGAATTAGCCCAATGAGGCTGCCCAATTTTTAAGCACTTGCCTAGAAACTGAGCTCCTAATGCAGCCTTAGGAATGACATAAAAGCTTAAAGGCTACAAAATACCAATATGATACTGAATTATTCAGCTTCTCCATCTCACCTATCAACTGGAGCCATGGCATGTTGGGCATTAAATAAAGCACCAGGAAGAAGAATGAAAATTGAGCTGGAGTATGAAGACTGAAATGGCTGCTGTTAGGGAGCATGATATTCAATGTATACATTTCAATTGACAAATAAAGTTTAATTGAAGTACATTACCATTCTGATTAAAACCAAACTAAATTACAATCACATTGCTATCAACATTACCATCACTCCAAAGACAGAGTACAGAGATTATAAAATGTTTATCATGGTTAGGTTAAGACATGGTCTCCATCATGAGACAGCCTAGACATGGCCCTGCGTCTGACACTTAGCAAATACTCACCATTTGAAGCCACAGTTTCCTCCTCTGTGGAGCGAGGGTAATAACAGGAAAAACAACACGATTCTTCCATGAGGATTGGATGACCCAGTGCATGCAAAGATCTTAGAACAACTCCTGACACCAAAGCACTCAATAAATGCTTTTTTTGAACTGTGCTGGTATAAAAACTTTAGGTTTCATAAAATACTAAAACAAACAAAGAACAGCAAAAAACCCATAAAGAAACAGCTACTAAAAATGCACAGAAGCTATTTCCTAACACCTTCTGCCTAGATTATACCAACTTCACTTTCCCAATCCCAGAATGCTAATGATTAAAGAATGGTACATCCTCCAGGGCTGTTTAATACCGCTCCCGATGGGCGCACAGCCAAAGGGCTATTGGGCTGGCCATTTGGTACAGCAGAAACATCTGAAAATGTTTCTCACACCTGTCTTTATAAATTATAGATGCTGCAGGAACAATTTAGCTTAAAAAGGCCTCTGGAACACACTCTGATTCAAAAACAAAAAAAAAATTTTGCAACTGTAATGAGCTCATTACAGCATCATCTACACCAGGAAGAAATATGCTTAGCTTCTTTAGATGATGTAGCTGCATTTCCTAAAACAGAAAAAAAAAAAAAAAAAAAAAAATCTTTACAGTTCCCACAGCTGCATCATCTATCTAATTAGGTATATGTTGACTTTGAGTATATATAGATTTTTAAAAGAAAGTTTCAAAACATTTAAAAATGGGTGTAATTTTTGTTTCCACAAGGAAGGAATAAAAAGTGCCAAATGACAAGTGAGGGAAAGGAAACGTCTGTACGCAGAGTGCAGTAGCAACAGCATGGACTGACTTCTAGATGGATGCGGGAGACCCACAGGTGCTTATCTGCACTCCCTCTCGAAACCCTGCGATAAAGAATAATAATAACAATAAAAAAATTGGAGAGAAGGTAACAACAGGCGAGAGAAAGCAACAAAGCTTTGGGATATGAAAGAGGACAGGTAAGTGGTTACCTACTTAGCTGGAGCCTTGTTGCCTGGGGAGGAGGGAAGCCATCAAGATGGTGAGATGGACGCACAGAACCCCAGGAAGGCTTGGGAATGGGAGGCACTGGTGGCCAACACAGCTGGGCTGAATGACCAGCCAAGGAGAAGTTAGAGCCCTAGGTTCCTTACAAAGTCAGCAGAGCTAGGTGACTTCCCCTCACTCCCCAACAGACTAGGAGATGTGTTTTCTGGAGATACTGTAACAGAGAAGTTCTGTACTCAAGATCCCAGGCTTAACAGGTCAGTTGTACTATTGCTGCTGGAAATGCCGACATAATGCCAAAAGGTACAGCAGCCATCATGAGACCACGAGGCAGGAAGCGTACGGCAAAAGTCAACGTGTAAGAATGGCGGATACAAGCAAAACTAACAGCTTGATTCCCTAATAGTATAACTCACCCGCTACACCAGCTATTTCACAACTGCATGTTACCTAAAGGTAAAGAAAAAATACTGTTTTTTAATTGCTGTAGTCAGATTTTCTGTTATTTGCAGGTGAAAGAAAGCATTCTAACAACTTATCAGAAAAGTTTACCTCTCACACCCCCTTCCTCAGGAAATTACTAGAAAATGTGCTCCACAGAAACAAGGAATAAACTAAGAAAGGGACAATTGTGGTGCTCAGAAAACAAGTGATCCAATACAGGATGGCTACAAGAGCAATTTCTAGCATCTTGGTGATAAGGGTAGTACTGAGACAGACTGTATGCCTAAAAAGTAACCAGTTTATATTGGAACAGGAGGATAAAGGGCTCCAGGAGAGAGGACACCAAGAAAAAATAATGGGTAGGTTACCTGATGTGTTTGATAATGTTGAAAGGAATTGAATAGTTCTCTCAGAAAGTTTGCAAGTAGATATTAGTACATAGGAAACAAAGCAAAACAGTAAAAAAAAAATAAAAAAAAAATAAAAAAAAATCAATGATTAACTCTAGGAAAAACAAAAAGTTGCAAGAGGGATAAAATGGAATCACAGAACACTGGGTGGCTCAACTGTGAATAGTATTTGCAGTTTTCATAATGCAAACATTAAATATTGTGTTTAAAAATTACGGCGACACTATTTTGGAAAGCTGGAAAAAAGAGAAGCCAGAGTGGCTGGGGTGCAGTGAGCGAGGCGAGAAGGGTAAGAAAGGAGATTAGAGAGGAAAAACAGGGGTTAGGTTATCCAGAGGTTTGGATTTTTCTTTCCTGAGAGCCACAGGAACAGGAAACCTGCACGATCTAACTCACAATGGACAACAGGGACTTTGGATGTGGTATTGGGAGGAACACACCACATGGGGACAGGTGGGAGTCAGCAGACCAGGTAGGAGGCCACCGTACTAGAGAGCAGAGGCTTCTGCAGAAGACATAAAGTAAAAAAGAAAAAGAAAAGGTAGTATGTGTTAGGAGAGGCACACTTTAAAACGGAGGGCAGCGGGTAGATGGGAATACATTTTGGAGCTTGGTGGCTTATGGAGAGAAAGGGGTGACTCAGGGTTGACTTCCCAGGTGTTAGCATGACACATCTGGAGAAGGCAGAGGATGTTATTACTGAGTTGGGAATACTGGGGAAGGAATGGATTCAGGAGTAGAGGGTTTGGGGTCTAGGGTTGTGTTTTGGACCTATTAGGGGTGACATGCCACTGAAGGGTACTAACTAGGTAATTGTTCTGGGGCTCAGGGTAACACACAGGAAGACAAACCCCAGGATGTACTCTGCCTTCAACAAGTAACAATTCCTCCTTTTCTCTTGCCAACATGAAGAAATGTTTCATTATATGTTTGGATTTTTTAAAACAACCTCAGTGCTATGATTTGGAGCATTGATAGATTTAAGACTTAATACTGAGGACCCAAGGTAAACAAGCAGTGAATCCTGGGGTATCACAACATGTAACCTATTCAAAATGTTTAGGCCTCCCTGGCTTTCTCTTCTGAGTCATCTATCCTAAGGATAAACTGTCTCCACCAAAGCTGCAGTCATAAAATAATAAGAGCCCCCGCCCTCCATGAAATACTTTCCCATTATTAGCTTGATTTAGTAAACATTTGCCTGTAAAAAAATAATATCACCCATACGCAGTGGACTTCTGTTTATGTGTATAGAGTATATGCCAAGTTCAAGGGCACCTCAGGCACACTTTGAGATTGTTTCAGTTTTTAAAAAGTTCTTTCTCAAGAAACATTCTAAAGAACCAATTTGTACAAAAGTTTTTCAAAAACACTTCTGAGTACTATTATTTTCATCTGCAGGTCACAGAGTACTTTAACTAAACGTCAGCTGTATTCCTTCTTGGCTTTCTCATTGCTTCTTCATTGCCTTGTGCAAGCCTCTTATTTAATCAATTCCCCCAATTGGTCTTCCTTGCTGTGTGGATTTTAACGAGAGCTGGGTTTTAGCCACATTGCAGAAATGCGGTGGGGGAGGAGGGTAGCTGTGGCAATTGCAGAATAAAACGTACCATAAAGTGGTAACTGTTCGTGATTGAGGCTAGTCGTTGAAAAGAAATGTCTGTGTATAGAACCATAGAAATTTAGAGTTGGAGGTCACGGCTTGTCATTCATTGCTAGACAGACAGCGCCTCTAGCGGCAGAGGTGGTGGGGGGCGGCGGCGGCGACGAGGGCAAGCTTCGAATTTTTAAAAAGGCACCTGCTGGGTGAGGCCTCATTATGCCAGAAGAAAGGACCCGCAGTTGCCCACTTTTAGGGTGATACAACTCGGGAAAATCTAGATCTATGAAACAGCTATAATATCCATACTGTAACTTCGAAATGAGTTGTCGCTTTGCACAAGGTTGATTTAAGCGATTATTTATGGTCGAGAAACTGACCGAGTGGCGGGCGGCGGAAAAATTCTGCTCAAGTTTGGCCGCCAATGGCAACTGGGGAGCGATCCGGACTTAACAAAAGAGGGAAAGAAAAATAACGTAGGCAAAAGTCATTTTTAAGAAATGGAGACCGCTGTGGAACGCACACCTGAGGAGAAGCGGATGGCTCACCTGCGTGGTTACTGTGCGTCTCCCTAGTGTGTCCCTTGGGGAGAGGTATGGAAAGAGAAACCTCAGGGAGGCTTGACCCAAAACTTGGGGTGGGGGAGATTCACCAAGGGAGAGGATAAGATGACTCGACGCACGTCATCCCTGGCGACACGTGTAACTGTCAAGACAGAGAGACAGCCTGGCAAATGACACCCGAGAGGGCAGGGGATGGGGGCGCAGCCCCGAGGCTATGCCGTCCGGGCTGCGCGCTGGCGGCTTCCAGGCCCTCAGCCAAGCGTTCCCTCCTTCCCCCGGGAATTGGCACCTGGAGGGGGGTTCCTCTCTGCGCTGGGAGCTGGAGCCCGGGGGCTCCGCAGACACAACCCGGTGCGCGCCTCGCGGGGCAGCCCCGCCACTCGGCGTCCCCCCAGTGCTACGTGAGGGGCGACCGGGGGCAGCCAGCGGGTGACCCCAGGCGGCAGGCGAGAAAGGAGAGCCGGGGAACCGGCAGGGAGCCTCCTGGGCTCGGCGACTTACCTCGGGCAGCGCGAGGCGCCAGCAGGACCCCGGCCAGGGCGAGCAGGAGGGCGCGGGCGGGGGGCGCGGGCGGCAGGCGAGCTGCCATGGTGGCCGGCCTTCGGTGCTGCAGCTCTCGGTGCCCGGCCGCGAGCGCGCACCATCCCACGCGGGCGCCGAGCCGGGGCCGGACGTCGCGACCCGAGGGATTTCCTGCCGCGGGGAGTCAGCTCCGAACCCCTCGCGCAGCGCCCGCGCCGCCGACGAGCTAGTCTAGGCTTTCATTTTTTTAAAAAAGTTTCTCCCCCCCCCCACCCCGTGTGTGCGCGCGCGCGCTGTTCTGGCACCAGCCAGCCTTGACCGTTGCAGTAAATGAGCAAGCTGTCCGAGTTGGCCCGGGGACGAGGAAGATCGTTAGTGAGAGAGGGCAGGCCTGTGAAATGGATCCACGGCCAACAGTCACCGTCTCATTACCACGGAACAAATTATGGTCTCCCCCGCACCCCGCCCGCCGGCGGCGTCCCGCGGGTCCTAGAGACCGCTCAGGGTCCCCCGCCAGGGTCCCGCCCAGAGCCCGCGCTCGCCCACCCCCGGGACGGCTCGGTGCAGGGAGCCTCCTGGGCTGCGCGCCCCGGCGGCACAGACGTGGCTCGGTGGCGGCGCGGGCGCCCGGAGCGCACACATCCCCGCCCCAAGAAGAAGTGGCCGCCGGGCCCCGAGCGCCCGGCTGCCAAGAGCACGCGCGGCTGCACGGTCCAGCTTTCCAGTCTGAGGCTGGAAATGATGACTAGGCTGCTCGCTCCCCGGCTCGCCGAGAACCCGTGGAACGCGGGTAACAGGTCTGAAAGGCGGTCCCCAGGCCGGCGGGCATCCCGGGACGTCACCTAAGCCCCACAACGGACGTCTGGTGCCTGAGAAATAAACTTGGACTCAGGCACACAGCGTCTGGGCATTAAGCTTTTGATGTACTGCTTTAGGTTTTATGTTGATACATTGACTCACTTTTCTTTTCCATGGCGTGGACCCAGAAAAGGATGTACAGCGATGTTTCCCAAACTTTCTTGTTTATGAGAAGTAACTGGGTTTGTCTTTTAAAAATACAGATCCCGGGCACAGTCCCACGCCTCTGGAATGGGTCTCTCCTGGGGAGTACGGGGTGCTTGGGAAACACGAGTGGTGTGAATGGAGGGCTTCGCCTTCAAATCCTAGTTCTTGGTGGTCTCCGTGTCTTCCACCTGAGAGACTTACTGAGTGTCAGGTTTTATAACAGGACTTGTTGGCCTCTGGGGGCCATTGGGAGCCACAGACTAAATAAAGGAGCTGGATGTAACCGGGATGGTTGTCCCCACCTTATAGGGGACTATGGTGACTCCCAACTTTGGCATCTTCTTGGAGCCACAAAGGTTAACAAGATGATGCCACTCCCACCCAGATCCTTTAACTCAGAATCTCCTAAGCGGGGCAGAGCCTAAGAGTGCTCAAAGCCCCAGGTGACCCTGCTGTGGAGCTAGGAAGGATAACCACCTGTAGAAATCTGTCCCGTGACCTACCACCGATTCCCGGGATGGGCCCCATTCTAATAGGTGGGTAGCCAACGTTTGAAGAAATTCCTTCCCCCATCATGTCTTCCTCCTGGAGTGTAGCTTTTCTCACTATTTCCCTCCCATCCCCTGATTTTTGTAGTGTTCGAAAGAACCCAGGTCAACCCTCTCAAGAAAGTACAGGCCTTTAAAAAAAAAAAAAAAAAAAAGCTAGAGGCACTGCCCCAAGGGTCCCCTTCTCAGCACCAGGACATCTCAACATTCCATCTGGAGGCAAGGCCTGGGTCCCAGCCCGTTTAAACCCAGCCCTACTACTTCCGGGCTCTGTGCAGTCCTTTCTTTGTTCATTCATTTGCTTCCATCAGCAATTAGCAACACTGTTCCAAGTGCTTAGGAAAGCAAACTAATGAGAAATGCCTCTTGCCTTCAAAGGCTTTTCTGTCTGGTAGGCTAACTGACAAACCATGACTCTTGAACAGTGGGAGTTGGTTACTTAACCAATTTAATAATCATTCGCTTGTTTGTTAACTCCTGCATTATTTATTACATTCTTCATAGAATCAGAGTATTGTGCTAAAACGCTTCCCATACATTATTTAGCTTTAAAATCTTGAGCTTATGGATGAGAAAGTGCAGTGCACGGAGGTTCAGCAGCTTTGATCACACGGCTCAGGGGCCAGTCGGAACCCGCTGGAGATCTGTTTGCAGACACCGCCTGTGTCTTTAACCCTGACTTCCAATGGTTGGCATCTATCAAGTGCAAATAAAATACAAAGCTCCCAGGTGGGAGTGAGCATTAAATGAGCCAATGCAATGCCCTCCCAACCACCAGATTCCTGGCTTTGGTGAAGAATTTATATCCCCTGGCATTCACACTGGAGATTCTCGTCAGGAAAGTCTGGGGATGACAGTTTTCCCAAGTACTCAGGTAGTTCTGATACTTGTGTACCACAGGACTTTCAGAAACGCCGTGGCAGACAATTAAAACTTGTTTCCTGTTAGGTCAGCGCGGCGGACTTGCTTTAGGATGAGTCTAGCTGCTGCCTTTTGAATCATTCTGACGGGTTCAATTGCTTGCTTATAATGGACCAAAGATGTGCTGTGCAGTGGATTGGGGGCTTTATACAGTTTCTCTCCTAATAATCCAGTCTTTTTGTTCTTTAAGTTTCAGCTGTTACTCTTGACTATAGATGTCCTTTAAAAAACAAAACACAAAAAAAAACCTGGCAGTTGCAAAGCTCTCTCCAAAGGGCTAAGTGTGCCCAAAGACTGTCCTCGCTTTGTTTTTGACTGAATGAAACAAAACAGCCAATACAGGGGGCGGGGAAGACAGGATAGAAAATCCTCGCCCCCAGCCTTGGTTTCTCAAGCTTCTGATTCCCTATCTCTGTGAAGCAAGGAGCCTGACTGACACTTTCCAGAAAGACTTCGTGCTCATCAGTAACAGCCAACTAGGCATAGAGTGTATCTTTCGTCTGGCAGATGGTCAGTCTTTAGATGGGAACTCTGCCTCCTCATTCACAGGAAATGGAAGCCGACATGGCATTCAATACTGGATTGTTAGGTAATGGTATGGGGTCAGAGGCCAGGATCTGCTCATTAAAATTTCAGATAGATGGCTTGTTGTCCCTTCCTTCCCAGAAGAATTGACCTCTGCAATACCGTTTCCTGTGTGCTATTTTGGTGTTACAGCCTGGACACTCACAGTGAACAGGGTACTTATTTCTTACCCAGGCTCTCATTTAGCTCAATCCACTTTGAGTACAAGCAGATGAAAAATGGAGGCAGATTTTCCTAAGCCAGGATTTTGCAGGCAGCCACTCCCGATTTCTGCAGTAAGCAAAGGGTTGGCCTCTTGCAGCTTGACCTATTGATGGAGCTTCAGACACAGGCTCACAAAACAGCTTTTATCTGTCCAAGCACAGTCCCCCAGCTTGCTGCAAAATAAACAAATACAATCACCCCGTCATTAAACTTCGGAAATCTTTTTAGTTCCATCTCTTGGGGAGATGAAGACTCATGATCCTCCCAGCCTGCAATAACATGTAGCCCATTTTTCTTTTCACAAATCTTCTCACTTTAAGAACCCATGGCTTTACCTCCTCCCGCAGAGCCCCCTCACAATCCTGATACTTCCATTACATCACACAATCAGGAATAAGGGCCACCAGGACACCCAGAGGAAACTGTCTAGGGGGGTGGAGTTTCACAAGGTCCTCTGAGTATTTTCACGGCCCGCTTACCAGTCGCACAGTGATCTGATCTAAACTGCCACTTCCGGAAGCTGTAAGACATTTTTTCCCAGCTGCCCCCAAACCTGCAGGCATTTTGCTGTTGATCGGATCTTGAACACATCAAAGAGAAAATGTGATTAAAGTTCATGCTTGCTCTTGGATGGACAGACGTACCAGAGCAAGTGAATTTGTCCAGGCTGGCCACTCACTTGTCAGGTTTCTGCTCTGAAAAGATGCACAAGGTCACAAGAAGCCAGGTAAGCTGGGATGGGTAGGGACTCTGGAGATAAGCTGGTGTCCAGCACGCTTCCCCCCAGGGATGGACACCAGCCATTTACAGTAACTCGGGTGAAGACTATTCCAAGACATGCATACACTTAGGAAACTCCTTTACCTCGTCTCTCTTGTGGCAAATTAGGCCGTCTGCCTCTTATTTTCTGCTCTTGAAATTGGAAAACAATGGACACTGGCCTCTCTTCATGTATTTGAGTGCAGTTCCCATTCCTCTTTACTATTTTAGGCAAATCAACCCCAATTTCTTTAACTTGCCTCTTGGGTCCTATTCACACTCTCTTTAATCATGGGTTTTGCTCTCCCTTGGATCCTCTCCAATTTCCTGATTTCTCTTAAACTGTGGAAACCCAATGTGGCCATGGAGCTCCAGGAAGTTCTGCCCGAGGCCATGGGAAGCAGAGGGAGGCCTGGTTTATTGCTGCTGGGTCCCTCTGAGTTGAGACTTAACTCCTCTTTTGGGGTGAAGGAGTGATCGTAGGTGGTTCTGGGGAGGTAGGCTGATCTGACGGGGGTGGGGGTGGCCCTCTGTTCCATCACTACGTGCCCTTGCTCGTGCCACACGCAGCCCTTTTGCTTCACTGTCGTTATTTCGGTCTATTTCCTGGATCTCAGTCTTTGGGCCCATGCTGATTTGACTTCTCTCAGTTCTGGTTCTGCATCCTGTGAGCACTTTTATGCTGGACTCCTTTCTCCCATTAACTACTTAATGGACTCAGTCAGAAAAGCCAACTCAACATTTCTGGGGCCTGGGACCCATTGTTCTTCTTTGTGCACTAAACTCTGCACTGGGATCTGATATAGCTTTAATTTTTCAGCAGTTACCAAGCATTTGACATTTTTCAGCAGCATCACATCCTGACCCAGCAGCATCCCTACCACACCTATCAATGGGGAAGGTGCACCTCCTTGGGCATAAACACTGCCAGCACCCCCTCCCCCCTTAAGCAATACTCACCAGTGATTTTGCAGCTTTCTTTGTCCTAGGTTGGGCTGAGAAAGAAAGAAAAGAAGTTGACCGAACATCCGCAGAGCTCCTTCTGCATCCCATGCTGGAAGTCAGGGACACAGATACCAGCCGCTCTTCTCACGAGCCCCTAGATGTGTGATAGAGAGAATACCTGAAACAATCCTAAACTCTGGCCACCATGCATCTCCTCTGCCTCAGGCCTCCAGGAGCTCAGCAACCCTCCCGGAAATCTGTCAATTACTCTTCTTTTGAAAGAGGAAATGGAGGCTCTGCAAAGTGACTTGTCCATGAAAGCAAAACTTGAAAATGGTACCGCTGGGACTGGAAGCTGGTCCATCTAAACCCAAGGATCCTCCATTTTCATTTCCTCCCTGTTGATGCTTGCCCAAAACCTGAGTCACAGCTGACCTTTTCCTTTCTCTCTCCCTCAATCGTGCCCTTCTAATTAGTCATCAAGTCCTGTCCATTCCACCTCTGAAATCCCCCCCCGAAGTCTGTCCACTCCCTCCTCTGCCCCACCCCCACTCCAGGCCCAGGGCTAGGGAACCGTGGTGCCTGCCTTGACAATAGTCACAGGCTCCTGGGGATTGTTCTGCTGTCACGCCAGATACTGCTGCTGCAAGGGCACTTTTAAAATGAAAATTGGAGAAAACTTTTCTGGGTCCTCATGGTCTTTAGTAAGGTACAGAATGCATCATGGGATATCCAAGGCTACTTGGGCTGACCTCCTTTCTCTCCCACCCCCATCCTGATACACAGCCCAGTCCTTCAGCCACATGGGGCCACTCAACATTTGAAAGTGTTTAGCACTTTGTGGTTTTCCATATGCTTCTCCAAAATCATTCTCCCAATTACCTCTATAATTATTCCAGGTAAGGCCCATTACCTTTGTAAATCAAGCTAGGACTGACTTTCTAAGAACTAGCAATCTGTACCAGCACACGTTTGATTTTCTAAAATCTTTGGTTTTTAACTAAGTCTGTTACTTCTGGTATGATTTTTAAATTTAAGAGAAACAAAAATAAAACTCTTCTTAAAGCTCCAAACAACCTCAAACTCTGTTTTGTTCTGGTAATCAGACAATGGATAAAGACTGTGGTTACTTGGAGATATTGCCAACAATGGAAAAAATAAATGAGAGCATGAGTCAGAATAATTTGAAACTAGAAATGTGTGTTGGTAATAACTCAGAAAGTCACATGGAAAAGCCTCGGTCACAAAATCAAATGTGATGGTTTTTAAAAAATTATAATCTCCTGTATTAGAGAGCCCCTTCCACCTGGTAGAGCGCCAAGAAACCTTACCAAATCCAGTCTTGGGAAATCAAAATCCTGCACCATCAGGAAAATGCTGTCCCTCTTGGGGGTAGATGCAGACAGTCTCGTGTGCCATATGGAAAAATGACCCGCAGTGGTGAGGAAGTAGCATATCATTAAAGAGGAACCCGTAAAAGTAAGGTAAAAGCCAGTCCTGCAGCCTAATCCTTTTAGGCATGTGTCCAGCAGCAAGAGGGAACGGCCGCGTCTCTGGGGCGGGGTGATGTGCGATGAGATTCCATGTCCCACGGCATTGCACTGGAACACCAGAAGCAATACCCACAGTGTGGTTTTGCTATTCCAAATCAGCCACTTCTTCACCTATCCACAGAGGGAAGAAAGTACCTTGCTTATTTGTCCCTGAGAAGAATGGTTTCCCCAAACCTGTGCTGGGCGTCCTAGTTAGTGACCATCGGGCTTCAATCTGCCACTGTGGTCCCGATGTCCAGCCGCCATGACCTCTGTCCGAGAGGCAGCCATCCGGGAGACAGAGAACGCATGCACTCAGCCACAGTGCAATAGCATATCTGGTGTTACCCCCAAAATGGCCTTTTAGGGCTTAACAGAACAGACTGCAGAGGTCTGAACATGACCCTCTTCTAGAGCTGAACCCCACTTCCTTCTCTGCGTAGACTGATGGCAACTGGCCTATTTTATGGCCCTTTTACTGACCTACTTTTGAGTTCTATTTTAGAAAGTGACACAAAAGCCTCTTGTATTCCTGAAAAAGAAGAGGAAGAAACACATGCAGAGGCACCCACATACACACACCCCAGAAATCAAGGCTGGAGTAATTTTCCACAAAGGAGCATTTGTTTTCTGTCAAAGAAAAAAAAAGCCGTTGTCAAAAAGTACTTAAAAAGTGTCAACAGCCCTTTCAGAAGTAAAAGACATATATGTTAACGTGTTAGATGCTTATTTTCTGGTAAAATACCTGCAGGACAATGTCAGTGCCTGTTGGTGGAAAGCCTCATCTTATAAACAGAAGTCAATGATTGACAGAAGAGTCATGGCAGCTTTAGAGGCAAAACCTCCCCCTGCATACGTGGGCTATAACCACACAGGAAGCTGGCAGAATAAAAATGACCTATCGTTTTATAAGAGAGAATTATACTCTGGATAGCACATAGCCACACAGCCAGTTCCTAAGAGCTACTCATAAGCCTGCCCAACAAGGATGCTATGATGATAATTACCACGGCTTGGGCATGTATCGTGGTCCAGACACCTCACATATATTACGTAGAAGCTTCCCTACTACTCTGCGAGGCATGTGTCAACTTCCCATTCTACACACGAAAAATTAAGGCTCTGTGATATTAAATCAATTACTCAAGACATCACAACTCCTAAGCAGAAAACCCAAACTAGGACTCAAACCCAGGCCTGCCTAACGCCAGAGTCTGTGTTTCCTTCCTCTAAACCAGACCGCCTCTTACAACAGCAGATTGCACCAAGATCACGACTTAAAGCCTGTGATCGTCCCACTGCCAGGAAACCATTTGGTTTCCGTCCCTTACCACCTATAAAATGGAACCCTCTCTAAGGATAGATTTTTATGTCAATTAAAAATGGAAAGACATTAACTGCAATGTGGGATTCTGGATGGCAACCTAGAACAGAAAAGGGACATTAGTGACAAAACTAGTGAAATTTGAACAAAGTCTGGGGTTTAGTTAGCAGTAATGGACGAGCGTTTGTGGCTTTGACAAATGTGCTGTTATCTTAGGTGCTGATAACAGCACAGACTGGGTGAAGGGTATGCGAGAACTCTGCACTGTCTTTGCAACTTTTCTGTTTTTAGCCTGAAACTATTTCAAAGTTTCAAAGTTTTTTGTTTTTTTTTAAGGGACATCTAAAAAAAAGGGAAAATGGAAATTTATTAATTCTCTGGTTCCTGGTTGTTGAAATTTGCACCAAGTGTTACTTACTGTAGGTTGAACAGATGTGTGGCCTAACATTTTCCAATTATATACCAACATATGAGGATTAATACATTTACTTAAATGAATTTATTTAAAAGTGCTACTGAATGCATTGTAATTTTTTTGTGTCCTTGTTTATTTTCTTATTCAGTGAATGCGAAAAGAATTACTACTATATTTGACATTATAAACTGCTCTCAAGAGCTAGGTGGAGAAAAGTGTATATGGTAAGCTACCATTTATCCAAGGAGATGTGGTATGAATAGACATGTACGTGTATAGCATTATACTAATATTATATTGCTTTTAGAAGAACAGATAAACTGTAAATATGTTTTAATTATTCATAATTTTAATTTTAATAGTCATAAAAGGGAAATCAAGGAACGTGACAGATAGGAAGGAATAGGTTAGATTTCTCTGAACAGACTTTGGCTTGTGTATTTGATTTTGAAACCATGAAAATATTCTTACACAATTAAAAAACAAATTGAATATTCAAAAAAGCAGTCTCTGAAAGTCAAAAGCAAAATGAAACAAATAAACCTAACTCTATATTGATTTTTGGCATGACCACAAAGACAGAAACTATTCCATTCGACTTTAAAACATTCAACATTAGTAAGACATACCCTAAGAACAAAAAGTATGTACAAACTGCAGGGTTTTTAATCATCATATTATTGACTGTAGGGTTAGGGTGGTTATTCTGAGATTTAAGATTAATAGAATCAAGTAAAATACCTCCTAAATTCTAACTGAAAGTATTTTGATAAACTCATTATATATTTAATTTGTAAAGACGTATTTTCTAGCTTAATGTACTCAAAAGTTCTGGAAATAATGACCAACCCACCAGTAATGAATGCTTCTAGTGTTCGGATTGTGGTCTCTAAGTACCATTTCATATTAAATACAACCAAAATTTAGTTGCTTAAATGAAGAAACAAGAAATATCATTTGTAACGATTCTGTGGGTCAGTGAGGCTGTTTGTTGGGTCCAGACTGGCGTGGGGGGTCTCTGCAGTCATCCTGGTCAGATAGCCAGGCTAGCTCAGGATGGCCTAGTGTGGTCACACCTGCGTTTTCAGGTAGTTGGCAGGTTGGTTGGTCTCAGGGCTTGATATCTCTATACTGAGTCATCTCTCATTCTGCTTTGGGCCAGTCCAGGCTCATCACGTGGTGGTGTCAGGGGACCAAAGAGCAGGAGGGAGGCCATGTCCCACCATGCATCCTGTTTTCAAGCTTCTGACTGCATCACCTTGCTCCTGTTCTCTGGGTGACACAAGCCACATGCCAAACCAGGATGGCAGGATGGGGAAGGAGATTGCCCACGCTCGGGCGGACTGGTATGCAGGGAGGGGAAACTGGCCACATGGGAAAACGCACACGACTTCTGAAATCAGGAAAAAGGAAGCTCCTTCTTAAAGAAAAAATAGAAGAAGAAAGTTTTGCCAAGAGATTTGGAATTTGGGTTGAGAATTCCAAGAAGCCAGAGGTTACTAAGAAAATTATATATTTACAGACGTGATGAGCCATTTGTAGCCAAGATTAACTATTGTTTTAAAAGTCCAAGAGATGGTGGACACTCCTTCACCTCATTTAAATTGGTTCCCGTTTCAATGGTATTTTTTTCGTTAATTAAAAATAAATGTTTGTGGGAGACAGGTTTTGGTCACCATGGTCTCATATCTTTCTTCCCTCTCCCCCCACGCCACACCCAGTGTTATGCCTGTGAATTTGTTAAGTTACATGGCAAATGAGAATTAAGTTGGAAGATCTTAATTCAAGGTTGCTAATCAGCTGACTTTAGAAGGAGCTGAGCCTGCGTTTTCTGGGTGGGCCCCATGTTTGTAAAGGCAGAAGCATCCGTCTGAGAAACAAGAGGGAGGCAGGGGCAGGACAGGTTTCAAGGTTTCAGGGAGATTTGACCCACAGTGACGGGCTTTGAAACCAGTGTGACTGGCCTCTAGAACTTGCAAATGTCCTCAGCTGACAGCCAGCAAGGAAATGGGGACCCCAAGGGAACTGATGACACACAGAACTAAATTCTGCCAACACCCTGGATAAGCCGGGAAATGGATCCATCCCCAAAGCTCCCAGAGGGGAATGCAGCCCTGCGACAACTTGATTTTCACCTGGTGAGACCTACACCAGACTTCCGACCTACAGAACTGTAAAATAATCAATTTTGTTGTTTTAAATGTGTGGTAATTTGTTATAGTGGCATTAGAAAACAAGTACGATGTTCACGATAAAAATTTTAGCAACTGCATAAAAGCACAAAGAAAGCAAGCAAAACCTATCTATACCACTATTCTCTCCAGAGAATCGCAGTTTGGTTCACACACATTTTTATCTACTTAGCTATCTTAACCCAATTTGAGATCATACTGGACCTACTTTTTATAATAGATTGTTTTTACTTCACAGGTATTGACAGTTTCCCATGTTGATACACTGTCTTATCCATCCCTAAAAAAAGGATTTTAATCCGATCTTAGAAGTGTTTATATAGAGGTCACACAGGGTGTGGAAACGTAGTGGTGGAGGCCAGGAACCACTTCCTGGAAGAGACGAGGTTTTGAAGAGTTAATAGGAGTTCGGCAGGGGAAGATATTGAGGGTGACTTTCCTGGTAGAAGGACAGAGATATGGAGAAAGAAATCCAGAGTCCACTGCCTACAGCTGTGCCTGGTCCTCCCGGTCCAGAGGGGAGAGCAGGGACTAGGAGGGGATGGAGGAAGCCTGGGGCCAGACCCCCGAGGACACTCACCACCACCACCCTCTGAAAGACCAGCCTCTTATCTGGGTCAGGTCACTGTTTCCTTCAGGAGATGCCTTTTCACAACTGACTTATGACTTCCCCCTGAAAAAGAGCCACAATTGCAATTCCAGGAAAGAACTGCAGACACCAGATTTTCCTAAAGCAATGCTCCAGCACCACCAGAAAAGCACATTCCAACGACAGTAGCATCGATACAGCCATTACCTTGAAGCCTGTTTGAAAGACGGAGGTCGTTGTAATCTTTGGACAACAACCTGCGGCAGAACTGAAACTCGCTGACACAGAAATAAGCACATTTAATTACTACCAACTTACAAGCTCTTCTTGGCAAAAGGACAGAGTGCATCAGGTCCGATGTGCCAGCCTCACACATTCTGGAACTGTGAGACACACAGTGCTTCCTGAACTGGGTTTTCTTATAAAAACTAGACTCCCAAGCAGCTGCTTAAAGGAGCAGCAGTTGATGGGGTGGGGAGTGCGTTTTCCTCCCCTGGGACGCAGGTAAGATGGTCAGGGGCTCTCTCTCTGCAAGCACTCCCTCCCAGGCCAGTGCAGCCCATCTCTGCTGAGTGTCATCCCCAAAGCCACTTTTTCTCACCCTTTCCCAAGCAGAAAATGGGAACAACAGTCTCTCTGCTCACCATAGTGTAAATGAAGACTTCACATCCTGGAAGAAGAGGCCAGTTCCTACTCCAGGCCCCAGACTACAGGGGACAGGTCACGTTGAACATGCTCCTTTCCCAGGTACTGCATCTTTCCCAGCAGGGAGGTTGCATACAGCTGCCCACGGCCTCGCTTTGTCTGGGCCCCGAGTCTGGGTTCTGTGTCCACATGTCACACTGTCTGCAGACCAAAGTCTGAAACTGTAGACCGTTTTCACCCAGCCTCTTCCCTAAACTCGCTGCCTCCTAATCCAGCCCTAATTCCACCTGGGCACGCTGTCAGCTGCCCTTCAAACATCAAAGAACGGCTGCTGTGTCTGACATAATGGTTGTCTTTGTTACTTCTGCATGGACTCGGACTTTTCAAATGTCACTTCTTTGCAGCTCTCATTTGGCATAAGTGAAAGTGATTTGAAAATGCAAACTTGCACTTGGAGGTTTACTCCTGGGGACTGTGTCTCTTTTTGCCTTTTCAGCTGCTTCACCCCTTGGGTCCAACATCCTGACATGCATGTATATAGTGCAGGGCTGTCTGGCAAATCCTTGAGACTCGACGTTTCTAAACCTTCCCATCTGAGCTAGAAGAGGCCCCTGAGGACGGTCGGCTGCTAAGGTGGAGGCACTGGCACTGAGCATATTGCTCTTTTTAATGATTTTCTCTTCTTTTCAAGCAGCAGTTATGGCCGTGTTCATCTTAGAAATGAATTTTTTTGTTGTTGTAAGATTGGATGAATCGTATTAGAGAATGACCGTTTCCTTCTGGCCTGGACTGGCCTCCCCTAGACCTATATCACCAAGTCCGATTCTGCTCCTTGGGGGGCAATCGGCCCAGTCTGCGGTCTGCACAGGAGTTAAGAGCCTACGTCTCCACATTTATCCTGGACCCTGGCAAGAAGGCTGGACGAACAGCCTCCTGCTTTTCAAAGTCATCGCTGCATCCGGCCAGATTCCCAGAGAGCTGCACTTCCCCTGCGTTGGGAGACAGCCACACCTCACAGGGCGTACTCAGCCAGGTCTCAGAGGAGCCTTCAGGTGTGGGAGCAATCCATGGGGCCTTCACAGCCTGGAGTGAAATGCAAAGGAAACCAGGACCATTCAGACAATTTTAAAATGAACCCCTTCCCCCAGGTCAGTGACCATTTGTTTCTGAAAATGGACCTTTTTGGAGTCGGGCCCTCACTCTCAGCTGGCTGGTGGCTCTGGGCGCAGGCTTCTCACTCCTCCACTGTTCACCCTCTCCTGCCCCCAGACTAATGGCCCACGAGTTTCTACTTACAATTTTACCTCCAAGGCTTGGCTCAGGGGGCAAGATAGGTTCATTCAGAGGGTCATTTCCAGTCGGTGTGGTGGTTTCCAGAACGCTCTACCGAGAAGAATTCTGAGGCTGCAAGTAGGCTTAGGAGACAAGGCATCATTGTCATGGGATGACCTAGGGCACGGGATGGGGAGGAAGTGAGGTGTTGTCTGCTGTGCTCTGGATGGCTTCTGTGCTCACTGCGCCTGTGAGAGCGGTCCCCTGGCAAGCCTTGTTCAGCAGGTGAGAGCTCTCTCTTCCCGACGGGAGAGGTGAGCCTGGCCCAGACCAGACACTTCCCGTCTTTCTCAGAGGCTCCAGGAAAGCCTTTTCAGGGTGGCCTCCCACACACACACCCCATCCACCCAAGTCGTCAGTCCGAAATGCTGGCACTGATCTCCCAGTGGTGATAAGTCCTTCATACATGCCATTTTAGTGGATGTATAATGACTTTTTCAAATGGATATACCGTTTTTTATAACTACTTCTCTGTTGTCGAACACTTGGTTTATTTAAATTTTTTCTCTTGAAAAGAACACCGTAATTAAATTTTGTACATAATGTCCTTTTAAAATGTTGTAAGTGTTTCTTAGAATAGACTGCCAGGAGTAAGATTATTAGTTCAAAAGAAATGTACATTTTAAAGCTTAAATAGGTATTTCTAAGTTGATTTCAAAGAGACTTGGATCAACTTACTGTCTAACACATAATTTAAAAATTACTTTAAAAATCTGAGCGATAAACAGTTGTGATTTATGACTTAAGATAACATACGTTGTTATTTTTATCTAATTACAAAGTTAGAAAATTTAGAAAAGGTAGACTAACAAGAGAGGGAGAAAATAATTACATATAAAGGTTACTATTTAGGGGGAGAAGGCATGATTTGTGCAACTTACTACCAAATAGTTCAGAAAAATTATCTATACAGTTTTACATAACATGCGTATTATGACATATATAATAACATACATGTTAGACACACATGTCATACATATAAAATATAAATATTACACATATACATTAATGATACACATATGTGTATATCATATACAATTATAGATTACATACAAATTTTATGCTATATCTATTATACATATATATTAATGTATATAATATAAACATATACATATTATTTTATAGAGAGAGTCATAATAGATACTGTGTGTTGTGGTGGGTAACGTGGTGTGCGTGCAGAGAGAGAACAATAAAGCAAGTGCAGCAAAATGTTACCAGTTGGTGAGCCTGGGTGAAGGTTTATGGGAATTCTTTACACTATTCTTGCAACTAATGTATAAATGTGGTATTATTTCAAAATGAAAGATTAATAGATTTTGGGTAATATACTTTCAGGGGTTTTTTTTCCTATGCATGAAAACACAGTTTTCTGCCAATTTATGGTTTATATTACTTAGCTTTTCTAGCAGCAGGCTTCATAACATCACAGTCTACCATAAATATGTTGCCGTGCCCTTTGACTATCTTCTTTGGGATGTAAACAGTTTCCTTCCTGTGCAACTTTTAAGTTGTTTCCAATTTTTCACTACTAAAAATTATATTTCAAATCAGTGTCCCTGGACACAAATTTTTAATCTCATCTTTGATAAAGCCCCTAACTGGGGAGCGCTGCTAACACAGATTTCCGAATGCCTCTGGACAGTTTCCGCTCATTTGCTCTGCCCGCCACTGGATAGGCAGACCTGCTTTGTCAGTCGCCAGAAACAGAACCCAGCTGGAAACAGCTCCGGTGGGAAGCGGGGTCTACTGTAGGCTCATGCAGGGTCTGGGGGGCCCCAGGAAGCACAACCTGGCATCTTGGACCTGGAGAGCCTGGGAGCTGCCATCTGAGCGTCTTCTTTCTGCAGCTGTTTCCCTGCCCCATCCGCCTCTTGGCGGGCTGGTAGCTTCTTTGCAAAGCTGAGTTCTGCCCCTCTGCTTGCGTGGTGTCCCCTCTGGCCTTGCACTCCAGGCCCTTGCAGTTGAGCGGCCCTCGGCCCTCCGTGATGAGGGCAGCTGGGAATAGTAAGTGGGGTAGGTGTGGGGCGAACAGATGTCTCAGGACTTGGCGGGAATGGGAGGCAGTGACCTACATCTCCAAGTCTCATTGTTCCCTGTGCATTTGGTACATTTTTTTCATTTTAAAAAAAGAAAAGAAAAAAAGGAAAAATTGATAGGTGTAAATGTTTCGTTATTTTAATTACATTTCTTCAAAGACTAGTGCTGTTTAGCACTTGTTTGTTTATGTTTGGTGACCATTCACCTTTCTTCCCTGAAGGACTTGCTCATTCACATCCTTGGACCATTTTCCTACTGGAGCATCTTCACGGATCCATACGAAGCCTTTGTAAAGCATAGTACGTTTTGTCATGTAATTTCAAATAGGTGTCCTGCTTTGTTATTTGCCTTTGTATTTTGTTTGCAGTGTCTTTGGACATGGGGCAGTCCTTGTTTGTGTATACTCCAATCTATCATTGTTTTCTGACTGCGGCTCCACAGTGACAGAAATGCTTTCATTACAAAGTTGTTGCCTTCCATGGGCTTATACATTATTTATCTATATATTTTCTCCCCGTCACTTGGGATATTTGCACGGCACCCCCTCTCACTCCACCCACGCGGGACCTAGCACAGCACCCGACGTAGACACTCAATCAGTGTTTGTTGTTGATTCGAAGGAAGGGTAATGAAATCTCTTTATGGTCTAATGACTTTTGAACATTATTTGCAAGACTGCAAATGAGAATTCAAGAAGCAATGCCCTAAATGGTACCCTAGTGACTCTCTGAGGATCTGGCTAATTGAATTCAAACCATATGTGGGGGCCGCCCGTCCCAGGATGCCCAGGATGACAGCCTCAGACGGCAGTGGGAGTGAGCTTTTCCTAGCGCGTGGGTGTCCCGTAACAGGAAGTCATCTTCCTTCTTTCCCTTCAGAGATTTGGATTATGATGTGTACCTTCCAACGTTAACAATTTCTGAAAATTCATACCGAGTTGATGACACAGGGCTTGTCTGCAAAGAGCAAAGCCAGTGCATTGTTTTAACGCGGGCAGTGGGGTTCACAGCTCGGGGCAATGAGTCAACTGCTACTGCAAATCTTTATAGGACGTGGGAGACAACAGCAACATCGTTGTAGGGCTGAGGATGATTCCAGGACCTTAGATCCCATTTTAAAAAGTGCCCACAAAAAATAAAAACCAAATCCACGCAGCAAATTTCTAAAGATATGCTGCTCCCACAGTGCCCCTGTGCTTTCTCAGGCGTGGGAAACAATCTTTGGTTTGAAATCTTGCTTTTTTGACAGTTCTTGATTCTGTCTTGCTTCCTTGATTACAACATCATGGACACGCTTCGTCATTACAAATCAGCTTTTGTAGAATTGTCCCCTTTGAGCAACCTCAACAAAAAAGGAGCTTGGGTTTTCTAACTAAAGTGTCCAGAGAAAACCAACATGTGTACTGCACAGATTATATTATTAATGAATTTAGTGAAGTTAATAATGAATAATGAACTGTACACTTAATGGGTTATTAATAACTCATGTCTTTAGGATAACGCGTGTCTTCTATAGAAGGAAGAAAAGGTTATAAACCTTGAATCTCACCTCTTGGCATCACAGTGCAGTTGTGACTTACGTTTGATGAAACTACCATTATTTTGTATTGAGAATCAAGTATCTTCACTGACATAACCTGGACGGTTCAGAATTCAGAAGTTTGTTCCTACTTGTGGCTGAGGTGGCTGTGGACAGTACCGTCTCCCTTCCTTACCCGTTATGCCCTTCACCCACACTTCTGACCACCGGCAATCCAAAACGTGGGCTTGGAAGGATCGAGGTGGGTCCTGGAAATATGCTGTCTACATGTATAGAGCGGAAGTCTTTCCCACCTCTTATAATGTGATTCAAACTTAATGGCCATTTCTGTTCAGAATTTGAAAAGGGTCTGTCTATCCCACTGCTTTTGACTTTGAGGAGATAACGTGTACAATGTTTGTTTTTCCAGATGGACTGAGACACAGAAGGAAGAACAGTGAGGAACAGCTGGTGAGGTTCAGATGTCATGAAAAAACTAAGCCCTGATGGCCAATGACATTGAAATTAGAAGAACATCCTGACTCCCGTGGGTGCCAGGTTTGCTGCTAGCTGCTGGGGAGGAGAAGTGTGACATAACCTCTCCTCCCATGGTGCTTTCAGTCCAATCGAAATTTCACAGTGTTCCATAATTCCCATGTCATGATAAACCAACTTAATTCTTCCTCATTCTGCTGTACCTGATATCTCATTGCTCAGGAGGCAAGTTCTCAAGGCACATATTTTCTAATTTTGTTTCCCTGAAGCTTTGAGGTATCCTATTCCATAATTTCAGTCTGATGGGGTTCAGAACACACCACCCCAAAACATGGCACCTCGGCGGTTTTAAGCTGAAGGGATTTGAGATAATGGCGGGCACAGGAAGGCGTCTCTGATGTCCTTTTTCTCCCTGAAGCAGTCGGAAGACGCTCATGTGAGAGATGTCTTCCGTGTACCCAGAGATAAAGAGCACCTTTATCTCAGGAGAAGGAAGAACGCTGAGCGGGATCTGAATGAACAAGCTTTCCTTGGTAGGTTTCCACCACCTCACTCCTCTTAGCTCAGACCCTTCACCCTGCGGGTTCTTCCATGACTTTCCTGTCTTCATCAAACCCAGTATAAAAACACTCACATTTAGCCATTTCTTCTCGTGTTCGTTTCCTTAGGAAGGTCCCCAGGTCATGGAAAATTTAAGTAAATATGTCTGCTTTTCTCCTGTTAATCTTCGTCAGTTTGATTTTCAAGCCAAACCAGAGACCCTAAGAAGGTCCCAGAAAAGTTTTTCCTCACAGGCGGACTGCAAGTCTCTTCTGTGTCAGTAAAATGACTTAAAATCTTAGTGAAACCCAACAGTATGTCTGTACCTTTAATCCCTAGATTATGTGTACAACATAGTATCAGCACAAGAACTTGGGGTGCTGGAAGGGGAGAGGGGCATGGTTCATACCCTAGTCCCAACCTCCCAAAATGAAATAACCTGGGCAAGTTACACCCACCTTCTCACTTCCTCCAATTCCTCATGTAAAATGCAGATTATTCCATGGGTCACTTCACACTTGCATGCTTCTCCAAATTCAGAGACCAGCTCCTGGGAGAGAGGGAGATTTCACCAGCAGTCCATGACACTCATCTTTCCACTCCAAGCTTCCACCCTGCAGGGGGTCCAGGTGGCAGATGGGAATCGATGGTCCCTTGCTTCTCAAAGTATGGCCATCTCACTGTGCTGAGTGGGATGCTAGTATTCAAAAGGAAAAATCTGTTTGTGCATCACTTCCCTTGAACATGCCAATTTCCTCATCTGATGATCTGTTTCAGAGCTGGAAGAAGCACTGACGGGTTGGCAGACCTGCACTGAGAGATGTGTTATTCTATCTACAAAATGGCACTTAAGAAATTTTCAAGAGTGATTTTGATAATACTCCATTCTTCTCTGACTTTAGAAACTATCCCCCCACTACACACACACACACACACACACACACACACACACACCACTTCTCCAGCATCTACCAAAAGGAAGCCAGTCCAGAATCTACCTTCCTCCAGACTCCTAGGATTATTGAGAATAATGAGTGTGAAATGGGCGTGATTTGTAAATGTGCGAGGAGCACCTGTTCATTAGCCATAGAACAGAAAGGACTGGAATATCTCAGAAAATAAAAAGAGATCTTTGAGCAGCTTTGAGCCCTAAAGCCCATTCTCTTGACATTTCATGAGACAAGTGTCTTGAAAGCCAAGCCTTGTGGGGAGAGGAGGGAGTACTTCTCTAAGTTCCTTGAGTTTCATTAGCATCTCAAGTGCTCTAAGAGGGACTGGGTCACCAAGATCATCAAATGCAGGAGCAGAGAGAATCCAGGACATGGCTTAGGGAGAAATCCACTTCCTCTAACTTGGACAGAAGAAGGTCCTTAATTGCTTCTCCAGTGTGTTTCCCAGGTCCTTCCGTAGGGCACACAGAAAGGTGTCAACAAGCTCCTTTATACGCCATGGGTGGTTGGGGAAGCTCATGGTACTGGCTGGCAAACTTGCCAGAGAGATATGCCATTGAGAGCAAAGTGTCTTTGTAGCAAAGGCTGCAGAACACAGAGACCAGTTTTCTAGGGGACTCAGGGCAGAGCTCAGGGGGATACACTGTACTCGGGAATGCACAGGTGGAGCCAGTCAACAAGGCAAACCAGCAGGCTCAAGGTCAGAGAGCTCACCTGCTGTGGGCTTAGGTAGCAGATGACAGAATGGGCAAGGAACAGAGTGGCTGCAGAGGACAGCTAGGATCCTTCTTAATCGACACGGGCTGCCGTAACAAAATACACTCACTGGGGAGCTTACACAACAGAAATTCATTTCTCACAGTTCTGGAGGCTGAGAAGTGTAAGACCAAGGTGCTGGCAAGGTGGGTTTCATTCTGAGGCCTCCTTTCTTGGCTTGTAGGCGGCCGCCATCTTCTTGTGTGCTTACATGGTCTCTTCTCTGTGCACTTGGAGAGACAGGGTTCTAGGTCTCTGGTGTCCCTTAGCCTAAGGACATTAATCCTGCAGGATCAAGGCCCCACCCTCATGACCTCATTTAGCATTAATTCCTTCCTTGGGTGCCCCATCTCCAAACACAGCCATACAGTGGGTTAGGACTTCCACATGTGAATTGGGGGAGGGGGAGTACCAACATTTAGTCCATAAAGGTCCGTTGCTACCTAAAGATCCTGGAAGCAGATCTGAGACTCTGTTTTAGTCATCCCTGAGTTTCTCCCATGTGTATATGAAAGATACATGTTAACATGTTGCCTACGGCGGGGTTTAAATCCCTCGTGAAGATTCTCGTGATCTGTACGCAACGTGTTAACAAACCTGTCTTTCTCTTGTTAATTTGTCTTTTCTTACAGAGCCTCAGCTGAGAACCTAAGGTGGATAGAGGAAAAATTCTCCTCAAGTGTGTGGCATGTAGTTAGCACTCAAAAACAAACAAAAAACAATTAAGCTATTATTTTTAGAAACGTTCAAATTTGGTCCTGGGTTCAGCACTTTTCTGCTCAAGGTCTTCTCTTTTCTATTCAGAAAGTGCTACACTCATCAAATAATCAACCAATTAGAAAACATTTCATGTGTTGGGGGGCTGAAAGGTGAAGGAATTTTGCTCAACTGCTCATTGAAAATTAGAGTTGAAACACCCCACTCTGAAACAAATGCTTCAATAAAAACCCAATTCAGAATCAATTTCACCATCTAGAACTAGTTACGTCCACAAACCACATACCACAGTTTAACCTATGCAAAAATACCTGCTATCCATTGTCGAGATACATAGGCTTAGCCTTGCTAATGGAATGTCACACGCTGCCAAACACCCAGAAAAATATCCTGAATTATTTTGTCATTTTGATTTAACCAATGTTTCAGCTGAGAGAGCAAGACTTGGAATTATAATTATGTCACCATGTAATAATTAAATCCAGCCTAAGCAGCTTTCAGGTATATTTTTAAATAAAAGAAAACATACAAGTTCTGTATGTGCGCTCCATAGTTAATATTAAACATGTATCTGGCAACATGAGACTATTAAGTGGACGGTCATCACTAGTTCCGTTGGTGTCCGTGTAATAGCACCAGCCACAAGGAACCACAGTGGATATAATGTACCATGTGGGTTTCTTTCTTTAGAGCTTTAGAAATCGGCAGCAGTAAAAAGATTTATCATTTCCCTCTCACTGGCATCTGTGGGCAAGTGCAGCTCACAGCCTCCTTGGCTTGGATCAAAGGATATTACACGTCGCGTGGAGTTAACATGGGTGACGCTTGTAATATCTTTTCCCTGATGTCAGTTACAGCTGTTGCCCCATTTCAGGCATGTCGGGAAAGTCAAGATATTTGAACAAAGGAAGGAGACCCTGAAAGTCATCAACAGGACACTTGTCTTATGCCTTTCAATCCTGGTGCTGCTTCAGAAAAAGATTTCAATTCACACTTCTTTTCTCAGCTGCAATTTCGAGAATAAACACCTTTCTTTTCCCTTTTCAGCCTTGATAAGCATAACTCAGCACTTTTGAAGACCCTAGAGGCAGGCCAAGTCTCTCCCTCCCCCACCCCCTTCAAGCTCCTGATGTGCTAAGATCTCAGGGAAAGGCCACCGACAGAAGTCACATTTCCGTTTCCAGCTGCAGCCTTGCAGGTAACAGCAGCATCTGAAAAGTGCACGTCGGAACCTTCTTAGTGCAGCAAAACGTGGAAGAATTTCAATTCTCCCCACCTCCACCCGCCCCAGACAACTACCTCAGACGGTCTCTTGGGGTCTCAGGATCAGAACTTGAGAAAAGCCCTCAACGCTAGGGGAGACTTGCCAAAGTTGTTGCTTTGCTCCATGTGGAGAAAACATTTGCGTGAAGGAGTCGCCACTCCCAGACAAGCAGCCTGACCGTGGGGAGGAAGGGGGCACCCGGAGAATCTCCCCAAGTTTCCTGACAGCCTGCTCTCCTGATAAGTGGGGAGATGGCCTGTCGGCCCGGGACAGAAGATTGTACTGGTTTCCACAATGTTTCAGCCCTCGGGGTGGGCTGGCTCTGCTCAGTGACAGCCAGTTCCAAGAGGTTTCTATTTAGCTACACATCCGTGGGTAATTACCAAGTACTGTTGAATGTACAAATACAGTGAGCTCTGCAGCACAGAACCATCTGCTGATAGACTCATTTTAGTCACTTCACAGATCATTTCCTTGGCTTTTAATGTGCATGCCAACACACTCACACAGACCCACAGTGAATCGTTTTTCTATCGCATTTAACCCAGAACTCTCGCGTCCCCGCTGTCAGACGTCCCCATTGGTGGCCCCTCCACGTACTTCCCCTTGTCTTGTCATTCTGTATCAGATCGGCCTCATTCTCAGCCGGCTGGCCATTTGACGCAGTTGGAGGCTGGGTCCAAGGCCTGCAAGTTTTACACCAACACGTGTTGAAATGGGACAACTTCTTAAGGCCTCGGATTGTCAGCCGCTCTCCCACAATCGGTTGTTTCACAGATAGTTCCTCCAAAGAGCTTTGTTTCATGTGAGCAATCTTTTGCTGACTCACTCGGGGCACACACAGCTTCCAGGAAGTTTGGCAAAAGACACTGGCAAAAAACACCAAGACAATTGTTTTTCCATTACTCTATTACCAGCTGGCAGAGAGGACGAGTGACGAAAATAGGAATTTCTCAACACGAAGTCATGGAGACCACAGTAAGTGAGTCTGGGGCTGGTCTCACCAGTCCATTTCAAATGGTGTCAAATGCTGCTTGGTCTGAGTTTGTGAATATCAGCTACAAATCTTTACCTACTGTTACCTGCCGGGTCAGTGAACGATTGGTCCATGCCATGACCTGAATACACTCAGATGTAAGGAAATCGACTCCAGAACAGAATTTGACTATTGAAGTCACAATAGTGATTCTACTTAGAATTTCAACATCCTAAAAAGTCTGATTTTAATAAGAAAATCCAGTCAATGGGTGACAATTCCTGAGAGAAATATAAGGGGCGGCTTTTGTGATTCAAGCCTTTACTTCCATATTTATTATAACATTATAATATTTCTGTTCTAACCATATTATAACAAAAAAGAAGTGCTGGCTATCTGAAATTCACTCATCAGCATGAAGAAACCAACAACAACGCCAATAGCAATAGCGAAAAATACCACATTAGCAGAACCCAAAACTTTACTTTGCAGCCTCGTACTGAGCTGGTTGTCCAGAGGGAAAGACCAGCTCGAGCCAGATATCACATATTCCTACTATTTTCTACCTCAGTCACCTTAGTTCAGAATTGTCCTCAGAAATACATTCATTATTCAGGCCTTCATCAAAGAATCAATCAATAAGTGCTGGCGAGGATGTGGAGAAAAGGGAACCTTCATACACTGATGGTGGAATTGCAGATTGGTACGGCCACTATGGAAAACAGTACAAAGATGCCTCAAAAAATTAAAAAGAGAGCTGCCATACGACTCAGCAATTCCACTTCTGGGTATTTATCCAAAGAAAACAAAAACACGAATTTGAAAAGGATATACGCACCCCTATGTTCCCTGCAGCATTACTTACAACAGCCAAGATATGGAAGCAGTCTGGGTTTCCATCGATAGGTGAATGGACAAAATAGATGTGACATCTATATACAATGGAATAATACTCAGCAATAAAAAAGAATGAAATCTTGCCATTTGCAACAACGTGATGGATCTAGAAGGCATTATGCTAAGATGCTAAAATGAAATAAGTCAGACAGAGCATGACAAACACTGCATGATATCACTTATATGTGGAATCTAAAACAAACAAACAAAACAAAGCAGAAACAGACCCATATAAAGAGACAACAAGCTGATGGTTGCCAAAGGGGAGTGGGTGGGTGAGATTTTTAAAAAGCCAAAAAAATTTTTTATATATATATACACTATTTAATGGCATTTAATCTCAAGTTGGCTTTTATTTACTCTTTAAATTTTAAGATGTGACATCAGATTTGTAAAAGGGATAAACTCTTCAAGGGTATTTTTGAAAGCTGGCTCCATCCAGGCATTCTGAGATATTTAGATGTTGGCTGACATAAATCTACTTCTTGGAAAGTGTCATAGAATAATATAGAAGAGGTTGAGCCCTGAATTTAAATTATTGGTTAGGAAAGGCTTCGAAAACTCTCTGAAGATATTACAGAAAAACAAGAAAAAGGTGTGGCAAGATCTTTACCTAAGAAAAATTATCCTGAACTAATATCATTGATTTGATTTAAGGTTTTTATTAAAAAAATTAAAAATGTAAATAGAAATTCAGTGTAATATCCTGGAAGAGGCCTGAAAAGTTCAAGAAAGCCAGAATTAGCCTTAAGGGTAAACTTATGTCGAAATTATTTCTAAGAGTTAGAGGAGCTTGAGAGAAAACAAAATAAGTTTGCAAAGTATCCTGTTTCTATGATTTTTGCTGTAGCAACGCCCACAAATTCAAAGGTCTTTTTGGCTCATCTTCTCCGAGCCAAGCTGAGGGATTATGGGAATGAACAAGCCACAGCCTCTATAGTCAGGGTTTCTCAGGACACTCCCACTTCCACATCTACATATGTGTGACAGGTAACACTCAGGTTGTGTTTGGTTTGGGCCAGGCATCCTTCTAATTATGAACTCACACTGACTTCTAGTCCCATAACAACCCTGTCAACGAGGTACCATAATTTTCTCCGTTTTATGATGAGGAAACTGCGGCAAGGTTTCATAACTTGTGGTGCCAGTTTTATCACCTCTCACCTCCAAATTCACCCTTTTTGCCTGCTCTGCTAGAACGGATCCCAGCCCTTTGAATGGTTTCTCTTTGCTGCTGGTACAATGCTAAACTGTGTCAGTAGAGACAGCTGCAGAGGGACTGCAGGGGGGGAAAGAGGGTCACTTCCTGGACCTGGGACAATTTGTGCAGCACTCAGTGGCCAGCTACTTCCCGGGGTGCCCTCCCTCAGGTGGCACAGCAGCAGAGTGTCATCCTGGAATGCAGATTTCCAGCAAGTTCCATGGGCATGGCAGCACAGAACCTTCTCTGTCACCTGCCCAGCTCCAAGCACACCCTCTCCCTCAATATCTAGGTCTCAGCCCAGGAATGGAGGGTGCTCTTTCTAGGGGTAGTGCTGCTCCCTCTATCTGCTGTTTCCACCTGTGTTCTTTCCAATTCTCTCTACTTCTCAGTAGCCACTCCATTACTCTGATCTTCCATTATGGTTAATATTCATATAAACTAAACTTCCCTGTCCACATGACTGAATGGTTTCTCTCTCCCCACTGGCTCCAGACTGAGACCCTTGCCTAAGGATGCGGACCAGGGAGCCGTGCAGTCAAGGTGTGACTCCCCACTGTGTTGTCAGATCATCCAGCACAGATTCTGATACAATGTGCATGAAGAGCCGAGTGCCAATCCATACTGCGAGGCAGGGCAGAGAGGGGATGGTGTCAGGAGAGAGCCCAGAGGCGGAGTTTTTAAACAGTTTTCCAGCAGACACAGAAACGAAAGGCATTCCAGAAAAGAGAACACACTGGGTAGCAGCAGCGAGCAGAGGGGAGCAGACAAATGTGTCACCAGGGCTCCCGTTTAATGCCCTACACTGCTTTCTCCTTCCTGGGGAGACTCCTGGTGAGATTTGGGGTCTTCAGGATCCCAAACTCTGCTCTCAACACCCTGCCTGCTTCTCTGGTGGCCCGTCTCTGGGAGACAACCTTCTTCCCCAGGGCGCCAGGAAGCCATAGACTCCTGGCCTGGGTGCTGGGGCAGCAGACGCGCAGGTCAGAGGCTCCCACTAGGTCCTCATGGCCTTGCTCCCTGAACCCCAGCTAGGATGAGTGCTCACACAGAATATATAACAGAAAAACACTTTCATTTTTGTAATAATTGCATTTATTTCCATTTTTGATAAAAACTGGTTTGTTCTTAACTCTCCAAGCGTACATTTATAAATCTTGGACTTTGTAAATGTTGGAAGAACGAACAGCAGCCTTGGAGCCATCGGGCCATTTTTAGCAACACCGCTCTTCCTTGGGGGGTGGGGGCTGTGCAGAAAACACTGCGCTCACCTACATTTAGTTTCAGCCAGTTCTGCCCTGATAACCTCCATGGAAACAGACCCTGTGCTAAAGGAAGAAAGGTGCTGTGAGTGGGGTGGGGCGGGGAGGGCTGCGCTGACCACCCCCCGGTCACGGGGAAACAGACTGCTTGCTCCCTGCTCCCTGGCACAGCCCCACTTATTTCCAAAGTCAGCTTCCAGGACTACGTGGCACACACATCCAGAGAGATTTTAAACACACCGTGTGATGACCTGAAGTTTGGAGTTGCTAGAACTGGCAGAAGTTGGGATTGGAATTTTAAAAGTGACGGATTTGGGTCCCAGAAATTTGATGGGGAAAAAAAAATCACCCCCAGGGATCTAAGCGCATGTGAGCATATAAGGTCTTTCTGTCTGGGTGGAAATGGTAGGGGGAGAAAAATCAGAAGCAAAAGGGAAAATTCAGAAGTAAGAAGTAAAGGGACTGTATCTAGTGAGTTATGTGACCTGATCACCCACCAGTCTGCTGACCCACTTCCTCCAGGGTCATTGTTTCTGCTTGGTTTGGGTCAACAATTCAGGAAGTTAGGTTTTCCTTTACAAAAAAAAAAATAAAAAATCAAGAGTAAAAACAGTGTCTGACGTCATGAAGATAATGCTAAGTTTAATGGTTTATCCAGTGTCTGAAGTCATCCCAGGTCCAGGTAGGAGGTCAGCAGGGCAGGCTGTGGTTAGACGGCGTTCCTTTGAAGGAGCTGGTCCAGTAATTGCTAGGGAAGTAGGAGACAAAGACGTCAAGTTCAGAGTCAGCGTCTGCGTGCCACACACGCGTCACACCTGCTGGCGGTCAGGCCATTACCTTTTTGAAGACTTCAGCACGGAGTCTGTTACTCTGTAAGATCACCCTCTTCTTTTGTTCTTCTTTTTTCTTTTTAACTTCTGGCAAGTTATTATAGATCCTGAAACAGATCCAGAAAACATATTGAATGGTAGCGAGACAACGCGTGCCTGGTGTGGCTCTGCATCCTGACCTGTCAGCAGGCGCCTCAATTTCAAAGGCAAGAACAGCTGCTTGTGGGCCATGTTGAACCTGCAAGATTGCACGACCCAGGGCTCCCCTGACAGTCTCCAGAATGAGGCTACTGAGGCAAGGAGGGGACAGCAGGCAGAGGCCCACGGAGGGCCAAGCTGGAGAGGCCAGTGACTTATTTAGAAGTCACTTTTCTTGTCCCTCCATTCTTTATGATACTTAATGACTTGCTCGTAAAAGGAGGGTCCTAAACCAAGCTGAGTGCAAACTTGCCCCTAAATACCTTTTCACCATTCAATTTTTGCCTTCATCTGACTTAGAAAAGGAGCAGCAAATAAATGGAAGTCGCAGGAATGATGTTGGAATAACGCACAATAAATATGTGTGTGAGTGCGTATGTGTGCCTGTGCGTGTGTGTGTGTGTGTGTGCGCGCGTGAGAGCACGTGTTTACCTCCTCACCGACTGCATTCCTGATTAAGCGATTTCCAAATTCATCTCAGACATAAGTGTGATGTGCTTGTCCTGGTGTAAAACTAGGAGCTTCCAGGTTATAAGCAGGGCCCAAGGGACCCCTCTTCTGGACATTTCTTTCCTGCCTCGTAAGGAAACTCTTTCTGTACCGATGCCAAGCAATATTCCACTAGAACCCACAGACGCAATGCCGTCGCGTTCACATACATGGCACTCGGTGAAAGCATCTCGTTTTCATTTTTTCTCATGTTTGAAAGCCAGACAAATGTTGTTTAAAAGATTCCACTGTTAACATAATAATTACGAAGAATAAAAATATCAATGATGACAAAAGTAACAGGTGACATTACTTTGGTTATTGGGCACGAGGCTAATCACTTGACACGAATTTCCTCATGTGATGCTCACAGCAGTTGCAAGAGACAGACAGTGTCCTGCTGTTCCGTGATAAGGAGCCTACGCCCCACGAGGTCAGGAGCTTGTGGAAAGACCCTCAGCTGGGATGTGACTGATGGAGAGCACACAGCATTGTCCCTAGCCTGCAGCACGAAGTGACCTTGAAACATTTGTGCCTAGCACAGCAGCTAGCACGCTGCGAGCATCGATTTGGTTTGAACAATAATAAACACACATCGTCATTTCCAGGAGCTCTTCCAGGAAGGGCTGTGAGGAATCAGTAGGAAAGCCGGATGTCCCAAAGCTCCACAGTGGAAGTCCCTTTAGATCCATAGAGACCCATCTTCCCAATGTGGACCATCGGAATCATGTGGGGAGTTAAGATAAACCGTCCTAGGTCTCACCTCTGATGCAGGGTTGTCTTCAAGAAGCTTCCTAAATAAACATGCTACATCCGTACACTAGACCACTCTGCAGAGAGTTAAAACCCAGGAGGAAAATCGTCTACATCGGTAGACACAGGGAGACCTCACAGACATAAAGTGAAAAGAGCGAGCTATACAAAGATAACAGATCCCATTTATGGTTAAAAATTAGATAACTGTATATGTAGAAATAGAAGTCTATTTTCAGGGAGAGAAAGACCTGGAAGGATACACAGGAGGCTGACCACTGGTGTCTCTGGAGATGGACCAGGGCTGGGGGAGTGGGGTGGGAGGGGGGTAGTTGGTCATGAGGCACTTGAGCTTCATCTCCATTATTTGAATTTTTTAAAATGAAAATGTAATTTAACAACATAATTAATAACAAAGGATCCAAAAGGAAAGAAAGCACCAGTGTGATTCTGTGGGTGGGTGAGTTCTCAGAGCCTCCCAGGGCACAGCCCCCAGAGCAGGGCCAGCACCCAATTTCAGAGGGGACCTGGCCCCAGCTGGGGGAGCAGTGACTTGATGACAGCATCCCCTAGCTTGTTGGTCCTGTCCGAGTCTCAGTTTCCTCTTCAGGAAAACGATAGTGTGACACTCTCTGTCCACAAATGCTGCTTTGACGTCTATTATTTTAACTGAAAGACTCCATACTAGCAGCTTTTGGTTTGGGGACTGAGAGGGGAAGATTTGGCTGAGTGTTTTTCACTAAATTGAAAGGGATTACTTTTGGCATGAGGTGTACCCAACTTTGCACCTCTGAAACGGCAAGTCTCGAAACCCGGTGGCCCTTTAAAAACCCCCGTTAAAACACAGTGCATCGGGTCATTAATGGGATGGCCCCCCTGCTTCTCCCTTTCACTTTTTTTATTTACAAAGAGGTTCCCTACAGATGGTCAACGTTGGCTAATCATCATAGGAATAGCATAATCATGGTAAGAGCGACATTTTTGTGCCTGAAGTGGGGAGAAACGTATCCTTCCCATTTCAATGGCTTCTCTAAGTGCACTGTCAATTTGCTTGAATTATTATAATGCCTCCCTGTGCTAGATACTTTGTTATACATGAATGACATTTTACTTGCACAAGCTAGGCCAACGCTGCCGAGTTCGTACATTCCAGTTAGGAGGTCAGTCCTAGAAAGAATGGCAGCCTTTGAGTGCATCCGGTGGGTGAGAATTAGCAGGCGTCTAGAATACCAACCGGCCACGTAGACCAGGGACAGCTTGCTGGTGGCAGGGCCGCCCAACCCGCCCAGGAAGGCCAGTTTGTGGCCCTCTGCTGCTTTGCTGGCTTCCAGGTGCCACCGGCCCCCATGTTTAGATGTTTTCCTACAGGCCCTGCCACCATCAAGGTCCCCAGGAGAAAGCTTCTCTCTTTCTTGTAAAATTACCTTCAGAGGTGCATAGTGACAAACCAAACTTGCCCAGAGCGACGATGGGAATGTTCAGAAGTGTTCCCTTATGAGTCTGGGGATCTCTTAGAGACCAATTACTGGATTGGTTCAGAATCCAAGACGCACCCCTTTTCTAAGGTTTTTCCAAAAACGGCATTAACATTCAGAGGTGCAATTCGACAACTGCATTTCTTTTAGCCAGACTTTCAAATTCACGGCCAAGAAGACCTCAGACCTTAAACACGGACCCAGAAACAGTGGCCCTGCTGGACAGTGCCAGGCTCCGTCAAGACACCCCTCCCCCCTCCCCCCCTCCCCCCTCCCCCCCTCCCCCTCCCCCTCCCCCCTCCCCCCACCCCCTCCCCCTCCCCTTCCCCCCTCCCCCCTCCCCCCCCTCATATAATAACCAAGTACCTTTTTGATCGCATGTGCATCTCTTTCTCTGAAATGTACCTTTCTTTGGGTTTGAACAAGTTATCTGGAAAAAATGGAAAGAGGATTAATTTCAGAAGGTGTGGACGTCACCCATTTCTGGAGAAACACATTACGGTGGACTTGGCATGCACTGTGTTACTGATCCTGAATCTAATCGCCCGCACGTGACAAACACTGCGGGGCTCAGCAGACGCTCATACACCATAGTGGTTGTACTGAAATCAACAACCAACAGTTTGGTCTTGACAATAGTGAAATACGGGCATGAAGTACCAGGTTGGCGTCTAACACAGTTTATGAACAGCGACTCCTCTACATGCTTCATTTAGAGAGTCAGAGTTTGCTGGGGGCAGTGCTAGGTTGCCACTAACATGTGCTTCAGTGTCCCCGCGGGTGCAGGTCCCTGGGTGTGAGGTCATCCCACCCACAAAATATCTCCACACTAGGTTTTTGGTGCCTCTGAGGACAAGAAAACCTCCCCGCCATCGCTGGAACATTTTGAGAGCAGGGGCTGTCACTCACCTCTCCAGCCTTCTGTCAGGCACCCCCAGCTTTTGCATCCATTCTAAAGATCACCCCTTTCCAGTGCCAGAAAATGCACAGGACAACAACATAATAGTAATGCCTTGCCTATCCCGTGTCCTCTGACTGAAAAACTGCACAGTGGCTAAAATCCACTGTGAGTCTGCAATGTTTTTGATGTAAGTAGAGATTTACTAATTACAATGACATGCTGGGTGCCTGTTTCATGGTGTATCTGAGCAGCTGTCACACTTTCTGGAATACCTGGAGAGGAGCTGCTCCCCCACTGCCCTGAGCATCAGCAGACAGGAGACCCAGCACCCTTGCTCAGAGTCACAGAGCTGACGTGGGAGCCCTGTGGTTCCCAGTGAAGATCCCACTATAGTCCTGTCAATCACCTTCGCTTGGACCCTCCCCCTTCGCTCATTCCTCCTGTGAGGCCACCCAAGACTTCTCAGAATATGCAGAATGTCCCAGGAAAATACAAGAAGGTGGGAAACTAAAACTGTCCTTCTTTTCTGGAGAAGGACAACACAGCTACCAATGTTCAATATGGAAACGACCCAGTGGCTGAGCCTAGATTCTCTCAAGTTATTTCAACACAGAAGAAAGAATGTCGGCCCCGTTACTTAAAAGACAAAATTCAAAGGAGAAATAACAGGAGAAAGAAATCAGAACTTTCCCAGTTAAGGGAAAACGTCCTCCCTGCTTGGAAAGGCGTGGGCCATGAGAGCAAGGGGCAATAGGAGACTGTGATCTGCCGAGAGCCCGCAGTGACCACCGTGGCTTTCACTCCAGACAGGGCAGGTCACAGCCTAGCGCCTCCCGAAAATGCCCGGTCGTTCTCTAAGAAATGGCTGTCACTTTGAGGCAGTGAGGGTCTTGGGCAAGCACAAATGTGACAGCTTAACGAATCCCACTCAGGCAGGGAGAAGGAACCTTGTATGAAGAATTAGACTCAAGTCTCTGCTGGTGTTCCTTGGGGGCTGCTCAAGTTTAGGGTGAGGCCAATATGGACAGACGGATGGTGTCCGAAGGGAATAAAAATGTTACAAACTGCAATTTTGTAACATTTTTATAACTCAGGTCAATTGCATGTGGTCTACTCTCAGAAATTAGTTTTGTGGGCTTTTTCTTTTTTTTTTTTTCCAGTTTGTTTCTTTAGAGCACCCGATACCACAGTGAAGCTTTGGTTTTATTTCCAAGAGGAAACAAAAGCAAATGTGAGCTATTTGGCACCTCCACCGTTTTGTTTTCTGAACTCTTGTCCACCTGCTGTGCCTCAGCAGAAGTTTAAATTCTGGGCCCAGCAGCCTCTGTTAGTGCAAAACAAGCAGGTCAGTATCCAAGGGGCTGCTCCCTCCCCCGCTGATGGTCCTGCCCCACTGCTTGGGGAAGCATCTGCACCTTGGTTGGTGTTGACCTTGAGTTTTCATAATAGCACCAAGCCCAGCTGATGAATCATGGGGGCCTTCTGGCCCCAGGAAAGAGAGAGGAAAAAGGGACTGTTCTACCCTCCTAGAGGAAGATGTTGGAAATAAAGCAAGTGTGTTGCTAATGGGTCCCAACCTCACCAGAGTAAAGAGAACTCTATTTGGCACTTTGAGAGGGGACATGGCAAGACTGAGGGGATGCAGCAGTGTGACATACCTGGGGGATCAAGCATTACTATTTGTAATAATACTGCTCGGGTTCATTGGAGCTCAACTGATCTTCATACTAACCCCGTGGCAAGCTCATGACTTTTTTCATTTTAGGACTGGGGACATGGAAGGTCAAAGGGCTAAGTGTTTACTGCTCAAGTTCACACAGTAAATGAGTAAGAGGCAGAGCTGAGTTTCAGCCCAAATCAGTCCAGCCCCATCCACACATGCTGTTAACCTTAGAACACACAGCCGGCAGAATCCATGTTTTGGGAACCTTGACAGGTGCCAGCCCAGTTCCCATGAGACAACCCAAAATTTGTTCTCTGACACTCCTTCCTTCTACATTTAATGAGCAGCTACTATGACACCAGGAGTCGCTCAAAAAAACCGTAGGTAAGATCCTGCCACGGTGAGATTTCATTTGTCGACAGAGGTGTCAGATAATTAACAAAGGAGCTACAAAAATTTCAGACCAGAGCTCTGAAGACAGTGAAACATGACCACATGGTAAAGAGGGCCTGGGGGGTTAGGAAGGCCCCCAGGGGAGGAGATATTTAAACCATGAGCTGAAGGACCACAAGCACCAGCCGGGTTCAGGCAGCTGCAGCCTGGGAAATGACAGACGGCAGTGCCGCATACAGGCCGAGAAGTGGGGGGACCCGGGGCTCATCCACAGGGATTGCGTGCAAAGCGGGGTGTCGGGCTGCGAGAGAAGACTCAGGGTTTGGGTTCATTTAATAACAAAGGTTTCACCTCATTGGTGCCGGGCAGTAGGACGCAAAGATAAGTAAGATTCAGGGCTCACAGCCCAGGGTGAGATGAATAAGGCCTGTTGGTACCAGGACCCACGTCTGCACAGGGAGAGGGCTCATGCGGGCATGGTCACCCATCAGGAAAGGGCAAGTCACAGCTGAGCTGTGTCCACAACAGCTGGCAGGAGGGCTGGGAGGAATGGTGGCCCAGGCAGAAGCTCACCAGGGCCCTGGGGCCTGCCTGTGGCCACAGATGTTTGGTCAAGGTCACGTGCAGCAGGACCCACTGGGGACCTCATTTCATGGGATGGAAACTATTAACCATTCTGCATGTGCTTTGTCCAAGAATACAGTGAAATTCCATCTATCAATTCTCTTTTCTTGGAAATTCTGCCTTTATAAAATTAAAGTGACTAGTGAGAACAATTTTCAGCCCACTTATGAGTCTTTTATGGATGTTCCTTGAAGCTTTGTGTATTCTAATTCACTAATATGGAGGAAAGAGAACTGTGGTTGTATTTACGTCTCATTATCATTCAAATAGAGGATTTTTTTGTTGTTGTTTTGTTTTCAATAAAATTACTAAGGTAAATTGCCCATTTCTGTCTTTCTGGAAATACCTTTTTTTTTTTTTAACCCTGAATTTCTGTGTCTGACTTACTACTGTTTATCATCCAAACGACAGGGCCTGCTGCTAATTTCATTTGCAAAGCCAGACGTGCTTAAACCTTTGCTTGTTTCAAAGTCAGCAAACCACCAGCGACAAGATCTTGGTTCTTCTGAGGCCGCACAGGGGGAGACGCCGAGTACAAGCCAGGTCCCACCATCCCATTAATCTGTACAAACGCATGCGGGTATTTATTCTAAGCCCTCGCCTCACACGTGTGCACACATACACAGGGACAGGTGGCCTCGACACTCAGGCAGCTGACAGTGTCACCAGGAGGCAGCAAGCGTCACCTGGACGCCAGCATGACTGGTTGTATATGGGGCCTAGACTTGGTTTCCTCCACGGAGCCCTTCTCTGAAAAGCTTCGTTTCCTCTGCTGAACAAGTAATCTAAATGATAATCAAGTGCACAGGGGTTATTAGGACAAGGCCCTCCCAGCGCTGATTTTCTGCAGTCACCCTGAGTACGCTCAGACTCGGCTTCTTTTGTCTTAGAAACACCAAAACCAAGACATGGATGCCCGTTGGAGAGAAGCCAGCCAGGAGCCAACAGGCCGGTTTGGAGTGTAGATGCCAAGTCTACACCTCCCAGAATCTTCTATTAAAGACTGAGCCTCCTGAAAGGAATCAATGGGGTATGTTTTAGGCAGGAAAATCCCTAGAGGATTCCCCCGCTGAACAAAGACCCCAGGATGCATGTATTCTAAGACCACAAGGCTGTGTATTATGCCTGTTTCACAGCCAGTGAGCAGCTGGCCACTAGGGTTAATTACATTACAGTCTTCAGGAGTTAAATCCAGTTACTTGCACATCATGTCTATTCAGTCCCCCTTGGTGGGACCACATTTGCTGACGTAGGCAATGGCGGAGTGGTCTATCGCGGACTAATTAGCCCTCCAGAAATCAAGCAGTGCCCGCTGCCCAGGGCAACGGGAGTTAGGAGACGCGTAGGTTGTTTGCCTCTGAAGTGCTCTTGTGATGATAAAATCTTGTGCTGGGTAAACATTCTCATTTTTCTAAAATCACTTCGAGGCTTCTGCGGAATCCTGCCGGAATGACAGTTGTGTATGTGAGTGGCCTGTTCCAGGGCTCTGGAAGGTGGGCGGAAACTGCACAGATGCTGGCATTGCTAGGAAAACAACACTGCATGCCAGTTTCATCGGGACACACCAGAGAGATGCTGATGTCACAGTGTGGAGATGCGGTAAGGCTCTCGGATCCTTCTGGGGAAGGCGTACAAAATTAAGAAATGAATAACAAAGCAGAGGTCTTGATTCCGCTTCGCATACTCAGTTTGAGAATGGTTCAGGCTCTTGGTTACAGAAGACTGAACCATTCTCCTCACGGAGAGCTCAGCTCCTGCACAGACATCGACCTCAGGTTTAGAACAGGACCTCCTTCTCAGCACCTCCATGAAAAGACAGGGGGCTGGGAGCAGAGATGGATTTGGAAAGGGTTTGTCCCTCTGGGATGGGGGTGGCGATGAGAAGGGCCCCCATGAGCACCGGCAGTCCATGAGTCCCACTGTCCCCGCCAGATCTTCATAGCAGAGAAGCTTGGGTACAACATGAGCAGACACAGCCAGGGGCCATGGCTTCAGCAGCCCCAGCTACAGGAAGCAGTTCTCCAAGTCAAACATGGCCACGAAGAACATTGTTGGAGAGAAATGGAACCTTAATGTAACCCCTGCTTCCCTCCTGCTCTACCTCTTGGACCCAAGAGCACTGTCACAGCCCCTACTTCTCCTCGCTTCCCTAGGGTTCCTGTCCTATGTGATTCTAGACTTAATTTACAGCTGTCTGCCTGGCCAAGTCTCTCCCCAAGTGGCTGTGAATCCTGGGAGGACAAGGGGAATCTCTTCTGCTCTAGTTGCTTCCTCCCCACCCCCCACATCCTCAGTCCATTTCACTAACACCCATCCCTGTGGCCAAGGACACCACATGTTAACACTTCTATTTACTGTCTGGTTAGTCTTCAAGAGGTGAGGCAGGGGGCATTGGGGTCCGAGGTGCTCCATTAGCCCCCATGAAAGCCACGGGGACCACTAAGGAAGACCGCCCTGTCCCAGTGGCGGCTCTCGGCTGTACCACCTCCTCTCTCGGTGGCTCGCGTGGCAGGCTGCCCGTGGAACCACAAGCTGCCACCGTGCAAACTCAGACCACCCTGGTGTCTGCAGGATCCGAGACTCACAACTAAAGCAGATCCTTGCTCAAGACCAGAAGCTCACAAACTGAACCCCCGCCAAGGGCTCCCACCAGCTGCCTAAAGCGTGCCTTTCCCGGGCAGCCCTGTGGTAAAAGCAAGGCAGCGTTTCCTGCAATGAGCACTGTGGTGGGGCTGCAGGCACACCAGTGGCAGATGGGCGGCTGCACACGTCCTCCAGGATTTCATGACCCCAAGTCTTATGATCTCACTAAACATGGCAGGAGATCCATAGTTTCTGTGTACTCATATATAAAAATAATGCGAGCATTAGTGGATTAAACATGATACACATTTGATGATTCCCCGGGTCCGCCTGACCCTCCACACCATGTAAGGTGTCCATTTGCGGTCTGAGTCTGAAGACCTGGGCCAGCTGAGGCCTTGGCCAGGCGGCTCTGTGCCCTGGACAAGCTGTTCAAGCTCGCTGAGGTCCTGTTCTTCTGCTCGGTGTTGGGGATGGCATCTGTCTTAGGGGTTCTTGGGAGCCTCTTGGGAAGCAGAAGGTACGCTGTAATCCGAGAAGACGCAAATGGTGCGACAACACTAACTACCACTGTTCTCCAGGCATCCCTCCTGCCCACCAATTCAGGATGCAGTTCATCCTTACTCCAACTCGGCAAAGCAGGTCTTCCCTCCACTTTACAGGTGAGGAAGCTGTGGTCTCGCAGTTCAGTAACTTACCTCAGGTCTCAAAGGAAACAGGTAAGATACTGGGGGCCTGAGTTACGGACAGAAGCAATAGATTTCTATTCTCCGCAGATCTCCAGTCGCGAATGGCAAAGTGGGGCTTGTATTTTGACACAAATGCCCAGTGTGTGGCTTCCGCGTACCTTCTAGTCCCTGAGCCAGCAGCGCCAGCAGCATCTGGGAACTTGTCACACATGCAAATACACATGTAATTTTCATCTGAATCAGAAATTCTGGGGCTGGGCCCAGAACTGTGTGCACTGTCACAGGCCCCCCAGCTGACTCTGGAGCTCATTCGGGAGTGAGGGCCACGGTCGGAAGGGCACACACGCGAGAAGCCAAGGCCGCCATGTGTTTCAAGGTGTTGAGGAAGCGTCGCAGATCTAATACAGGACACCCAGTGAAATCTGCATTTCAGATCAAAAATGAAGCCTCTTTTGGGATATGCCCTGTGCAGTGTTTAGGATATACTTATACTAAAGATGATTTTGTTGATCTGAAATGCAAATTTAACTGGGCAGCCTATAGTTTTAATTTGATAAATCTGGTTCTCTTTTCTCCCTGGTTATTTGATATTGTGACATTGTGAAATCCTTTCCTTAGGGACCAAGACTGGCTCCTCTTTCCCCAACAGACTTCGTGCTGGGTACCAGCATGATGGAGTTGTTACAGATGCTAGGGGGCCACATGGAGACAAACCCAGGCAGGTCCTGTCACGGGACAAGCTTCCAGGAAGCAAAGCTGACTACAGGCTGTGGAATCAACACTATACCCCACTGCCCAGAGGTCCCAGGGCATGCAGCCATCACTTCCTGGCATTGCCAAACCAAAGGGATGTAGGTAGTGAACGGAAAACCATTCTCCCAAAGTCCCAGGTTTCTGTAGGGAATGGCAGATTGAAACTCCAGTTGGGGTTTCTTTAGCAAAGCACGATAAGTATTTTTACAAGCAAAGAATCCTAGAGCAATGTTTACAAAGTTGACTCTCGAGAATTAGATAAAAGTGTTCCAAGGTCAAAGAAGTTTAGGGAAAATAAGGTTAAGCAAATTTAAGTAGCCTTCATTGTTACAGGACTTATCAGTGCCTTTACCATACATCGGGCATTGTAAAGGAACCTGAAAGGATTGGTCTTCCTCTGAAATGCATTTGGGATAATCAGCAGCTTGAGGATACTAGGGAGAAAAGTGACAACCACAGAACATAAAGTTATTCTCAGTTTTCAAAAGATATTTGTGGTAATAGATTACACACACACACACACACACACACACACACACACACACACAAACCTGGTGTACTTTCTCCATATTTTCTCAAAATGTGTATGCATGTTTTAAATGGCAGGTTTAGATTACTCCTTTAAAGGAACTTATAATAATAACAAGGACTCAAATCACACCTTCCCAATAAAACAGTGACATCTAGTCCAACTCTGAAAGACTAACTATGGATCTGAGAGTCAATATTTGCTCCAATTCCAGGGTTTCCAGCATTTTTTAGAGCCACAAAATATGGTGATTTGTAGATGATGAATAAACTCTCATTCTCATTGCCAAGTAGATTTATAGCCTTAGTGTCACCGCATGGTTTCTTACTGAACTACGCTGTAGCATAAGAGCACAATCACTTGGAAAGTAAAATCAAGGCAATTGGGAAAAGGAATCTTTCGTGCAGTCTTTTCCCTTGTCAGTCCGCAGTTCTGGTGGGTTAATTTTAGTGGAAATACCCTGTCCTCGGCCTACTGCTAATCAATGGACAGAAATTGATCTTTTCTTCCCATGTTTCTTAAAGGTCCCCAACACAAGACCTCTAGAGTCGGTCTGGGAAGCACACTAATAACAGTGTCTTCGAACCCGGGAAACGATCTTTTAGCTAAATCACGCTTCTTGTGTTCTTTGTAAACTGATGAAGTAACAATCTACTTTTATCTGATAAGCACTTTTTAAAACTCTTTTGTGAGTAATATTGGGAGAACTGCCCCCAAATACTCATTCAAATGTTTTATGGAAAAACATTCACGAGATCGGATCAGGCAGTTGTGGAAGGATGTGGCCAGTATTTGGCTGGCTGTGTGATAAGCAGCACAGTTTTATTACTGCGATGACTTCCCCAGCCATCTCCTATCTGCTGGGTCACTTCTCTAGCTCGATGCTCTGGGAATGCAAATTAATTTTAATACTTGCTCCAGCCAAGAATCATCAACGAAGGCCGCTGTGCTGGAGAAGCCATGCCTTCCGGAAAACTCCATTCCTCTACTGATCCGTGATTTGAATGACTCGTACTTGGCTCACCTTGGCGAGTGTGGATAATGCAATTCAGATGAACACTGTCTGCTTTGCTACACACAGCAGGGCTTCCCAGACTGACCTAGTGTGCTGTGTGCACACTGGCACATACGATCTGGGATGGTCTGTCCACCACACCCCCATGACAATAATCCAAAGTGAAGAAGGCAAGAAGGCAGGGGATCTAGAGGGATGCAAGAGCCCTGAGTCCTCCAATGGAAGAGACTGGATGGGAGTAGTCAGGAAGGGCTTCATGGAAGAAGGGTTTTCTATCCCATCACAGGTTAAGAGGACAACCTGGGAGCACCATGAGGAAGACCATGGCACGCAGAGGGGAATAGGGCGACAGAAGCAAGGCAAGCTGAGCTGTGTTTGAGCACTGCCAGGCTTTCCAGCCAGCTGCAGTAGAGGGTGGGTAGAAGTAGTGATTCCGGATGAAGCAAGTGATGGACTGAGAACTGAAGTTACCACACAGCCCACATCTTGCATTACAGGAATCAGAAAAGCGCCTGGGGCTTCAGAGATGTGGGAAGAGGTTGCAGTTGAGAGGGGCTTGTGGGGTTAGGCGGAAGTCAGAGAGTAAGAGGGACAGATAAGGCTTCAATCGGGGTTTTGGGGACCCTGATGGCGAATGTTACCAGCAAATGAGACCACCTGGGAAGGGTGGGGGTGGGCAGAGTCAGGCTGGGAGGGGTCTGGGCTGCTGGGTGGGGATAGAATCCAGGGAGACTGAGAGGCTGGACCCCAGTGCAGTGGGGACCATGAGGGCGAGGCTTAAGGAGCTGCAGTCAGAACAGGATAAAGCCACAAACTGGTCAGAGGGACAGTGAGGGCTACCACTGACCGAGCACCTGGTACCTGCAGGTGCTGTACCTCAGACTGCCCTGCCTGTGGGTGCTTATGCTACATGTGGGGCTACCCCTATGCTTACCACATGCTTTCAGTCCCCCCTGCTGCAGAGTCACCCTGCAAGGTGGAAGCAGAGACCGATTCTGAGACACTAATTCCAGGTTGTGACTGGCCTTTGAGCGACCAAGCCTGGGATGCCCAGGAGCCCTGATGCGGCCCTGGGAAGCTCAGGTGACGTGAATAGGTGGAGCCCTGACCTGAGAGGGAGAGAAAGGCCCTCAGCCTGGTGAGTCCGGGCCTCAGAGACGCGAGCAGAGCCCATCTCCTGCCTTCCTCCTGCAACTCCATGGAGCTCATCTCTGCTCCACAACTTGGCGGTCACCACGTTCCACTGATTCTGCCACCCAAAGACCTCAGGCCTCTGTCACTTTCTGCCTTCCACTGCCCTTCCCCCGGGGGACCGTCGTCATACTTTGCCTGGAGCTATGCTATGCAATCCTGCCTGAGCTTTGGACCTCAGAATATGGTTCAACTTGAGAGTAGCACATACAATGCCTTTTAGCCCCCATCTCCCTGTCTGCTCCAAACCCCCATTTTACCGTCCAGCCACAGCTGAGCTAAGCAGCCCCAGGACCTCTCACTCCTGTGATTCTGCCTCCTCACTCACCACCATCCCACTCTCCCCACCCTGCACACCATTCATCTGCAATATCTCAACTTATCCTAAGGTCATTGGAGGTCTCCTCCATCAGGAGACATCAATATCCCATAGGCAAGAACAAGTCCATCGCCTGTGGGTTGCCATGGTAACCCAGCAACACTCCTTTCATGTCATTTAGCACACCCCAAGGTCATTGCGTCCTTACCTGCGTGTTTTCCCCATGATTTGGGGAGGTGTGCGAGACCAGGGACTGTGCTTGGCCCAGAGTGGGCTCTCAAGACAGGTTTGTAAGCAATGGATGAAGACGTTCCTTGTGTCACTGCTAGGGCCATGTGAAGGGGACTCACAAGGCTCCCGGGGACAAAAGAGACTTATGGGTTAATTAGCTTTGGGAATGCAGGCAGCTGCTGACGAGCTAGTCAGCAGAGACAGGCTGGGGCTGCAGGCAGGACCTTTATAATGCTACCTCCTCTCCGAAATCCCAATTGTCATAAAAACCTTCCCGTCTCAAGCACAATTAACACTCACACACTTCGCAGGCACCCTGGGCCTTAAAGACGGCTCAGAATGCACTGGCCAACAGGAAGCACAGCTGACCCTCAGCCCTCGCAGTAATCGTCCCTGCAAGTCAGGCGCTGGCTGTCCCTGCAGGCCTTGCCCAAGTGGGCGTCTGTCAGCTGCCAGAGCTCCCACCTGAACCTCTCAGGATTGTTCTGGAGCCAAGACTGCGGTGCAAGCCCTGGTTGGAGGCCGCTGGCTCAGCTCAGAAAGCGATCCAGTCTCTCTAACAGACGTCTTGACACTGTAGCCAGGGCTCGTTCACGCATGGGATTTATGGACTAATTTAGCGTGTAAGAAAAACATCTGCATCTCGCTTTTATCATCCTGCCAGCAGACAGGCTGAAGACAAGATGTGTACTGCAGACTTGTTTAATGGGGCCTTAAACACTGCCCTTCACTTGCCCAGGCTCACACGAGGCTTTGGTTTCAGAATTCGTCTGATTTAACGGACCTAACACAAACAAACATGAGCATGAAGCTCTCATCAACACATCAATACCGCAGGGACAGGCCGAGCGGCCGTGAAACCCCCGCACGCAAGTCCCAGAGCATTGCAGTCATCGGGACGGTCTCGGAAGTTGAGGGAGGAAAAGGCACCTCAGTTATTTAAGACTACTGACTGGGTCTGGTCACCTTTTATTCTATACGATTTTAAGACTTTCACGTAGAGGAACGTGAACTTGTAAGGGTATCTGTTTAGGGCAAAACCCCACAGGACGATGTAGTGGGTAGAATTGTGTCTCCTCCAAGAAGATCCATTCATGCCCCATCCCTGTATATGTGAGTGGCTGTTTGGATGTAGAGTCTTTGCCTATGTACGAAAGTTAAAACGGGGTCAGACTGAACCGGGATGGACCCTAATCCAATGATTAGTGTCCTTAGAAGAGGAAATTTGGACACACAGACACACAGACACAATGAGGGGCCACTGAAGATGGAGGCTGAGATCAGAATGACACATCTACAAGAAACGCCAGAAGCCACCAGAAGCCACCAGGGGCTGGAAGAGAGGCACAGGATGGATTCTCCCAGGACACCTTGATTTTGGACTCTGGCCTCCTGGCTATGAGAGAATACACTTCTGTTATTTTAGCCACCGAGTCCCAGGAAATGAATGCAGATGCCGGAGGCGATGGTATTCCAGACCACCCAGGGCCCGTAGTACAGCACAGCTGGCCCAGGGGATGAGGAATCCATCATGTAAGTTCCCAATGTCCCTGGGTCTCCATTTCTTCCTACACAAGGAAGCCCCTCAGACACTACGTTTTGTCACATGTGACTAGAATGAGCTTTAAAGCAGCATTGCTTTATAAGGGCTGACAACACATTTGTTAACCTAACCGTTTTTATCAAGCAGGATTTTCTTGAGGCCAAGTAGCCCCCATGTCACAGGCACAGCCAGTGGAGGCCCCAGGGGACTCCCATTGCGGCTGACGTTTGGTCTCTCACAGCAACTTCAGAAGTCAGCACCTGCATCCGCTCGGGGGGTGCTCTCTGTTGAGCCAGAGACGAGACAGTCCCCACCTAGACCCTTTATCAGCCAGTCGGCTCACACTGCTGGCGAGTCACATTTGCACGTGGCGGAATGCTTTGGCACAAGCATTTTGCTGATTGCGCTTTCTTAGCTTACTGCAAAGTGTCACTGGGCAGGAGTACCAGGTGTTTGGCTAAATCCTTCGCCCGGAGAAGGACGCATTCAAGTTTGCCCTTGCCAGGGTCTTAACTCCCCCAGCGATGCTGGGTGGATGAGGGATACAGCCTGCACGGACTGTGGACGCTAGGAGGAGTCCTATTACAACACCCTTTGTCCTTTGTCCCCTAGGCCCCCTGAAAGATCTGGGTAATGTTTGCTAAGCTGCATTTTATTGAATATGGTTATTTCCCCAGAGGACTTTTATTCAGAATTATACCCATGATTTCACCTTCTGGGGGCCAGAAGAAGGTTTTCCTAGGAAGAAAGATCTTAATCCCCTATCCAAAGGAACACAACTGAGGTTTCCCCAGACCTCCAGATTTTAAGACTTGAGTTGGCAGGCCATCAGTATGTGCGCTGCTGTCCACCATTTTTGCCCTTGTCTCTCCTTGTTATTCTTGCTTGTTACATAGTCTGTTTACAAGCTCCATGAAGAGAGGGCTGGGCACAGTCTTGCTCACTACACTCTCCCAGCTCCCAGCATGGTGTCTGGCGCAGAGAAGGCTCCTAGTATCTCCTTCTGTAATGTGTGTGTGAGTGCCACCCCTTGCGGGGTCAGCGTGACACTGCGCCTGGAAAGCTGGCCCTCCATTTTCTGAGCTCACAGCAGGCACGGGGTTTTGAGATGACGAATGTTGATGTAGACAAGCTGGAGTCAACCTCTCACCCTGAGATCTGTTTTGCAATCTCTAAAGGGCAGTGCGGGTCTCTGGCAAATATTTGTCAGGAGCCAAGAATCTGAACTCGCACCCTGGCTGCTACAGTGCTGTGGCTTCCTTCCCAGTTAGCACGGTAAATTTGTGCCCCAAGTTATTCCTGCTGAATTCAGTGCCCATATAGAATCTCTCGGAGTGGGCTGGCTCCCAGAGCAGCCTTTATGATAAGGAGGCTCGGGTACTGGGAGCGAGTATGTGTCCCGCGTACATCAGTGGCATCATTTGGGCCACCACCTCGGGGGCAGGTTCCAGCCCTGAGGATCCCCCAGCCTCCCCGGCTCCCCGAGCTTACCACTAAGAGGATGGGGGATGGTGAACTGCTTCCTGTGGGCGCGGATAGGAAACGGACTCTGCTTCTGGCCCTGGTCCCCCTTCCGCTGGGCTCTCCTCTGCTGCACCATGTGCTCCAGCTTCTTCAGCCGCTCTTGCGAGCGCGAGATGAACCGAGGGTTACGGACTTCCAGCGCTTCCTGATTGGGGCAAAGAAAATACTGGCTGTTTAAGAGAAGTGACGCAGAAAGACCGCACATCCATCTGACGCATCAAGAAGCAGACCAAAAGCACGGCATTTGGAGACCAACAGCGACAGTGCACAAGCTTGTCACTGTTTTCTCCCAGCACCTCATGTGAGCATTGTCACAGACCTGTTGGTGACATGGGTCCTGGCAGTCTGTCCTTGCTGAGGAGCCCCCTGCAACATCAAGGTTATGTGTGCAAAGGCCACGCCGACCCACTCGCTCCTCCACCCTGACAGGTAACTCATGCCTAACAGACCGAAAGAGGAATGCCCTAAATCCCATATTCCACAGACACATGAGTGAGGAAGGAATGGAAGCATCATGTGTCACCTGCCTCTGCGGGGCTGGAAGCCTTAAGAAGCACAGACCCAGATGACCCACCTGGCGCAAAATATGAGCCTTTTCAGGAGAAACAGGAATTGTGCCTATGAGAAGCAATGTCTCGTCCCAGGCAGAAGGAGCTGGCAAAATATCTTGGCCCACGCAAGATGATTCTGCAAGCTCCACAGAGGAGGCCAGAATCCCCATTATTTTCACTTGGGCCCTGTCTCTCACTGCACTCCCCGCTCCATGCACTAAGCCATCCACACAGGTCAACTGAGAAGAATAAAGGTCACTGACACATTCTGATCCAGACGCTGGGCCAGGGGCTTTGGGTGTAGTCGTGGTTTCTGGGAATCCGCACATTGATCCCAGAAGACAACTCTACGTACCCTTGTTTGACGTGCAAAAGCTGAGGCTCATTGTCCTTTGGTAGATCACGTGCTGACCCCCAGCTGTGGGAGCCCATGTTTTTCCCACTGCCTTTCCCTGCCTCAGCTTCCCGTTCCTTGAAACCCTCTGGTTGAGTTGTCTCCCTGGCGTACTACCCCAGCCACACCCCCCAGCTCGGGGCCCAGCTCTCCCTGTAAGCTCCGCGGGGTCTCCCCTGCAGCTTGAGCACTGTGGTACTTCAGAGACCACACAGTGCAGGAGTGACACGCACGTTCACCTCCACGCTGGGTCATGAGCTCCTGTGTGGCTGGGCCGTGTCTCATCCACATAGTATCCCTCCCAGCCTATGCCCAAGCTCTGCACATAGTAGGTTCTCAGCAAAGGCTCTCTGGAGGCGCCACCCCATCCCTCTCCCAGCCCTCTGGGAGGTCAGAGTTCCAAGGAGGAGGGCAGCTGGGGCACCATCTGTGTCACGGACAAGCCCCTGGCAGCCGTGGCAGGAAAGGAGTGTTCTTGGCCAGCTGACCTCCACATGTGCCAGCCCCTAGGTACCAGGCACATATCACCGGGCCTGGAGGGATGGCCCCTAGGAACGGCCTGTTGGCCCAGGTGTGGCTCTGCCTCGGCAGCCGGCCCTGAGGCTGGAGGCTTAGCTGCTTTGGGGCCCCATGAGTCTCTCCCATAGGCCCAGCCGGGTCCCAGGGGTCCAGGGACTGGTGATGGAGCCATGTCCAGTTTCCAGGGTGGTTTACAGCATATCAAGTGCCTTCTTGGAAGGTGTGGCTGGCAGCCCACTGTTAGCAAGGGCTTTCTGTGAGGTTGTTTGCTCTGCTAATTGTTATACTTCTGTGTTTTTTTGAACTTTAAAAAATGTGCACATATTACTTCTATAATCTGGAAAAGACACCAAACGAAAGTGTCCGTATCTTTGAACTCATGGCTGCATGGCTTTGGGTGCTTCCAAAGGCTTAATGTCGTTAGCTAAAGATGGGGTTAGAGGGACTTCTGCCTCAAAGGGGTGCCCCGAGGATGGAAGGTGCTGATGCCTATGCAGTGACCTGCCCAATGCTTGGGGCACCCATGACTTCAACAAATGCTGTCATTGCTACAATCACTGTCACCATTGATATTATATGACCTCATTCTCACCAGTGGAGTCGATACCATTATCTCCTTTACTCACACTGTGAAACAGAGGCCCAGGGAGGTTAGGGCACCGGCCCAGAGTCACACATGAAGCCACCATGAAGGGGAGTCAGGTCTCCAGCCTCAGAAACGAGAGTGAGGTCGTGTGACTATGGACTCCCCAGGAAAGATTTTCTCTTGGTGGGAATCAAGCCTGGTCACGCAGAAGGCCTTACCTGCAAGGTCAAGGAGCTTGCAGATGTTTGCTGGCACTCGGAACAGTTTTCCTGCAGGTCGGGGGTGTCTGGTTCCTCGGAAGGTGCTGGCGCGGGCGCCGCTGGCTGGGGTTCAGACGAGGCAGAGTCCTCCCTCTGTTTGCATTCCTTTATTTTTACAACCAAGTCACAGCATGTGTAATCTCCTAGGAGAGAAGATTTAGAATTCCATTTAGAGGGCACCGAGTGATTTTTGCCTAGTTCCTCAACACCGTTAGGTACAGAAGACAATTTTGAAAATAGAAATGCCAGTGGGTTATTAATGGGGCTCATGAAGCCAATGACATCACAGCCCCCCTGGCTGCCCTGGCCCCAGAGAAGAATGTCTGCCAGCAGCCAGACTGGACGACCAGCTAATTACGCCATGGAGGTATCCCCTTGGCTTCTGTGGATCGAGATACCTTTCCTCACAATGAAAAGAAACTTTTCTAGTCTGTGCTTCATATTAAGTGTGTCCTGTACGACTATGACAGTTTGGTTGTTTGGGGACAGAGTATTAATTCACCTTATGTTTGCTACATTAACGATGTAAGAGGGAGGGACGGTGTTCAATTATTTATGCCTCCCCTGCATGTGCCAGGGACAACCGCTGGCTTTACAGTCGTAATGAGGATGCTCTCTCTCTCAAGACTGGATTCAGTCTCATCCTGGGGGCATTTTGACATTTTTTTGTGGAAAAGGTCGGGAGTGAGTTGATTCAACAGCACTCCCCGCAGGGCGGGCTCTGGGTGTGGAAGGTGCATGAATACATACTCACTGCCCACCGTTGACCAACTCCTCCGCCTGGAACACAATGTCCTTTCAGCCTGTCCTAGGCCACTCTTTGTGTCTGAGTCCTCCTGCCCACCCCCCCGGCTCTCCCCACCACATGTTCCCCAAACACAGCCTACCAAAGCCCCCCAGTTCTGAAGCTCACAGCAGCTTTCTCAGTCCTCGCCCACACGCTCTCCTACCTCCACAAAGCTGCTTGGATTCCTCCACCTGGTGACTCCTACCACCGGTTGAGCCCCAAATGCTCAGGAAGCCACGTCCCCTCCCCAGGGCAGGCTCCGTCCATCCCGCCTCCTGTGTGGCACACACTTCGCACACTCAGCACCTACTAGGCGGGGTCTTAATGGGATGTTTTCACCCCACAAGCCTGTGACTCCCTCAAGGGCTGGGCCATGTCATGGTCACCCTGGATCTCTCCACAGCGCCCAGAGGAGCTGACTCTGCTGGGAGTGGAGATATGGCCACTTGGAGGTTCCCATGGTCCCGTGAATGTCTTAGCTGAACCCCCTGCTCTAAACCCACTGTTCACTCCTGGGTCCTCTCTGGTCTGGACCAGCTGTCCTATCTCCAATCAGAACCATCAATGTTCCCTGGTACCTACAAGCCCTACAAGCCGACCAGACTTTCCCTGGCTTGTTCATGGTCCATGTTCCACCTCCAACTAACACTTTTGATTCTCTACCGACAATACACTACTTAGAAGTTCTCAAGTTATTTTCTCTCATTCTTCTAAGCATTTACTCCCAATATTTCTGGAGGATTTTGCTGTGGCTCCCCCCATTGCTGCCTGAGTCCTCCGCACTCGCCCTGACATCCAACCCCAAACCCCCTCCAGCGAGAGTTAGCTACACCTCCCACCCTACTGTTTCCATGTCTTTTATGAACCTTTATCCTAGCTCACCTGACACACAGGGAAGCCACAGCGTCCTTACTCCTTCCCCATCACCAGCCCCAGCAACCCAAGTGCCGTCAGCCCTAACAGACCCGCTTTCCTCGGTGCTCACAGCTAAGCTTCGTCCGTGTATCGTGCGAGTCTCCATTGCTGTGATCCCTCTTCCCAGTGACACTGGCTGGTCCCCATCCCCAGCCTTGCCTCTCCCGTCGGACCTCCACCTTGTCCAGAGTTCCAAGTGGAATTATTTTGATCAATTACCATAAATTTTTAACTGCTAAAATGGAAAACTCTTCAATCAGATATTTTCCTTTCTGTCCTTATCCATAGCTCTTTGGGAAAAAGCACTAGAGTAAGAGAAAATCTAAATTTCCCCATTGGCATGACCGGGTGCTACAGATCTTTTTTCTATTTTATTCTTGTGTTCTTGAATAGTTCAGTGCTCACTGCAGTGTTAGTGGGGTCAGCCACTGGCCTTTGGAACAGTGATGGCTTGGTTTGAATTCTTGGTCCCCTCCCATGTGACAGGCTGACATTGGGACCTACCTCAAGGGCACTGTGAGGGCCAGCGTGCTCAGCTTGCTGAGTGTAGGGCACAGGTGGGGGCTGGCACCTCTCAGCTGTTATCCCTGTTCATCAGGTGCAGAGGGACACAGTCAGCCTGGTGGCCTGCCACCTACAGAGCGGCCACGTCGGCATCTCAGACCTTCCCTGACTAAGCCTGAAAGCCTGCTACACACGTGGGATGGCCTTCTCAGCCTCGGTGACACTGGCCTTGCACGTGGCAGGGCTGGGGATCCCTACCCCACGCCGAGCTGCCATTTCCGTGCTTGGGAGGTAGAACCCACCCACCATTTGAACCGGCCGTTCCTGCTTCCCACCCCTGGCACAGCTGGGCAGCTGCATAAGGTGGTCGTGTAAACCAGGGCCCAGGGAGATGCGGTACCGTTTTTCATATGAATATCAGTGAGGAATCATTTCAGCCCTATCTCCCTCGCTCCTTACCTCTGGGGAACTCTCTTCCTATCTGAACACCACTGTCTTCCTGTGGAGCTGTGCATAAATCTTGTAAGGGGCCAAGAAACCCAGGTAAAAGGAGGCTGGGTTTCAGGAAGCTTTGCTGTTGAGACTCTGCGGGCTCAGAAATGTCGCTAGACTGACAGTTGTTGCTTGGAGAGCTACGCCCATCGGGAAGAAAATCTTTAACCAGCTCCTGTTCCACTGGGCGAGCAGACAAAGTCACACGTGCGTCTTGCTGCTGCTCGCTGCTTCCAGAAAATACCTTTGTTTCTACTAAAAATGAAATGAGAGTTGTACTCAAAACATCTGACAAATGCACAGTTATCATCCTGACCTCTGGACACTACGTCACGCGCTCCCTGAGACAGGCAGGTCACTGCGGGGCTGCGTCTGGAGAACGGGGGCCACTGGTGGCCAGCGTGCACGTGCTCTGCTAGCACTTAACACACGGCTGTCACTCCTGATAAGCCTTCCCCTGGAGTTCACTTGGAGGCGCCATCATATGCACTGCTCTCAAGTTCTAGGCTGTAAACAGCGTGCTCGCTGGTGCCCTTTGGGAACTCACATGACCTTCTTGACAACAGGCAACGGAGTCAAGCACACTGACTCGGCACCAGGTACCTGGGTTCAAATCCCATCTCCACCATTATCAGCTAGTGGGCGTCATCTATAAAATCGAGTCATTACTATAATGCATTAATATTAAGTATTATTGATTTAATTTTATTATTATAGTATCTATTTTTATAATAAGCATATATATTAATAAACCATATAGTTATATACTTTATATAATTACATTTTGTATATTGACATATTTATATTGTTAATATAAATATTAAATGTTAAAGTTAAGGTAATAACACAATATATAATGATCTGTGTCAGGTGCTTAGTTAGCATAGTATCTGACACGTAGTTAGCATTTACTAAATGCTCGTTATTATTATTCCGGAAACACTGATGCAGGGTTACGTACTATGGCAAGAACAGAGCGGGGAGGTAATTTATCAGTGTGCACACTTCTAACAAAGCAGTGGATCTAAAATGTGGACAACGCGTCATTGCTCATTACCACACAGTAATATCAAAAGTCTGGGGACCACCTCCACCCATCAGTAGGGGGCTATTCGATAAATTCCAGCACCTCCATGCTTTGCGGTGGTAAAAAAAAAAAAAAAAAAAAGAATGAGGCAGATGTTCTTGTGTCCACGTGGAATAAAGCAAAATGAAGATACGTTATCACGTGAACAAAGCAAAATGCGAGATAGCATGTCAGGTGTGCTTCCTCAGTAAGTGCTGATATGCTCAGAATATCTCTGGAAGGACCCAGAAGACGCTGGAAACAGTGTTGCCCTGGGTGGGGGGACAGAGCGGGGCAAGGCAGGACCAGGGACTGGTAGTGGGAGAGAGACTTCCCTCTCACTGCTTCCCTGTTTCATACTCTTTCTGTTTTACGTTTTTCTTTCGGCATACTCTATAAATTTTAAGGTGTTATGCATTTTAATAAGGCAGGGACTCATCTCTGCATATGTTGATGGGGACGGCCCCCCCTGGGGGAGAGAGCCACTGTTGCCAGTGGGGTGTGCCCAAACCTCCTCATATATTGGGGCAGAAAAACTGTCCTGGGGACCCTTGGAATAATCAAATCTCTTAGAAGATTCTTGCTATATTGTCTCAAATGTCTTATACACAAAAACAAAATGAACCCACGACGACCTGGCATTGATTATAATGGTGACCTCTCTTAAAATGTCTCAGTTGTCTGCAATTTGTTCTCGCCCCTCTGTCCCTGAGGCCTGCTATCCCAAACAACGGGAACAGGCTGAGTGTGGTGCCACCATGCAAGGCAGAGGGAAGAACACAGAATCCAGAGGGTCCCCTCAATGTGCTTTCTGGCCATGGGATCTGAGGCAGGCCGGTCAACAAGGGGTAAACTCAGCTTTCCATGTTCTGACAAAGAAACCAACCAAATATAGATAAAGTACCTTTTGGGTCTTGGAGCTTGTACATGGAAATTACTCAAAATAAAAAAGGCTGTCATTAAACCTTCTCATTTGGACAGGGGTCTCCTATTGGCTTTGTTAATTTGTACAGAAATCTCTTTCCAAAATTTGATTTCAAAAACTGTCAATTCTGTGTATCTCTGAGTCTATTTCTGTTTTGTTTGCTCATTTATTCTGTTCTTTAGATTCCACATATAAATGAGAACATATGGTATTTGTCTTTCTCAGTCTAATTGATGGTTGTTAAATGGGAGGGTGGGTTGGGGGATGGGAGAAAAGGTGAAGGGATTAGAAAGTACAAATTGCTAGTCATAAAATAGGGGCTTGTGAGATACAGTATGAGTAATATAATCAATAATGTTGTGAAGATCATGTAGGGTACCAGATGGGCACTGGACTTACCAGGGGGATCAAGTCATAGACTGTAGATGCCTGACCACTGCTCTGTACACCTGAAGCTGATGTAGAATCACATTGAATGTCAACTATAATTAAATGTATATGTAAGTAAGTGTGTGTGTGTGTGTGTGTGTGTGTGTGTGTGTGTGTGTGTGTTCATTCATAGGATGTAAAGTACAGCACAGGGAATAGAGTCAATGGTATTGCAACAGCATATACGATATCAGAGTATCAGAGTATCAGAGGGGTAGTAGACTTGGGGATGGTTTCACTTTGTGAGGGGTGTAAATGTCTAATCACCAAGTTGTTTTGCACACCTGAAACTAATAATAAAAACTGTCAATCCTGTTTAAATATAAAATATCATAAGCAAAAAAGTCCTAAGATAGTTCTTCCTTTCTATTTTACTTCCTTTTATGAGAAGCTCTCTTAAAGAATCAAGAACGAAATCCATTATTAGTGACACAGTCCCAACCTGCTACTTCCATGCTGGTGTTAGGCTCTTTAACTCAATGTATTCACTTAGAGACGCGTGGAGATCTAACTACCTCTTTCTCTCTCTATCCCGTTACCTACCTATCAGTTACCTATCTGTCTGGTAGGTTCTTGTGTGACCGATTCTAAGTCAGATGTTCTCTTGTGACTCGAAAGGGTTAAAACGACTCCCAGAAAGTGGAAAGTAGTTGGTCTACTGGAGAAAAGAGAAGCATGCAGCCCAAGAAGGACTTTTCTGACAACTTGTTGTTGATCAGGTCTCTTTTTGTGGATTCTGAGAAGTACAATCGTCAGCCATGAACTCATCCTCAGATGGGCCTTCTCTAGGCAAAGAGGCATGGTTGTCTTTTCCCCATACACTCTGCATGAAGGTTGGAGTCAGTTTCCCTATTCACGCCCCAAGTTTTAAGCTGCATCACCCCAGTGAAGACCCATTGCCAGTGCAGGCTCTGCCTCTATTAGGGGAACATGAATAAAGAGGCTGCCTCTGCCATTTCCGTTTCTTTGACTAAAACTCAAAGCCTGCTTCCTGAGCCTGACTCTTGGAGGAGCTGGGGCACCACAGGTCTTTAAATAGTAACGTTCCCTCTATTCCCTTTTCCAAAATGCACTGGCCTATTGACTGGTATTCTTAGCTCAACTATCCAGCAAACTCACCTCTCCAGAACTGAGCTCCATATGGAGGGTGAACAAAAACCAACAAAAAACTCCTGCCCAACAGTCAGGCATTTCCTCAGTAAGCTCTCATCTTAGACTCAGAGAAGAGCTCTGAACCAAATGCCCGTTTATGCTTTCCTCACTCCCATTTTGATTGTTAAATGTATTATAATGTATTATTTAAAGATATTAAACAGAGCACCCATGTACCTTCCCAGATAAAGACACAGCACGTTCCCTGGGCTTCAGATGTCATGTCTGGGCCCTTTCTGGAGCACACTCATGCAGAAACAACCGCTCACTTAAATTGTGTGTTACTCAATTCATAGCTTCTGTCTATAGTTTTCCCACCTCTGTAGGTATCTATAAATAATCTACGTCCAACACCGAAAATCTGAGTAGGAAGTACAAAGCTGGTTATTTTAAGGTAAGGACGTCATTACATCTGTTAGACAAAAGCTGTCAGGAGAAGCGAGTTCAGCCGACTGGCTAGGCCACAGCTTCCCTGAGGGGAGACTGGATGTGGTTTGGAGGAAGACGGTACTGAGCCCTGAATGAGCCCTGAAAACGGGCTGACCACCATGGTCAGGCAGGGCTGGCTGGCAGGAGGAGGGTCAGAGGACTGAGCTGCTCTGGATTTCCTGTCCCTGACCTCCCCGTGTCCACTGCAGACCTTAGGGATAAGTTACAATAGGACACTTCACTGGGGTGAAATGTGGGCTCTGAGCAGACCACGTGCAGGGCAGGGAGGGGACAGCAGGGGACTCATGGACCCCGCATCAAGCCCAGCTGAAAAGACACACAACTGTGGGCAAGGCAAGGGCACCACCAGCCCACACAGGCACAGAAGACAAATGGAGGAAAAGACACCCCTTCCGTAAGATATTTTACCTCTGTTAGTCAGAAAATACCAGGATGAACCCATTTGATAGAAATGTCACTTTCCTGCTTCTTTGCAAATATTAAGGTGACACCTAGCCTTCTCTATTCTTCGAGGAGCCCCTATTGAGCCACTAGCCCCCATTTGCACACAATTCTACTAACAGCAGCAATCTGGATACCGCAGGAAGTTAGGAAGCTGAGAGGCGTTGCTAAGGAGAGGGACCAATAGCGCAGCCAGACCGTCGGTGACATCGTAAAGGAAGACGATGAGGGCATGAGAACAGATCCACAAGCCCAGAGCAGAGCTGTGTGGGGACACTAAATAGCCCACGGCAGGTAAATAACATGTAGAACACATTTTATTAGATTGGTGCAAAAAGTAATTGCGGTTTTTGTAATTACTTTTAACCTTTTAAACCGCAATTACTTTTGCACCAACCTAATAGACTCATTTATCTCCAAATTCATTTAGAGTTTGGGACAGGTGTGCTGGTGTTGAAGCTGAAACTTCAGCTCCCTAGGACACCTGTCCAGCTGGAGAAAAATCTGCTCAAAGGTTTGGCGCTCGGCTCGGTGCACCTTCTTGCTTTCTTAAAACAGACTGAAACCAGGCAATCAACTAAAGAGACGTTTCTGAGCAAAGCAGGCTTCCTTGCATCCAAGGCACACATTTTCTTCCATGTTTCAATGGTCCTTCTGGTGATGCTTTCTCCCCTCAAAAGCTGGACCATCTCACAAACTGACCGTGACTTTGAAATACAGTAACTGAAGCGTGTGTCAGTGTGCTGGGTGGTCGATATAAAAATCCGTGTCTAAACCAACTACAGGGTTGGGCTCAGTGTCTCCGAAAGGTCCCGTGTTCCCTGCTGCCACCCTAAGTGGCCCCAGACTGCCCTCCACGTTCGGAAGGCTCTGTGTCTGTGTTTTATATACAGTTTACCCATCTCAGCCTCCTGCCTCACCTGTGGGCTCTCCTCTAGCAAACCACTGCAATGGCGGAAACCAAACAGGTGAGCTTGGTGTCAAGCAAATGGAAAGGCAGTCTGACTGGCACCTGGCGGGGAATCAAGGTCTCTCCTCGCTTGAGAAAGGACTTTGCTGTCCTCAAGTTTGGCCCTGAGACACTCAGGGGAACAAAGAGACCACTCCAGAGAAAGGGGGAGGCAGTAACCCTGGGTACTCAGTACTCCCTCAAGCGCTCTAGCAAGGGCTGCTAGCTTGACTTGTTCCTTGCACGAGAGAAAATTTCAAACTACCTGCAATTACAACACACATAATATATACATATATATATAATACACATATACACACACACACACACACACATACACATATACACACACACATACATACACATATACACACACATACATACACACACATACACATATACATATACACACAGACACACACATATACACATACACATATACATACACACATATACATACATACATACACATATACAGATACACAGATACACAGATACATACACACACACGTGATCACAGACTGGGCCTGAAGTGGGAGACACAGAATTGCCCATTTTATAATACTGCTGAGAGCTCAGATCACAGAATTCCCCTGCTCAGCGTTTTCAGGACCCTGGCTGTAAGGAATCCACTCTTTGGGGCATTTTGTGGGCTGGTGCCAGGAAGGAGACAGGCTCGCCCAACACAATACCTCCACTTCCTGCCTCTCCCAGTCAGTCTGCTCCTCCCTCCAATCCCAGTCAGACCCTTGTTTCCAGTACAAGATCTGGAAAGCCCATTTTAGGAAGATATAAATACCTCCCGGGTCCCAGGTCAGAACAGGAAGTGAATTCCAGAGCTGCAGGGTCCCGTGGAAAAGGCTCTGGGCTCCACTTCTCAGCCCCACTGGGACCCTAGGAGCACTTCCTGGCTGGGCTGACATCATCTTTCTGGTTTTCTCAGCGCTTTTTACAAACCTCAGTCATGTCAACCCAAACTCAGCTGGAAACACTTGGCCTGGGCGCATCTTCTTCTAAGAATGCTGCTCCCTTTGAGGAACTATTTTTGAGAGTCAGAATTGGAGGGACCCTCCAGGGCCTCTGAGGAGAAGCACATGTCACATGAAAATAGTAACAAAGAGTAAATCCAGCAGGCAAGGAGCATGACTTGGGGTCGTCAGACCTCAGTCAGTGTGGTGGGAATGTGGCCTGATGCTGGCTGGTTTTCTCTGCCTGCATCCATCCGCCATGATGACGAGGCTTAGACATTTCATGTCCTCTCATTGCCCGCTCCCGCCCCAAATGACCATCATTTCCCAGTGAAACAAACAAGTGGGATGGCAGCACACACTCCTCCAATCACTCCCATTGAACTGGGACCTTCTGAGTTACTTATTTATTGTCACTGAGACTAATTCGTAAGAAATAAGACATATTTAGTTTATGGGCTTGCCTCGAGAGACCACTTCGGTATGGAAAAATGCAAATATGTTGAACTGCTTCTTAAATGCTACAGTGAGCATTTGTGTCTAGTAAAAACATTTCCCTCATGCCCTAAAGAGGGGAGGGAGTTCTTTGTGAAAATAAACTCATCACTGTCTTATTGAAAATCGTCATTTTGCACCAACGTGGAGAAGGCAGAAATCACTAAGAATCACAAGTTGTTCCTGAACTGATGTCTAATATACGCGTCTGGGGAAAGGAGCGAGGCTCTGTCTTTCTAGCTGTCTCATGTTGGCTAGGAGAGGAGATAACTTCCTTCTGACATTTTAAATGTTCACTTAATACAGCTAAGCGTTGTTTTACATGAACTCGTCTCATCGGCAGTGAATTATACAGAATAACTGTGGGATGTGTGCTTTTCTTTCCCCTATCAACTCCCCCTCCCTTTTTGAGTCTAACTATCTAACTTATTCTTAATTTCAAGACGGTAGGGAAAAAAGATAGTTGATTGGTTTTCGTTAGGCTTTTAAAGCTCTAAACGCTCCACTCAAGATTTCCCAAGGTTTCTCTTAGGAAGGTAAGTGGCCACGTTTCATAGCCTCTGGTCCCAGTCAGTTCCTGCCACCTTTGAGCCATCCTTGTTTCTCATCTTGATGCCTTCCAAAGAAATCTTTTGGGTCAAACTGTAGAGGAAGCACAGCACCCTTTAAAAACTGCATTTACAGGCTGTCTTTAGGTTGCACCGGTGCTGGATAATTTAAGAAAAATGCTTAGTAAAATCATCATCGTTCACATCTTACCTGTTAGCGTTTGGGGAAGTGGTGCGAGGGGGTCCAGGGAAACTCTTTGTACGATTTTTTGCACCATTTCTGTTAAGTCTAAAATTAGTTCAAACTTAGATGTTTTTAAAAATGGTCATTTGTGAAAGGTCAGAAAAAACTTTCCACAGGAGCAGCTCTTCATATAGTTGAAAGGCACTTCTCAGTAACTCTGTAATATGACTCACTATATCTGCACTCTTTGACTCACCCACCAGAAATGGCAGAAACATGTTTGTAAAAGCCTGTGCTATGTTTATCAAACCATCTGGATGTATCTCAGCATGGTTCGGTTCCCATCACTCTGCTGCTGAGTAGAGATGAGTCATCAGCTGCTCAGAATGCCACCAGGGTCCCCTCTGCTCACAGGGCACCTGCACGGTCCGTCATGGAGGTCACCACAGATCCTCCCAGAATGGCCAAGTTTGCAACATGACGTCACTTTTCAGAAAGACAGAAATTTTTGCAATACAAAAGATGGAAAGAATTTGAAACACACACCCAGAGATCAGGGCTCTACTTCTGCCTGATTCCGCCTCCCATTTACCGTGTGACTGTATCCAAGTGACCCAGCCCATCTGGCCTCAAGTTAGTTATCTATACAATGGGATAATAATCATCCTGTGCTGTGAGGAGGAAATGGGACAAAGTGAAAACTCAAAAAGAATAAAGCACTGTGCAAAGGTGAGACTTTCATAGTTTGACTAGCCCTGAGGAGCCCGTATCTAAGACACAAATGTCAACAGTAATTGAAAACTAGATTTTTTTTAAGAATTAAAAACAAAGTCATCCTTAAGTGATATGAATAGACTTTGTCTCTCATTTCAAATCTAGGAAAACACATACACACGGGAGCTACAGGCGGGAAGACCTGTGTGGTCCTTGACCCACGTCTCACCCTCGTGTCCAAAGACTGCTTTTCCTGCCCACTTTGTCAAACTCACTAGATGAAGGCCAGTGAAGGTCAATGTGGGTTGGGGGCCGTGGCCATCTTACATGGTGGAATAAGAGTTGTCCTCTGGGTGGGGCAAACTGATCCATCTTCCGGGGCCCAGGGGAGGAGGGTGGTCTGCTCTCCAACTGCCCTGGCTCTGGTCTTGTCCCTTAAATGTGCAAGCCCCCTCCTGTGTCATGTCAGGGAGTTTTCTGCTGGGGAGCAGATGAGAGAGAAGCATGTGGAGCCAGCTGCAAGGGCTGGAAAAGATCTGAGCCCCTCAGGTGAACTTCAAGGGCAAAAATGGGCCTGAAGGGGTAACAGTAGCCCCTGCCCCTTCCGAACCTTTCCTGTGACCCTTCTCACCCTCAAAGATGCCCAGACCACTTCGGTCAGATTCAGCTGGAAACAAATACTGTGTTTCCCCAAAAATAAGACCTGACCAAAAAATAAGCCCTAGCATGATTTTTCAGGATGCTCGTAATAAAAAATAAGCCCTAATGTGTCTTTTGGAGCAAAAATTAATATAAGACCCGGCGTTATTTTCAGGGAAATACGCTAGGGCTTATTTTGTATTACAAGCATCCTGAAAAATCATGCTAGGGCTTATTTTCCAGTTAGGTCTTATTGTGGGGGAAACACAGTATCTGCACTGGGGTGGAGAAAGGGGAGGGGACTATGCAGTGAGATTTGTGCTAAAGCTCCACCGGACCCCAGGCACCAAGGTCAGCCTTCCAAGGTCAACCCATGCATACAGACATTCAGTTTCTCAGAAAAGTCCTGTTGCAAAGGGGCAAGCTCTAGGGTCACATAGATGTGCCCCGGAATTGGGGAAGGGAATGCAATGGGTATCAAGGGGCCTGGGGTTCCCAACAAGCGTGGCAGAGCCTGCCCATTGGGCCCAGATCTGGAGGAGGGCTTCATGATGAGCCAAAGAACCCCTTTCCCCCCAGCTGCTAATGTGCGCGCAGCAAGGTCTCCTTGTGGCCACAAGCCCACTGTTATTTATACACTTGGGGTGATTCTTTTCCTCTATGGAGAGGCCTTTCTCCCATTAAGACTAATGGGAGTCATGTGGCTGAACCGAAGGCATTTCATTTTCCAGATTTTCTAAAAATAAAATGTGGTGAAGGAAAACATATGCATTGTTTCTATTTGGGATTATAAAAAACACAAACAAAAAGGAAACAGAGATTCACTGCCCAAGAGATGCAGTTCGTTCTCGGTTATAATAGCAGATCAGTTGCTTGTAGTTAAATAGGTTTAGATGTGGAATAATACGAAAGCCTGCTCAGTTTACTATATGAGCATAGTTTGATGCCTTTTTATACCCTGAAAAATATACCCCATCTTTTCTTTGATGACCAGGATACTGAAAGGTTTTATTAGCTAGCAGACCATGGAATGGTCCTGTAGTAAAGGGCAAAATAAGAGCTGTAGTCCAGAAAATTTACTGTAAAGAAAATTACTAAAAAGGGAATTTTGTTTTCCTAGTGACTTTCATTATACATTTGTAATTATGTACGGCAAGGATTAAAAAATACTTCTTGGATATAATAAAATCACACTTAAAAACACAAATGTCCTTTCAAGTTCCATGTTTAAAGAAACGGCAGTGATAAAATGTTAATGCCAATCAAAATACTAAGAGCACCACGGGCCAAATTCAAAATGTCACAAAATAGCAACACTGAAAATGAACTTCTGGTCTGCCCTGTCTCACATAAGCATAGAATTTTCTAAAAGTGGCTAAAGTTGCTCAATCTTCTATTGGCATTAACGTTTCTAATTTTCCATCAGGCATCATTTCACTGTTTGCTTTATTTTTCCCATTACTTGAATTTGCAGGCATCTTTAAACATGGTCATGCATCCACACACAATTTGCTCCACTGCTTGGAAATCTACAGACACATCCAGTCTCTGCCTGGCAATGAAGGTTTTCCCCAGGGACCAGCGAACATACAGCAAGGTCTGCGCACTGCCTCATACATTTGAAAAGTATTGAGCAGACCTGAGTTAACAACCATGCTGTCCCTTAATGCAGTGACTTACTCACCCCCAAATCTAGGCAATACCTTGACTCCTTCCTTTCCTCCTCTCCACATGGAATCCATCACTCCTGTTAACTCGAACTCAAACCTACCGTGAGCCATGCACACTCTCCATCTCCTCAGATTACTCACCTGGGTGACTCTGCTGCTCTCTTGACTTCCCTGCTTCTACCTCAGACCTTGGGAAAATGGAAGTCCTCCACTTCAATCCCTCCCATGGCTTTCCACCCCCCTAAACTAAATCACAGTTCTCCCAGGGTGCCCTCGCTTTTGCCCACCTCCCTCAGCTCATGGGCCCCTCCTCCAGCCCCTTCACTGCCCAGTCCCACTGGCCTTGGTCTTGTCCCTGGAATGTGCCAGCTCCATTCTTTGTCATATTAAGGGCTTTGCACCTGTGGTTCCTTTTGTCTAAAAGGCTCATCCTGTTCACCTTTACAAGGTGGGTTCCTTCTTATCATACAGATCTTGGCTGACATGTCACTCACACACAACTTCCCTGAGCACGCCATGTAAGGAAGCCAACAGGTAGCCAACTCAATCACATCACCTGGTTTTAGTGCTCAGCAAAAGCTCTTATCACTTTGTCATGCGGGAGACCCTGCTCGCTGCGCCATTTGTCGTGCAGGGCGGCCTGCGGGGTCTCTGGTCCCGCTCCCCACATAACACAGGATATGGTGAGGCCAAAAAGGAACACGCACGGAGCCATAGGTAGGGGAGTCATACCACTATATTCTCTCTGGCGGCGCTATACTCTCACTGGAGACTGGATCCACACTGTCCGCAAACCGCCATCCACGCTTGCCAGCCCAGCCACCATCTTCTTGCTAGCCCCCATTCTTCTCTCTTTCCTCTCTCCGTAGCCGTAGCAGTTATATTGGCGGCTAATTGGCTAACTGGCTACAGCTGATGGCCAATCAGCCACAGCTGACGGCCATCTACTACCCGAGCCAGCACTCCTCCACGTGAGGCCGAGAGCCTGTAAACTACTTTCTGGGGCTCTGTCCCCACACACCTCTTGAAATTTCTCATGCTGATGCGTCTCTCTGTTGTCCGTCTCTCTCCACTCGACAGCAAGCTCCATGAGAGCAGGGGCCTTGCTTCGCTTACTGCCTCACATCTAGATGATACCTGGCACTCAGTAAACACTTGTCAACTTACTCACACGTCATCGTGTCTTCAGCAGGGCTTGTTAGCCCATGAGGAGCCCAGCAAACTCCTGAAAATGCATTTGCCGATCAGATAATAAGAGAAAATGAAGAAATACAGAATCCCTACCCAAAAGTATCACCAGGGGAATGTGGACAGCTTCTTAGGGGTCAACATTAATTCAGTAATTCCAAAGTATTTTTAGGTGCCTTATATGGTCCTGGTTCCCGCCATGAACTCAGCGTGTGATGTGAGCATAGAGACAGAGCTACTGGTCCCTCAGAGTGGGCAAGTTGGGGAAGTTGTGAGAAGGGCAAATGCCTTACACCTGGGAATAATTCTATTCCCACTGTTCGGATTCTAGAGGAGCCTGGATGCTCTCAATTTCAATGGCCTCAAGGAAACACTGTTTTGAGCCTAATTCCTAAATGACAGAGCCATTTTGCCCTCTTCTGGGCCTTGGTTTTTCCCGAGTCACTCACTCTCCTCAGGAGGGTGTAGGGAGCCTTGTTTGCCTTAACTGGGCTGCCATGTTGGCAGGTGCTGCAAATCCAGAAAGTGGGGCTGTGTGCACCCCAGCTCAGTGGGGACTGGACATGAGCAAAAATTCAAATGCACAGACCTCACTACAACCATTTCACCGTGGATGTTGGTTCCTGCCCTTTTCTACTCCCAGAAGTTTATAAACTAAGTGGCAAATTTGACCGATTCCAACTTCACATTCTCTCCCTGCACACTCTTAGCAGAAGCACAGATGGGTAGAAAATTAGACAAAAGCCAGGTGGATGGAAGAGTGGAAACAGAGACGCAAAGAGGTCAATTACACTTAGACTGAAATCGTTTCCTTCCTAACGAGCTAGGAGTTGTCGCTATGGCTTTCCCCTGGATTTAAAATTACACATTTTCCATTTCTGACATGACCACCAGTCTAGCCATGTGAGGGCAATTTTCAGGAAGGAAGCAGGAGATCAGCTTTACAGGCCGTGCAGCCCAGGCAGCAAACCCTGGGGTGTCGTTAGGGAAAACAAGATGGTCGGACTTTGTCTGAGATTTGAAGGGAGAGGGCATTTCCCTGAAGGAAAACATAATCCAAATTTTAAAGGGACGTTGCCCGGCCAGAAAGGGAGTTGAGGAACAAGTTCTGTTTGGGCGATCCTCAATGTTAACTTCCCTGCACCTGTGACATGAGGTACTCTTGCTGAATAACACGTAACAATATACAACATTTAGAAATGCAATGCGTTTCAAAATCTCCGTCTGGAAGATATTGTTGGCCAAAGCAACAGGATGCAAGACAGTTATGGTGTGTGCTTTATATCCCAATGAAGCTGTTATTAAATAAATCTTTCCAAAAGCAAGATCGTTCACCATGTTGATAGGCATGTGGCCGGCAGGTTTTGAATAAGGCGGGGCCAGCTGGGAGCTGCCCGGTATTACACTGAGAGCATTTCATGCTTAGCAGGTGGAGCCCGAGTGAAATACGCTGTTGCACGCTTAGCATGCTGGTCCTTGCTGGTCTTCTGACCTAGACTCTAATTTCCTTTGGTTGAGGAACTAATTCAACTCAGCTGCAGAGATGCAGGCTTTTGTGCTTTAAGTTTCGTAATGTAATTAATGATTCACATCCAATTACATCATGTTAAAAACCCTCTTCCAGTCCTTTCTCTACTCATCCTGGCCTCAGTGCCTGTGGGCTGGCTTGATTGGTGCTCAGGAGAAAAGCAGCAAGCTCATTTCAAGCATGGAGCTGAGCCTGAAATGATCGGTGATATATTATAAGTTTAGTGAAAGTTGTCTCAAAAGACACACATGCTTTTATTTGTGATTTGAGATTACTGGAGCATTTTTATAAGGAAATCCTAAGGAAACAGGAATATATCTTCAAAATAAGACTTTTGCATTTCTCCATAAACATAGCTTTGCTACTAATCTCATGCAACCCTGGAGAGCTTCCCAATGGCCCAGAGAGCAACCAGAGTCCTTGTTTGGTGTCGACTGTACTCATGCAGGGTCCTGAACTCTTTTTCCATTAATGTATTCTGTTTACAACCCTTCAGGCCCCCAGGGATCCAAGGACACGTTCCATTTGTCATTCTCCAAGACTTTCTGCATGTCCTAGCTGCCATATGCTGCTCCCACCCCCTGGATGGCCTCCTCTACCCCACTAATGCCATCTTCTCCCCGAAACCACTAGTTCTCTCGCTGGAAATCCACCCCCGTCGCTCTGCAGGCTCAGCGTCGGGTTTGGATTAATCCATCGGCCTGACTTTGACTCACTCCGCATTTCTCTCTTTCTCACTAGCCCATGTGTATCTTGGGACAGAGAAAGTTCTTTCTCCCTTTCCTGTATCACCAATAGCATTGAGTGCATTGGTTCATCTGTACTCTGTTTTCAGTAAAAGTTTAAAGTGCGTCATTTTTGCATTCCAGGTCTCTTCATGCACGTGCCTATTCCCTCTAGAACCATGATTCCTTTGTGTTGTCATAACACCAATTCTCTACAGACAAGGAAGCCAGAGTACAATAACGGAAATGTAAAATGCAAGTTCAAAATGATTTAGGGGTCACTATACGCTGGCCCAAATGGTGCAGGCTAACCATCATGGTCCCAGGGACATAAAAGAATTAGCACATGAAAGACTCCTGGGAAAAACCTAACACTTGAAGAGTTGAAGGACAGATAGAATATAAGACACTTTCCAAAGTAGGAAATATACATGGCCAATAATAAACAAATAGTTCCACTTTGCTTGCAATTTCCGATTAAACAAGAATAAGATACTATCCCGCACCTATCAAATTAGCAAAGCATAGAAATATATGCACTCAATTCTAGAGAGGATATAGGGAGACAAACTCTCCTATAACACCAGTGCACACTGTCACATGTTCACCAAGCCGTTGCGAGTATAGAAGCAAAGGCTTAAAAATGTTCAAATCATTTACCCAACAATTCTCCTTCCAGGAACAGGGCTTAAGAACACAAGTGGAAGTGTGGTCAAAGATGTCCACACAAAGACATACATTAAGTATTATTTGTAGTAGTAAAAACAAGCTACCTGCCCAATACTGATGGTTAAAAATTTACATCACCATATGATCTGAATATTAGCTATTTTGTATATTTGCAGATAATTTTTAATAACGTGGGAAATAGGTCTTGCTAAAAACTGTAATAATGTTAGGAAAAGCCTAATAACGTTAGGATAAAAAAAACTTTAAAAACAGAATAGACACCATTTAAGTCTAACTGTGTAAATAAAGAGACATACATTAGTATTGTAATGATGACCATTAGTTTATAAATTTAATTTTTTAAAAACGCCGTACCTCCTAACATTATCTATTTATGGATGGCCAACTTAACAAAATTTTACTGAAAAAAATAAATGAATGAGATCTTTAATTTCCTGCACTATGGCAGACTACGGTAGACACTCCTAAATCCTCATGCCAGAAAGCAACTAAAAACATTGGAAATAAACATAAATGCATATTTTGCATGTATGGCTCAGCTTGCAAGAAAGTAAGGAAACCCTTCACAGCTTGAGAAGAAAACTGGAGAACAAATCCATCTACCCTAAGGGCAACTGCTGATTTCTGGTCATCTAAGCTTTGGCTTGAAGGCCAAGAAGGGGCTGGGAGGCAAAACCTAGCACTTGAGAATGTGGGAACTCATCCTGGAAACCCCAGCACAGAATCTCAACGCATAATCTCAAACTGATCTCCTTTCAGGCTTGGGGCCAACATTCACAGGAGCTGCTTAGTATGAACAACCATAAGCTCCAAATTTAGCACAATGGGAGCCTACTGACAGAAGCATGGAAATCTCTGGAGGAATTTATCCTTGATCTAGGACTCAGAGAATTTCCACAGACAAAATTCCAACGAGCATGAGCTCAGAATCCTAGTAACAATATGTATGAACCAGAAATCAGAGCACACACGACAATCACCGTTAGTGAAAGTCGGCAGACAAGCCAAATCGCAGAAGCAGACCCACGTATACCTGAGATATTAGAAATGCCAGATACAGGATATAAAACAACTGATATGTCTGAAGGAATAAAAGAGTGAATCAAAATTATAAGTGAGGAACAACAGGCGATATAACTGACCCGAGTCATTTCAAAAAACTAAAAAGCACTCCCAGAAATGAGAAGTACATTAATTGGAATTTAAAACAGATGAGTTTAAATACAGCTGAAAATAAAATTAGTAAAGTAGAACATAAACCTAACAAATGTTTACTAAATGCATCATAGTCAAGTACATGAAAAATGCAAAAGACAGGTTAAAAGAAAGGAAGATAGAATGAGACAGCATGAAATACATCTACAGTCACGTGTCACATAACGACGTTTCGGTCAAGCACGAAACCGCATATAGTCTGGTGGCCTCATGAGATTATAATGGATTATAAGCAAGAGGTTTGTTTGCAAAGTTGAAAGGAAAGGTTGGACCCACCTAAGCTGTTAGATTTACTACTATTACAGGGTGGCTTATACAGACCAGGAGGATGAGCCTGCTGTCTAACTGTGCTGCACCTGCCATGGCAAAGGAGCCAGTGGAGAGGGCTGGAGAGGAGGGGAGGCCGGGAGCCCCCAAACCCCCATGCCCACCCCTGTACACACACATGCACCCCTACATACACACACACACTCTCATGCCTACAAACTTACTTCCCTTCCCCCAGTTTCTCTTTATCTCTCTTTCCTCTCAGTCCTGGTCCTCTCTCTTTCTCTCTCCCCGCCCCCTTCCTCTCTCTCCTCTCCCTTTTATTATTTGTTGACTCAACCTTTATTTCTCTGGGTCTCTTTTGATTTCTGCTCTCCCTTTCTCTCCCCCTCTCTTTGTATCTGCCTCTCTCCACAGCCCTCCCCCTACCCTTCCAACACACGCCCAGCACCCTGCCCCACACAACTTTGTCTTTTGTACCGTATTTTTCCTGTGCTCTTTCTACGTTTACATATGTTGAGATACACAAATACCATTGTTACAATGGCCTACGGTACTCAGCAGAGTGATGTGCTGTACAGGTTTGTAGCTGAGGAACCATACAGCCTGGGTGTGTAGCAGGCTGGGCCATCTGGGTTTGTGTAAAGTGCTCTCTGTGGTGTTCACACAACAAAATGACTTAATGATGCATTTCGCAGAATGCATCCCGATCGTTAAGCCATGGGTGATTGCAGTCAACCTGAAGGAGGATAACAGAGGAAATAAAGAAATGGCTCAGAAATTTCCAGAACTAATAATAAAAGAAAAAAGGACCATCAGATTCATGAAGCACAACAAATCATGAAAATAACAAAAAAGAAATTCACATCTCAAAATATTATAAAAAAGTATAACCCCACGCACAGAAAGAAGATCTTGAAAATGGCTCAAAGAAAAGGTAGGCAGTTTTGACCGTTAGACTTATAGCTGTCTTTTCTGTAGTGACAGTGGAAGCCCAAGGTATAGGGTGGAGAGAAAATAAGCGTAAACATAGAATTGGATGCCTTGCAAAGTCTTCTTTCAAGAGCATGGTGAAATAAAGATGTTTTTAGAATTCCCGCTTTCGTCCACACCCAAACAAACTTTGGAGAGTTTAACACCAAAAGTCTCTCCACTTTGACATACCGCCAAGAGGAGCTTCTGAAATGTTTATTTTAGGAAGATGAAAATTGCTATCAGAAGCAAAGATCTGACATGCACAAAGGAAAGAGGGGCACAGGCAGTGGTAAATAGGAGGTAAATTAAATACTGTGTAGAAGTAACATTCGAGCTGTCACAAAAATAAAACAAGATAGAACTAAAACATGCAATAGTGTCTCTGTCTGGGTGTGGGTACTGGGAGTTAAGGTGTTCTAAGATTCAAAATGGAGAGACGATTAAAACTATTAACTTCTGGCTTTGTTAAGTTTACATTGCAATTTCTAGCTGATCCCCGAAGTCATAGAAATGAAGAGTATAACTTCCAACTAGCAGAGAAAAAAACAGAATGAGAAAAAAATTAATTTAACACAAGACTATTAAAGAGCTAAAAAGGACAAACAGAAAGCCTAAATAACCTGATATAAATAAATCCACATATATCAATAATCAACATAAGTGTAAATGGTCTAAATTTTTGAATTAAAAGAAATACATAAAAATAACGACTAAAACTTTGCAAAAAAAAGAATAGTGACCCTAATTAAATATTAAAGCGTACTATGATATTAAAGCTTATTATGAAGATATTAAAGCTTTTCAAAGATTAAAGTTTACTATGAAGATACAATTAAAATAAAGTAAGAATTGGAAGAGAATTCACAGAAAATATTTTAAACTGAATAAAAATGAAAAAACATATCAAAATTAGGAGGAACTTCTGATTTATATCTTGAAATAATTGTATGAAAACATTTGATATGAGCATTTAATCTAATCTTCCCTCGTAAACTAAACAATTTAAAAAGAAAAGGGTAAATTTAGGACAAAGTCAATAGACACATGGAAATAAAAAGGCTAAAAGCAGAAATCAGTGTAACAGAAAAATCAATAATATAGAAAAATTAATGAAATGAAACCTAAACCCTTGGAAAAAAATTAATAAAAGGGATAAACCTCTAGCTAAACTATTAAGGGAAAAAGACACAAATTACGAGTATTAGAAATAAATGACGGGAACATCACTAGGTTCCAGGATAATAAGACTATATTATGAACAACTTTATAGCAATAATTTCGACATATTTGATGAAATGGCAAATGTCTTGAAAGACAGATTACCAAACAGACTCAAGAAATAGTAGAAACCCTGACTAGTCATATAGCAATTAAAGAAGTTGAATTCATAATTAAAGCTTTCCCACCAAGAAACTTCTGGACAAGATGAGTTCACTGGTGATTTCTACCAAACACTTGAGAAATAATATCACTCTTCCAAAGTCTCTTTCAGAAATAGAGAACACTTCCCAGTTCCTTGTGTACAGCTGAGACTTTCCTGATACCAAAACCAAAACTTTTCAAAGAAAATGAAATACCAATGTCCCTTAAGAATACAATGAAAAAATAAATCTCTAAATATGTTAGCAAATAGAATCCATCAATGTATTTATTTTTAAAAAGTATAATGTATCATGACTAACTAGAGTTTAACCTAGAAATATATAATTACATATGATAATCAATGTAATTCCCCATGTTTACAAAATAAAGGAGAAAATCCTATTATTATTCCAATAGGTACATAAAAAGTATGTCAGTATTCAACATGCATGAATAATAAAAGCGTTCATCAAGTCAGTAATAGAAACAATGAAATAACCTGAATAAAAAAATGGGCAAAGGATTTGAATAGACATTTCTCCAAAGAAGACACACAAATGGCCACAGCGACATGAAAAGGTGCTGACCATCACTAGGGCATCACTAGAGAAATGCAAATCAAAATCACAACGAGATACCTCTTCACACCCATTAGGTTGGCTATTATCAGAAAATCAGAAAACAAGTGTGAACAAGGACGTGGAGAAATTGGAAAGCTTGTGCTTTGCTAGAAGGCATGTACAATGACGGAGCTGCTGTGGAAAATGGGATGGTGGTTCTCAGGAAATCAAACATAGAATAATCGTATGACCCAGCAATTCTACTTCCGGGTACATACCCAAAAGAATTAAAAGCTGGAACTTGGACAAACATTTGTACACCTATGTTCACAGCAGCATAACTCACAACAGCCAAAAGGTGGAAGCAGCCCATGTGTCCACTGACAGATGAACAGATAAACAAAATGTGGCCCATCCACACAGTGGAGTAGTATTCAGCCATAACAAGGGAGGCAATTCTGACCCAGGCCAGATCATACATGGACCTTGAGGACACGATGCTAAGTGAAATAAGCCAGACACATGATACAAATACTGTATGATTCTACTTCTACAAGGTGCCTGCAGGAGTCAAAGTCATAGAAAGAGACAGTAGAACGGTGGTTTCCAGAGACAAGAGTGAAGGGGAAATGGGAAGTTAGTGTTTAATAGGTAGTTTCAGTTTGGCAAGATGAACAAAGTTCTTTGGATAGTTGTGGTTGCAAAACAATGTGAATATATTTAATGCCACAGAACTGTACACATAAAAGTGTGTTAAAACCATAAATTTTATGTTATATAAGTTTTATCAGAATAAAGAAAGAAAGGAACAAATTAGGAATAGAAGGAACCTTCCTCAACCTGCTCGATGGAATCTATCCCAAATCTCTACAGGGAACAAGAGGGTAAGTCAAAATGCTCACTCTCTCACTTCTATTCCACATTTTACAGTAAGCCTTACCTAGTGCAATAAGGCAAAAATAAATACATAAATAAAAATAAAAACTAAATTAAAAAAATAAAGACATTAAGATGGAAAAAGAATAAATAAAACTTTATACATAATAGCATGTACACAGAAAATCCTGAGGACTCTACAAAAACACAACTATAATTAAGTGCTTTTAACAAGGTTGCAGGATTCAAGGACACAGGTCTATGCGTAGGCAAAAAAGCTTGGAAATGCGATTTTTATAAATCATGATCATTCATTTATAGTGGCATAAAGGATATGAAATAACTAAAGATACATTTAACAAACTATGTGCAAGAGTCTGTAATGAAACTGCTAAACACGGCAGAGAGAAGTTAAAGAAAGAGGCAACGAACGACAGGAAAGACTTCAAATGCATTAGTCTGAATGGAAGAAACCTTACACAAAGAAAGTGCAATTTACTGCAATTTCTAGAGACTCGAGAATAGTGACAGAAAGTAGATCCGAGGTTTCCCGGGGCTGCGGGGAGGGGGAAGACTGACTGCAAAGGGCCAGCTATTTCTCTGAAGTGATGAAAATATCTGTGTCTCAATGTGGTGTTCGTTACACGAGCATATACTCGTACATTAAATTTAATGTAAGTCAATTATATCTCAGTATAGCTGACGAAAAACAAACAACAGTGTAGGATGAGATGGAGAAGGTGCATATTTAAAGTAAAAAGTAAAATTTGAAAAGATATGATGCCAGCCAGTCTCTCTAACCATCTGACTCCCACAGTAATGAGGTACATCCAATGCCAACAGTTTACACTTAGCAGTAGTTAAAAGTAGTATCTTTCAAATCCATAGCCAATACCAGAGTAGCTTTTGTGAGTCACATAATATTCAAGTGACATGCAATTTTCTAGAAGGAAACAACTGCATGAACCAGGGGAATCCTTGTGTACATACGAATATATGATTGGCATTTCCAACAAGGAGAGAAATAATGGATTATCTCATCAATAGTTGGTAGACAACTGGCAAACCACCTAGGAAAAATACATCCCAACCTTACACTATTTGAGGAAATCTATCCAGAGGGATTGCAGGATGAAATAAAGGAGCTAGAGAGGAATATAGGCCCGAGAAGGCCATGCTAAGCCTGTCAGTGATAACAAAGGGAAAAGGATTAAGATAACATCTGATTGGCAAAAAATACCATAAACAGACGACTAAATGTAACACGATATCCTGCGTAGGATCCCGGAACAGAGAAAGGTCATTAGTGGAAAAACGGGTGAAATCTGAATAAAGTCTGCAGTTCAGTTAATAGTATTGTACCATTATTGATTTCTTAGTGATTCCCAACTGTGACTCCCAGCTGTGGGTGATTTTGCTCCCCAAGGAACATCTGGCTATGTGTGGAGCTATTTTTGGTGGTACAACTGGGGAGAGATGGCAGGTGCTAATGGCATCTCGTGGGCAGAGGCAGAGATACAGCTAAACATCCCATAATACACAGGACAGCCCCCCCGCAACCAAGAATCATCCCGTCCAAGATGGTAATAGTGCTAAATTGAGAAACTCTGGCTTTGATAAAAAAGTACTGTGATTATGTAAGACGTTGCCATCGGAAAAAGCTTATATACAGGATACATAGGAACTCTCTGTATTATCTCTGCAACTCTTCTGTTAATCTGATATTATCTCAAAATCCAAAGTTTAAAAAATTATAATAAATAACATTAAAAAGTGAGTACAAAAGGATAGTTTTAACAAATAAAAAGTCAAAAGAAAAAAAGATTAAAGAAAAATGGCCAAAGAAAACATAGAGGCAATTCACGAAAGAATTATAGATGTATAATAAACACATGAGAAAGTTCAACCTCTCCATCCAAAAAATACAAATTAATATATCATAAACACCATTTTTCACTTATCAAAATGACATGGAAATTTTTGTAATGACGACACCCAGTGCTTGTGCGTGCTCGGGAAGCTGGTATTTATGTGTTAATAGTGTATTGATACAACTGACACAGAGTATCATTTGGAAATTTATATTAAAAGCCTTAAAATTGTGCCTATCATTTGAACCAGAAGTTCTAGGAATCTGGTTTAAGGAAATCACATAAAATGCCTATGAAGATTCCCTTACAAGGACGTTTATCAACACACTGTTATAAAAATGGAAACAATCTATTCGACAAGGATGTTTAAAAAAATAGTTTAGGTAAATCTATACAGCGGAAGCCTATGTAGCCATGTGATGCTTGCAGGACCTGAAAAGCAATTTCACGTTTCATTGTTGAAAAAAAAAACGTAGGCTTTTTCTCCATGCTTTCCATGACCCCCCTTTTGTTAAGAAAAGAAAAGAGAGAATAAAGAAAAAGGCTGGTGCATATATGAGAAGTACCAAGTAATCTTTTGGGAAAAGCTACTGAAATACGAGCAGTGCTGTTAGCTGTGGGTGTTGGGGTCACAGTTGCTTTTCATTTTCCTCTTTTTTGCTTATCTACATTTTAATTTTCACAATGCACATTTTACTTTAGCAATAAGGGGAGAAAAACATTACAAAAGCAAAGGTGGAAGAAGACACTGATCACATTTACGCCCTTTACTAAGCAACCTTTTAATGGATGGAGTTAGACCTGGAGAGAAACCACGGTGCCATCAGCACTGCCTCCAGCCCAGGTGGGCTCTCAGCTGGCAGAATCCCACTGGGCTTTGCCACACGGAGTACATCAGCACAACTTCCCCGCCGATGTCTAGGTAAGCGCCATTTCCCTAACGTACAGCCCTGTGACACTCAGTGCGCTTTATGGACCAGCCCTCCCAAACTTTGCTGGCTGGGTCTCCTGTTCCACATCACAGCTCCTTTTTTATCATTTTTTGAACTGAAGCGGGTCACTTGGTCTTACACACACACACACACACACACACACACACACACACACACTATGAGGGTGGGGACAGGATGCCATCTGATCAACAACACTACCATCGAAAAGCTTCTATTTTCTTGAAACACCACAGACTGTGTATCATCTTGTTCAACAGCAAGCCTGGGTCTTCAATTTAGTTTCCTGCCCAAGGAGGGAGCAGATCTTAAGTAAAACTATACAGTTTCCCCCCTTTATTTCAGCTAGCTGATTTATTTATGCATAGAAAAGACAAGACGCAAGAACACCAAATAAGATGCTGTATATTTGCAAGAGACCGGTCTCAGAGTTAGCCCTGCATTTTCCAACACACAGTGTCAGAGGAGGAACAGCAGGAGCTGCCTGGGTCAAATGCTCTGAGGGCTAAGGACCACTTGCTCAGATCCACAACTCTGGGAACAAGGAGGGTGAAGGGTTTTTGTGTTTTCCTTGTGGGGCAGATAAATAACATGGTATAAATGAATGACCCACATCCTTAATGTAGGATTGTGATACAACATCACAGCACAGTGAAAGCAAAAGCACTTCTACAGAAGACCAAATGCCTCCACTCGTTGGGCAAATGATGACAAAAAACTGAATTTTGGCAGCATTCATCTCCAACTTCTGAATCTATAGACAACCAGCACTTAATGGCCCAACTTATATATTCCTCACCCGGACTATGAGTTTTGATGTTTCTACAGGGCATTTATCACATGAATCAAGAGTGGGTGAGGGCAGGCATTTGCGGCAGCAGGATCCCTTCATAAGAGCATGACAAAGGCTGTGTTTCCAGCAAAGAGAACACCGGCCCCGCGCATCCGCCCCCAGGACCTCTTGGGGACCTCAACCTTGAAGAGTCTGACCTCTACCCCTAAACAGCTGAGCATCAAGATGCACAGAAGGGACAAGCTGTCCTCCAGAACAGCACTGTCCGTGAAGGGGAGCAGAACACACCACCCCAAAATATGCCATTTTGGTATAAGGATTTTTTTGAGGTGAAGCCAGTTGAGAAGCAGCAGATATAAGGAAAGCTCTCTGCCTTCCCCCTACTTGCCTAAAAGCAGGATATAAATTTACAAAGGTGTCCCTTCTCTCTTCTCTATTAGGAAAAACAGAATTTAATCACTAGAAACAACTTTAGCCCCCATCAGCTGAAGAAGACACCAGAGAAACTGACATAAACGTTACTAACTTTACCAGCCTTCATCTACCATGAGTGTCCTTTTATGTATTTACCTTTTCACTTTGCTGACCTTGGATGCCTAAAACCGCTTTCCTTTATCCTGTCATTTCTCCACAAAACGATTATTCTTTGTTGACGATGCTGTATAAGCCAGGGCTCTAAGCCACCATTTTGAGTTACTCATTTTCCCCTGGGTAGCTCCCGTGTACACCTGCAGAATACATGTTAATAGACTTGCTTGTTTTTCTCTTGTGAAACATATCTTTTGTTAGAAGAGCCCCAGAGAGAACTTAGGTGGAAGAAAAATTATTTCCATCCCCTACCTCCTCCAACAGGGCTCTTAACCAGGGAGGCACAGATTCAGATTCTAGCGTAGGTACTTAGCGTAGGTACGTAGGTAGATCCAGCACAGGTACTTTGAAAAAGCATCCCTGATGAGTCTGATGCCCTCCCTGCTGAAGAACACCTTTTCCACACTCTCTGATAACAGTTGCTGAACCACGTAAGGTTACTAGCGTGCCCCACTGTGAGCTGTGGCACTTCACCCACAGTAATGGCTTCATGCAGCTGTGACCGAATATGGGACAGAAATGACCCCACGATGGCAATGTCGACAAGATTTCTGTATTTACCAACAAACTCCTTGGACAACATAGTTTAAGATGACTTCACAGGAGGTCTCTCCAATGTTAGTCAGTGACAACAAAAATAAAATTACATGTTTTGGAAAGAGCTGAGCTTCTGCTTTAAGATAATTGGGAAAATAACAAAAACAAAAACAAAAAAGAAAACATCACGCCAAAGGAATTAAACACACCACCTGTTCTCAGATTATTATTTTTTTTCTTTTTTCCAGGGTCATCTATATCTGAAATGCATTTCCTTACAGAATTCACCATGCTATCATCACTGCCTCTTTCCAAAATCATGTCTAAAGTGATTTCCTACCGACCGCTCAGATGAAACTAAAGACTAACGATGGTTACAAAATGTACTGAGTTCCCACTAAGCTTGGTACTCCTTGTGTAAATTACCTCCTAGAGGACACAGGTCAGCAACTGGCAGAGCTTTAATTGAAACTGAGGTGGGTCTCCTTCCCAAACCCCTGGGGCTTCTGCCAGGTCACCCTGATAGTCACTCTTCTTATGTATGCGTAAAGGGTTGCTCTGAAGTTCCCCAATTTACAAATCCAACCATTGTCCCATCAGCCTGCTACAGGCTTTGAGTCCATTTCTCTCACTCCATACTTGGCAAACTTGAGCAAATCGCCCATTAGAACGACTGTTTTCTAAGTAATGTGGGGACATAACCCTTTCATACAATTGAGGGAGTCCCTCGGAAGGAAAAAAGAAAGCCCTTTTCTTAGTACAGACAGCTGGGGTGGCTGGCGTGAACAACCTCTGGAGACCAGAAGACTCTGGAATGGTCTCCACGTCACATTCAAGATCATGGGGGAAAGGATACAGTCTCACCAAGCCTTACTACGAGTTACACACACCAAAAAACATTCACTGCTCATGTGTCTTCTGTTTCCGGCATTGAATTTGACCATCTGCAGAAGATAAACTTGCTCCATGACAACGCTTGATCATTGAGTTCTTAGAGAAAAACAGTATTTTCAGATTCCCACCCCCTCTTAATTTTAAAACCAAGTGGGAATGCTATAGTTTTCCCTTTATTTTTCACCACCTACCTCTGGATGGTGAATGTTACATGGCTCCCCACTCTTTCCTAGGCAGAGAGGCGTGGGATATGGCCAAGGGGAGAGGTGGTTTGAAAAAGAAAAGACGGCAAGCTTTTAAGTGACCTTGACATCAGCAAGGCTTTGTGGGGTCATCAGAATGGCCTGTTCTCTGCCGAGCACAGGTCCTAAGCCAGTTCTCTGTGCCCCAGGGTACACAGCTGGGCATGGAGAGGTCAGGGCCCATGGGAAGACCTGGGTCCTGACCTCAGGAACATGCTGTCTACATGAAGAAAATGACCCCGATGACCTAGCACATACATTGCATTGCAAGGCTATAAAATTCCCAGGAGTCTTACACTTGCGAGACGAGGCTGGGACATGCACTGAAGCTCAGTCACAGTGGTGGGCAGTGAGGACTGCTGAGCAGGGTGGTCCCCAATCACAGGGGGCTGTCGGGAGGCTTGGGCACAGCACAGTCATTGGTTTCTCAATGAAGAGTGCTTTTGTCGTAGCTCTGCCCACCCACTCCCACCCAGGTAATACCTGGAGACGTTTGCAGTTGTCACGGGTGGGAGGGAGGGTATTGGTGTCTAGTATGTAGAGGCGAGGGATGCTGTTAAACATCCTACAGTGTGCAACTGAGAATGATGTGCCACCAAATGTTGATACTGGTGAGGAGAGGGGAGGCAACACGGGTGGGGGGCCACTGAGTCAGCCATGGCCAGGGTCAAGGTTCTTGAGAGGCAGGAACCATAAAGCAAAATGCTCCCCTTTACTAGCAATCACAGAGATGCCAGCTGAAACCACAACAAAGCAGTATTTTCATCTGGAAACGTGCAGAGATTTGCACATTGACGCCTAATCTTGGCCAAGCACACACAGAAAGGGCCTTCACCTAGGCTTTGCCTGGAGTCTCATTTGACATCGTATCAAGAACATTAAAAAGGCTAATAGTCTCTGATTTAAATATTCCATTTCAAGGATTGTTTTTCAAAAGCAAATAATCCAGAATACAGAAAAGCCTTAAACACCAAGTGTTCACATTCATACTATTTCAAAAAGTGAAAAATGACTAACAACTTTCAGGACCAACAATGAAGAAATAGGTAAACTTTGATATATCCGTAAAATCATGCCATAATCAGTAGAAGTTATCTTTGTGAAGTACTATTAATAGCAGGAAATATTTATGATATGGTGCTAGGTGGCAGAGACCCAGAGGGAAAGTACATATGCCCCTGGATCTCAACTATTTAAAAGAAAAAATTAGACATGCATAGAAAGAGAATGGAACATACTAAAATATTAATGATTATTTCAGAACACTGAGCTTTTTATTCTGCTTTTTATTACTCTTGGTTGCCTATGATGTATTAATTTGATAGTCAGGAAAATAAATCCATTTGGGCATAACAATTTCATGAAGATAAAGGCTTGATGAGGACAGCGGCAGTGAACATGGAAAAGATGGATGGACATAAGAGACTTTTGACTTTTGACTTGTGGCATCATAGGTAAGGGAATCAAGCGTTCAAAGACCATTCAAACTTCTGAGCCTGGGGTCCCAGAGGTGAGGGGACCATTACAAAGAGCAGGAAGGTGACACCAGTGGCCTGGGATGTGCCATCAGGAGGCCACGGGAACACAGCCAGATCATGAGTGTGAAGCCTGGCCCGCCCCCACCTAACTATCGGTGAGGCCTGGGCAAATCACTTTACATCTTGGTATCTCAATTTCCCCACCTGGAAAACGAAGGAAAATAATGTACTTATCCCGTGGACTTTGAGGGAGGAGTAAATGCAGTAAAACCTGTGAAGTAACTGGTCACAGAGCACAGCCTCAGAAACAAAAGCCACAGCTGGAGAGGTGGGAGGACCAGTACTGAGCGGAAATGCTGCTGCCCCCGCCAGACCTCTAAATATTGGCACTTGCAGGTCCTCTTCACTTCCTGCCCTTCTCTCCCTGGGTGTTCTCAAGCACGTCTGTGGCATAAAACACCAACTCTAGGAAGAAGGCTCCCCAAACCATAACTCTAACCTAGAACTTTCTTTTGGGCTCCAGATTCATGGGTCCAACCCCCAGCTTGCCATGTGCGCCTGCTATCCCACTGACCCTTCACACATAACTTGTCCCATGGTGCTCAGGACCTTCTCTGCTTGTCCTGACATACCACCCAAGTGGAAAAAAACCTTCTTCCCTGTTATCCAAAACATATGAAGAACTCTTAAAACTTGACAATAAGAAAACAATCAACTTGAATAAAATATGAGACAAAGTCCTTTATGGACATCTCACCAAGGAAGATCTACAGATGGCAAATGAGTATGCCCAAAGATTGTTCGAATATTATGAAATGGTGCTAAGTGGCAGAGACCCAGAAGGAAATTGTATATGTAGTAGGATCTCAACTATTTAAAATAAAAAGTAGACATGCGCAGAAAGATAATGGAAGAAAATATGCTAGAACATTAACAATAATTACTGCAGGGTCCTGAGCTTTTTATTCTGCTTTTTATCATTCATGGGCGCCTATAATGTATTAATTTGATAGCCAGGAGAATATTGATAACATCATATGCCATCAGGGCAATGTAAATTAAAACAAGATGCCACCACACAAAATCCAGAACACTGACACCACCAAATGCTGACAAGGGTGTGGAGCAACAGGAACTCTCCCTCGTCGGTGGTGATAATGCAAAAGAGCACAGCCACTTAGGAAGAGAGTTTGGCAGTTTCTTACAAAACTAAACATATAGTCCATATACCATATAATCCAGCAATCACACTCCTTGATATTTATTCAAAGGAGCTAAAAACTTATGTCCACACAAAAGCTGGCACACAAATGTTTATAGCAGCTTTATCCATAACTGCCAAAACATAGAAGCAACCAAGAAGTACTTTGGTGGGTGAATGGATAAACTGTGGTCCATCCAGACAATGGAATACTATTCAGCACTAAAAATAATTGAGCTCTCAAGCCACAATAAAAGACATGGAGGAAATTTAAATGATTATTAGTAAGTGAAAGAAGCCAGTGTGAAAAGGCTATATGTTTATGACTCCAAGTATATGACATTCTGGAAAGGGCAAAATTAAGGAGTCAGTAAAAAGATCAGTAATTTCCAGAGGTTGTGGGAAAAGGGATACATGGAGGGAGCACAGGGGATTTTTAGGGCAGTGAAAATACTCTGCAAAACTACAATGGTAGATAGACCTTCTTGTATAATTGTCCAAACCCAGAGAGTGTATAACACCGAGAGTGGGCCCCGAGGTAAACGGGGCCTTTTAACCCATGATGATGTGTCAATGTGGTGCATTAACAAACGCACCACTGTGCTGCAGGATGCTGATAGTGGGGGGAGGTTATGCGTGTGGCGTGGGGGGGGGGCAGGGGGCTAGAGGAAATCTGTGTACTTTCCTCTCAATTTTGCTGTGAAGCTAAAACTGAAAAATGAAAAACAAAATGTCTATAAAAAAATAAAGCAATGGTTTCCCAGTGCTCAGCCAGAAATCCAGATGTCACCCTTGCCACCTCTCTGTTCCCTCCTCCCGATCTCATCGATGACCAAGGCTTGTCAATTCCAGCACCAGGCTACTTCCCTGCCTCCCCAGCTTCCGACAGGGGCTCCCCCTACACATAGCAATAGCCCCACCTTCTCTGATTGCTTACACTCTGAGGAGCAGGAGTAATCTTTTTAAAGCATACATTATATCAATAAGGTAGACATTACAGCACACATGACTGCACTTAGGATACAATTGTATGTAAACCCTTGTTCTGCCTCTAAGCCCCTAACCTTGACCCTAAGCATGGCTTGAGGTCACCCCTCCAGCCTCATGGCGCTACTCGCTATGTTGGAGGCACACTGGCCTTCTCAGTTCCTCCAAAGTGCCCAGCTCTCTGCCGTCAGCCTTTGGCACACGCCGATCTTTCTACTGTTGCTTTAAGAATCCGTTTACAAGTCCCTCCCTCAGAAAGCTCTTCTCGACCAACTCCCGCTTCTAAATTAAGCCTCCCTTGTTAAAGGCTTAGAACACGGACCACAGTCTACACTGCAGACTGATTTCCAGGGTATCGTTTAGATGTCTGATTATTGACATCTGATTATTGACAACACTTGGGATTTACCTTCAAAACCTCGCCCAGGAATCTGACCTCCCCGCAGCACCACTGCCATCCCGGTCTACTTCGCCGCTCCCGCTCCTGGACAACTGTCCAATATTTGGTGTTGAGTGAATGAATAAACGTCAAGGGTGGGAGAGCAGGAGTCTCCACTGCCCTCTTTATACAGGTGCCAAGGTCCATACCCCACCCCTCCACCCCACAGCCCCAGGTCCAGCCAGGCGAGAGCCTTGACTTGTTTTAGAGAATTATAGGATCACAAATTGGAAACAGTATTTAAATGTGAGGCACTCAGATGCCCCTCAGGAATGAAGGGTCCATTCCGCCAGCTCCTGGGACTCCTCTGCAGGAACATAGTCCTCGGCACTGCGCCACAAGGATGGCAGCTGGCCGGCCAAAGGGAGCTAAGGTCACATCCCCTCGCCAAGGGGTATAAAGGTCCAGCCCCCTCGCCTTAACTCAGAATAACTTTGAAGGGACATCCCAAAGTTAGAATTCCCTAAGGCCTTCATTAAGACTGCATCACAGAGCAACGCTTCCCCCTGCAAAGTCTTGCTTCCTTCTCTTTCCCTCACATCCACGGGTGCTGCCGCTCCCAAGAGCACTCCCCAATAAATGCCCATTAAACTCCATCTCAGAGTTGAATTTCCAGAGCATCCAACATGCAGCACTGGCAAACAGGGTCAAGTTTGTCTTGGAGGATGGATGAATCAGAGTCAGCAAGTTACAGCCTGCTGGACCCATCTGGCCCACTGCCTGTTTTTATAAATAAAGTTTTATTGGAACATAGCCACACTCACTTATTTATGCATTGTCTGTAGCTGCTTTTGTTCTACAACAGCAGAGTTGAGTAGTTGCTATGGAGACCATCTGGCCCCAAATCCTGATTTAATTACTATCTGGCCCTTTACCAAAAAAAAAAAAAAAAAAAAAAAAAAAGCTTGCTAGTTCCAGTTCTGGATCATTAAAGAAAAACCACATTTGTAAAATAAGGGCTCCTCAAATGTCTTCTGGGCCTTCCAGTAAATAGTCCTGTGGGCCTGGGGGAGCTGCGTGGAAGGCACACGTCTCCGGGAGGCTTCCCACAGGCACAGTCTGTGAGCTAGTCTCCCCTGAGTGGTATGTGTATTTCCTTCATGGAATAAATGTCACTCACTACTGATGGGTGAGAGTCTAGTGTCAGGACGCTAGTAGACACAGCCCGCATGTGATGTTCTGGCAGGAAAGTCCCTTTGGATTCCTTCCTTTCCGGTCGTTCACGTCTTTGGTCACTAGTGATACGAAACTCCACCAAACATGTCCGAGCCTAATGCCACCAGAAGGCGAGGCCCTGCCTGGGGCTTCCAGGGCAGAGGGTCCTCCACAGAACCTCAGTGTTTGGGGCAAACAGATGTGGGCAAAAAGTGTGCTCATCAGTCTCTCCTCCAACACCAGGTGGTTTTGTTCCGTCTGCCTGGATGGTTTGGGAACTGGGGAAAGCTTCAGCTCCAGGCCAAGGATGCAAAACGAAATCCGCTATAAGTAATAAATCGAAGTCAATACCGTTTTAGGCATAAAATACCGAGCGAGGAGAGAACCACTGGGATCAACGTTGTATATGCCATAGCACACCACACCACAAAGAATGGGATTTCAGGCTGGGAAGGATTTCTGAGCTAATAAGTTTTAACCATATCAAATGACATGGCTCATTACATTTAGTTAGAAATGCTGTGTAGCTCGCCCTCCTAATAGATTCTACCAGGGCAACCGGCCATCAAACACTAGTGCTACTCCTTACATCCAAGAGTGGTCTTCAGACATCATGGTTGATAGTTATCGTGCACATTGGGGGGGAGGGGGTCCCCACCAGCCAAACTGCTCTGCTTAGGGCTGTCACTGAGAAGGGCTTGGCAGGAGCCAGATGCACGGAACTGTTCTCAGCTCTGGCACTTAATGGCCACATGGATTGGACAAATCATTTAATCTTCAAGCCTTGTTTGTCTTACCTACAAAACAGGGATAATGATATTCTCTTTACAGAATGGTTTGAATGATTCAAAGTAATGGATACAATGGCTGTAGCCCAGGGCTTGGCATTAAGGTTTTCCACAGTGTACGTGATGGTTATTAACAGGGTGATGGTGACGATGACAGCAGCAGCGGCAGTAACGATGATGAAACTCTTCCTTATAGTAGGAGCAGGAGTTTGTACAATGCCCATCTGGCTGGTGCTGGCAGGATGCTTACTAACGGAGGAGACGCAAGGAACAAGCACACAGGGACAGAGGAGATGAGCAATGAGGGAGCCAGTCCTAAATCCTCAGCCCTGAAACGACAGCAGGTACCCTGGGTCTGTTAGAATGCTACGTCCCGGGAGACACGGCCTGTCCATACGGCACAGTGTTTGTCAGTATCCTGTTTCCCTAATCTTAGTAATCTTTCTGGGTGCATGTCCTGGGGGCTCATTGAAGAACGCAACTTGTAGGACTTCCTGTCTCATGACCTTGAACTAGAACCAAGATCGCCTTGCTTCCATTTGCAGAATCTCCCAGACTGCACCCACCTTGCAGCTGTAAGCCAGCTAGAGAGGACGCTGTGCACGTGCTGTTTTGGAATCCTTCAGCTGAAAAGGACCAGGTTCATAAACTATGAAGTATGAGGACCACTAAGGGCAATGCGTCACCACAGGAGGCCGTCAAGACGCCTGACAAGATTCCAGTTTCCAGCAGGAGGGCACAAACCTTTCCTTGGAGTTTGAATGAGCATTCCCAGTGTCGGAGAGCACTGCATTCCGACTAACACGCTTTGTCAGGATGAAGGCCAGAGAGCTGCCCCTTGCAGGCTTGTGCGGGTTACACCAGCACCGACTGTGGTTGTTGTGCTTATAAAATTCAGGCAGGAATTCTACAAAGTGGACAAGCAGCGCGCTTGTCACCTGGGAAGAAACGCATTCCATTGCGGATTAGTTTCTGAGGTCGGGAGCAGGAAAGTACAGGGATGTGAGTGTGTGAGTGTGTGAGTGTGTGAGTGTGCATTTGTACACGTCTGAGGCATGTGCCCCCAACGGTAGCCTGAGGTTCTGTGGCTTTGAACTTCAGGACTAAGGGACCCAGAGTCACAGGAAGCCTCTTTCCCTCACAGATTTCACGTCAGGCAAATAGAGCTGAAATTGCTTCACGCTTGAAGGGACCTTCGAGAACACCAAACCACGTCTTTCTCCAGTTACCGCAATGAGGAAACAGGCTCTGAGAGTTAGTGCGCCCTGGCCCCATTCACTGCACTCGAAAATAATAGATTGGCAATTCTGAAAAAGGGGATTGGGCCTCTGTGAGTATCTGTTTCCTTAAATGGCAGCATGAGGCCACGTGATATAGAGCCACGTGTAAACCCTTGGGACATAGAGCTCTCCTGAGGGAAGTCAGCCTGTGGGAAGCAGAATTCACTCATACTCTTTGCCTAAGAAAGTCAGTTACAGGAGGACTCATTGACAGTCACAGTCAAAAATCTCCTCTGCACCAAAGCCAAAAATAAGTTGGGGGGTTATCTCTGCTCGCGCCCCTCTGCTCTGAGATGGATGGTGAGTCCTGGCTCTAGTGATTTTTAAAGATCCTTTGGTGCAAGTGCCATAAATACAAATTATCATTTCACACCACGAGACAAGGCATAAAGACAAAGATGAGCTTACAACAACATGGGTCACATATTTCCAGAACCTTCCTCAAGGAATTATTGCAAGGAAGGAAGAGGAAGTGGCTGGCTTCAGCAACTCCTTTAAATAGTAGAGTGAGGCCCACCTTTGCAACACTGATGGCTGCTTACATTTTCCTCCTTGCAATAACACATCTGTAAGACTCAGGCATTTCAACCATCCAATCAATCTGAAAGCTGTGTCAAATTGCCTTAAAAATCTGAGCACTTAATACACAAACGCTCGTTTAATTAATTACATCATTTAATATTTCTACACACATGAAAGCCTTAGAATATTTTACTGTCATTCATTTTTATTAATTAATAAAGCTTTAATGGACAAAAATCGCACTGTAAAATTATTATGCATATGCTGCCTTTTCAATTTTACTATTATCTTTAAATGTTCTCCCCAAGTGAAAAGTCACTAATTCATAAACCAGAGCCTCTTGCAGAAAGTAAAGCAGAAAATGGGAAGTTGACACAGAGAAAGAACAAACTGTGGGCTTTAGCTAAGGTCTGCTTTCCCCTCCTTGACCTCCAGGGAGAGGTGAGGGGAGCCCGGGGTCAGCTGACCTTGGAAATTCTGGCTGGCCCTGGCAACGGTCAAAACAGCAACAGATTCTGGCCAAGTTGCCCCTGAAAATACAACCCAGGAAACAGAAAACTGCTGCTTCTGCTGTTTGACATAGAGAGTCCCCAGTTTGCCTCATTTTGGAACTGTCCCTTAATTACCACACACGCACACATGTGCGCGCACACACACACACACACACACACACACACACACATACTCACACACGTGTACTCCATTGTAGGGATGTGGAGTCTCAGTTCCTCAGGCCAATCCATAAATACCAACTCTCTGATTGAAAAGTGAAAAGGGTAGCACTCTGGGCACCTCCGGACACGCAGACGCTGGGGACAGGGAGACGAAACCTCTGGGGCTGACGGCCCTTAGTTCTTCCACCTTGTTAGGAACGGCGCCCGCCTAAACTAGCAATAACTTGATTTGAGGGCTATCATTTCCCACTTGCTACATATGGTCTCGAAGTACTGTTGGAAACAAAACTTTGAGGGAAAGTGTCTCATAATCCACAAAAGGATCATGCAAGAAAACATTCCCCGTCCAGACATCCACACCGAGTTCACAATTAAGCAACCTGAGCAGATAAAGCAACTCTATCGAGAATCACTTCTTGGAATAAGTTATAGACAAGAAACTCACTACCCGCCCCAGCAGGGCGTTTACAGAGGACCTGACCAACCGGGGGGAGCCCCTGCGCTGGGCGGCCCCTCCTGAGGGTGGGCGGTCACTCACCTGCCGTGTAACTCCAGCCAGGAATGTGAATGGACAGTTGGTTGGCGCGAATGGTTGTGTGACAACGAGCTGCATGGTCCTCCTTGTCCTTCCTTATAGTCACCTGGTGAGTCCCTCCATCTGTATTCTCCAAGGGAGGGGAGCCACTCCAAGGACATGAGCCGGTCCCCAGATGCAGCCGCCCCAACGAGGGGTTTCCCTTGAAGAAACTTTCTTGCACGCTCGGGGTCCAGCGCGGACCCAGGAGGCTCTGGCTTCCCTCCCTGAGCTCTGGCTTGAGGGTGCTGCCTATTGGCCCTCCGTTAGCTGTGCCATCTACTCCATCTGGTGTCAATCTGTGTGAACTGCAATTTAGGTTGAGCGACAGGACAGATCTGTGCATTTTAGGGCCCGCCAGTTGAGGTGGCTGAATGGGGACAGAGAGGGACCTGTCCAGATAGTAGATGGAATTTGGACACTGCTGAGACACCCTGAGACGGACGCAGGAGCTGAACACCAGCGGGCTCTTTCCTGACTGCGGGGTGCCTGGAGAAAACCTGTTCTGTCTGTCGTCCACACTGGGAACCCAGCACTCGTGTTCCTCACACAGCCGTGCATGGGCCTCAGGGAATGTCAGTCTCATCACAGAGCTGTTTCTGGAGAATTCCGTGCAAGCGAAGGGTCCATTGTGCTGACATGGATCAGCCCGACCGGCCAGAGCAGAGGGGTCCCCGAGCAGCGTGCCTTGGGCCCTGCACTTGGTGCACAGTGGGTCTCGCACAGCCCCCCACACCCGGGTGCTGGCTGGGGGGCCCACGCGCCTGGCGGTGATGGTGATGGATGCAAACCCCTTTTGGGGGCGGCTGCAGGGCTTCTCCCTGGGGGGTGGCTCTGTCTCAGGTCCTCGCACCCCCACCGGCGACGTCTGAATTGCTGATCCGCCCGGAAGGAAGGCGAACGGCCTGTCGATGGTGACTCCACTGCGACTAGCCAGAGGTCGCCTCATGGGACACGCGTGAGGCTGAGCCAGCGGGCACGACACAGGTAAGGCGGCCCCATTCTTTTTTGATGTATTCTCATCAATCAGCTGTGAGATGACTATGGATGAAATCATTTTTGTGTTCTGTGATGCCAGAGTCTCCTGTGAATGGAAAGAGATGGCAATTATTCAAGTCGCCCATTGTACCGCAGACAAAAAACCCTCTTTCAAAGGCCCACAGGACGCTGTCCCTGACACTCCCGTCCAAGGCTTTGGCCACACACCCGACACCATCTCCGAGCATTTGTTCTGAAGGGCAGGAAACCCAATCTGTTTGTGAACCGATTATACATCCTGGAAACATTTCTCCGCCTGGGGAATTGGTTTGTCTCTGACAGGTGTCTATTTCTAGTTTATTTAATGGTCTGTGTGTGACGGGGATCACCAAATTTCGATAAGCACGTCCACCAGGCCCAGGAGTGCCTGATACAGACGCAGCCTCACCGGGGAGGGTAGACACAGTTCTGGAGGAGGGTGGGGCTTGGGATACACTCATGTGGAGGTGAGTCAGCGCTTCTCCATGGCAACAGCAGCCTGAGTCCCGGGATCCCCCTCCCTGCCTGGGTCTCCAACTCCCCAGAGGAATCCCCACATCTGCCGTTTAGATGGAATTCAGTGTGGTTCCCCATGCTTGCCCTCCCGGGGTCAAATCCCAGAGAGCAAAACCACAGCAATCAATCTTCAAGGCTGCCAGCCGACCCGACTGGCACGCTGACCACGACCATCACTTATCAGAATAGGGTGGGGTGGGGGTTAGGACTGAGACAGTTCAGCTGCCTTTCAAAGCTCTGCTGCAGAAACACAGGTTTCTGTCCATGTCCCCGTCACGGGGTTTCGGACTTCCTCATCAGCAGGTCGTGTGTCCTAACAGTAAATCACTAGTGTGTCCAAAACAATGTGCTGGTACTTTTAGTACAGCACGCAAGCAGCCTGAGAGCAGGCAGAGGAGTGTCTTCTGTCTTTGCTTTGCTTTCATCCGGTGCATGGGTGGAGCACGGCAGAAGACATACACTGAATGGACTCCAGCCCTGGCACGTGCTTGCCGGCGCAAGCCCCCATTTGACGTTTATTAGTCTAGTGCTTCAGATACACCCTTGCATGAATTGCACAGAATCAAAAATAATGCTGGCAGCTCCTCAACCCCCAGTGCCTGCAGCCTTCACCTCGGGGGCCCGAAGGTGCAGTTGGTTCTCCGCACATGGGCAGCAGGTCTCAAGCTCCGAGGTGCCTAACGGTCACCTGCAGTTTTACAGTGGCAGCTTCCCCTGGCTCCAGAGGTCCTGGTTCTGTGGTTCTGTGTGTGGGGGGGGAGGGGCAGGCATCTGCAGTTTAACCAACATCCCCACCGTACTTGATGTACGTGCTCCGGGAGCACACGTTGAGAAATGGGAGCAGCGTCGGGGGGCTGCTCGCCTGTTGGGGGAGCGGAAAGCCCTATGTTCGATGAGAGCAAAGTGTGCTCTTGCCTTGAGACATGAGAAGAAAGCACGGGGCCATTTTTGTTTTCTTCGGAGCAGGATTAATGTTCATTGACTCCACGAACGTCCTGTTCTCCAGCTGGCCTTTTCATGGGTAGCCCCCGTGTGTGACCTTAGCACTCGGCCGAGGCTCATCGGTCCTTCCTGGGAGACTCCGGAAGATGGTCGGCTTGTCTTTCTTGGTTTCTCCTTTTTTTTTCTTTATTGTGTTTCATGGCAATATCCATCACCTCACACAGGGTCATATTTTAAAGGTATGTGGAAAGTTGCAAGTTCAAACATGACGAGAGATTCCGTAGGTGAAGAAGAAGAAACTGATAGGAGAGTCATCTGAAAATTTACTTCATCTTTTAAAAAAAGTGAAAAATCACTTGGTACCTTTTTCCAGATGGCCGACATGAGCCAGGCCCTCTCAAAACCCTTTCATGGCTCTCAGCCCAGTGGCACGTGAGTCACCGGGAGCTTATAAAACCCCGATGCTCAGCCTTGTCCCTAAACAACTACATTAGGACCCCTGGGGTGGGGCCCAGGCATCAGTGTTCTTACAGCTTCCAGTAGTCCCAGTGGGCAGATGACGTTGGGAAGACCTTCTGATGCCAGCCCTGGGAGAGAAAACAAATCCATCTTGGAAACTGCAGCACTGGTTTTATTTTATAGAGCATTGTTTCCCATAGTTTGGGCCAGTGACCACCTGCATAAACAACACGTAGGGGCTGGTTTTAAAATGCAGATTTCTGGACCCCTCCCTCCCTGGACCATGGAGATGAGCCCAGAATGACTACATTTAAGCAGCTGCAGTGGGTGCATCTGCAGAGATAAGGTGGAAAGGATGGTGGGCTGGGACTCGGACCTCCTACTGTCCGTCCTGAGCCTGGGGCTCCAGACTGGCCACAGGACCCTGGAGGAGCCTTGCTTTCCAGAGCTGCAGATCAAGGGGAAAACAGTAATTCCTGTGGAGATCCCAGGCTTCATTGTCCAGCTGGTTTTCGACATCAAGAGGGTACCCCACCCTTCCAGGTGAGGATCCCATGAGAGCCTTGGCCCTGGTATGAACGACGGGTACCAGAAACAAGGGGTGAGTTTCCAGGAATGAATGAATGAATGAATGAATGTCATCTCAGCCAGGAACAAGGACAGAAAAGACCCCCCTGGAATTGCTGAGCATGTCAGGGTAACACTGACCTGGGGAATAAATGCTGATGGAAACTCAGTTCCAAAGAAAAAGTCTATTTACCTTTTCTACCTCATAGGAAGTTTTGGAGATCAAAACTGATGATGGGAGTGAAAGTACCTCCCAAAGTACAAACACGTGGTGTAACTCCAGGGTCTGATTTTCCCTATGATTCAGCAGAAATCAGTGACTATCTGACATAGTCAAGCTTATGGAGGAATAAAGGCGTTTTTATATCGAAGTTATACTATATCTCAATGGAATTTATAATGAATGCGTGTGAGTTTATTTGAATTGTTTAAAATGGAAATAACCCATTATATACCCAATACACTGAAATTTTATTCATGAGAATATAGAATGAATATAGAATGAATATAGAATAGACATAAATTCCATTACTCATGACATACAGTCATGGTGAAACCATTTATTTACTCACTCATCAGACAAATATTGATTGAGCACCTACTATGCACCAGGCTCTGTGTGGGGTGCTGAGGAAGCTTCCTGGCCTCCTGGAGTTAACAGACTGGAGATAACATCAAGCAGGTAATCAAATTACCATGACAGGGATTATGAGCTTAAATCATCCTGTGTTTTCTCAGGTGTTTAGACTCAGCTTTGACAAAAGCCCCAACCAATAACTGAGAGAAACAAAAGGAAACACTGCATTCTTTGCTGTCCAATACACATCAGACTCTTGTCTGGCAAGTTCTCTTTATCAAATCCTATTTTCTCATTGAGACCCATTCAGTAATTAAAGATAAGGTCCAACCTCTTCAAAATCAGTATCAGTCGGCTCAGGCTGCCATAACCAAGTGCCACAGCCTGGGGGGCTCAAGCAACAGAAGCGGAACTTCTCCCAGTTCTAGGAGCTAGAAGCCCGGCCGAGACCGAGGCGTCAGCAGAGTCCGTTCCTCCTGAGTCTTCTTCTCTCGGCTTGCAGATGACTGTCTTCCCCCTGTGTCCTCTGTGCTTGCCTGTGTCCTAACCTCCTTTTCTTATAAGGACAGCAGTCATATTGGACCAGGACCCTCCCATATGACCTCATTTACCTCTTTAAAGACCTGTCTCCAAGGTCAGTCGCATTCTGAGGTCCTGGGGGTTAGGACTGCAACACATAAATTGGGGGGGGGGGGTTTACAATTCAGCCCATAACAGACTATAATACATCCCTTTGTGTCCAGTTCTTTGGGGGTGTGAAACCAAGAAAGAGATGAGACACCATATCGATGTTCCTAAGTTGGCCAACTACTTTTAAAACGGCAAATTTTCCTTAAAAAGGAATCACATCTTCTACATCAAATATCTTCCCCAATTAGGCTATTTCAGTGTGTCACTCCATCTGTTCTTTATACTGGGTTAACTGAACATGGCTTTGAAAAAAGACACCTTTTATCTAAAATAAAATTAACCGATGTCAGATTTGGTTTGAAAGGAAGAAAATCATCTTGCATTTAAAGTAGACTGCTCAAGGTCAGAGAGAGGTCAAATGAATCTTTGGATTCTGCATCTTGCTCTGGTAGTAAATCACCCATTTCCTGACCAGCACCACACAACACTTGCATTTGTACATTTTCCTTTTCATAAATTCTGCTTAAGATATTGATTTCTTTTAAATGTTTCAAACATGATTTTGTAGTGCTGGTAACTGCCCTTGCAGTTTTATACATGCCATTGACTGTTTTTAACTTTATATTTATGCCTTAAGACGTATTACTAAGAAGGGCACCATTTCATTAACTGAAGTAAGAACAAAATAAACAGCGAATGGTCAGAAAAATCAGGTCCTGAAACACTGGAGTGAACATGCTTTTATTCTGTAGCAATTTATTTCTCCAAAGGGTAAGTGTCTAATCCCACCTATAGCTTTGAAATCTGTATGTTTTCTCCATGAGACAATGACTTCCCTTTCCACAGCCACTCTGCAACGTACAGCTGTATGTCCCAGATGGGTTCTTTGGCTCCCTCTCCCCACAGACAGTCTCTACAGGCACTTCCGTGTTAGCAGCAAACATGCTTTTACCCCCATTAGCGCCACCCGGTAATCTGTCAACACAGCGGTGTCTCGTCCCAACTGTAACGCATTTTCAATTGTATGGGTTCACTCTGGTTGTAGCAATAGGAAGGCACGGTTCTAAGACAAATGGAAAAATTGAAGCTTTTCTCCCTCTCCATCCTGAAACTTTTGTCTTTCCATGAATTTACTAGAAACCAAAAGATTCAATGCACTACGATGTATAACAGTGAAAAGCTGGCAAGAATCGAAATCGTTCTTGAAAGGGGACTGGGCAGGTAAGTCATGGCCCACACAGCTGCATCGTATTCTGCAGAGATTACAGAGATGACAAGGAATTTCAGTGACATGGCAACATGTCTGTGACAGAGTGTTACGTAATAAAAGAGAGCTATAAAAGTTGAGATATGTTACAGTCATATGTAAAACAATGCATGAAAAAATAAGTGAAATAAATATACTTCTGCCTTTTCGTAAGTGTCTACATGGAGTTGCCATTACTGTTGTTGTAAGAAAAATTTATACTTTTTTGTTGTTGTTGTTTTTTTTTTTTTTTTAAAGAACACTCGGTTCCATATTTCATTCCTTGTAAATAACCACTTGGCTACAGAAGTGCCCGCCTTTCATTTCCACAGCTTCGATGGGTTTTGAAAGGAAAAGGGATCAGTCTCACGGAGAGGTGGGGTTTATGGCAAGTACAAAGGAGGGCGTCTGTTTGGGGTGTTTCATCATTTGCAGCAGCCACACAACACACACTCAGGCAGGGGCATCAGCAGCTCAAAGTGAGAAGGGAAATTTGAAAGTCACACTGCTGACATGATCACATTAGGTGATCCGGGTCATTCCAAAGCAGATGTGGAGAAGGTGTGACTTCTGGGAGTTAATCAACGGAGGCGCAGATGATGACCAAATGTGAGTGTGTGTTATAGGGACCCAGACACGTGGTCCCCCAGCTCTAGATCGTTAGTGACCAAACTGAACATTAACATCAACAGGAAAAGACTGAAAGTTGCCTTTCAGTGGGGAAAGAGGCAAGAAAGGGTTTCAGTTGGTATCTTTCCTAAAAGAGTGGTCACCGACCTGGTCCTCACCCTCCCCTTCTAACTGGCTTCTAGCTCTTCCCAGTGAAAGTTTGTCATGATCCACTACTCATTTCCCTCCCTGCAACCCAGGAAGGGTTCCCGCTCCTGCTGCCAGGGAACAAATTAATTACAGACACGCATCTTTACATCTTCAGACAGCGAGCTCGGCCCTTCCACATAGAAAGGGCTTTAAATATTGATGACTGAATCTCAGGACCCAGAATAACATCCTTTCTCCATTGTGTGGGATTTCAGTCCCAGGGTCTTGCAGGGAAATATCGGGGTTTATTAAATGCAGAGCTGAATCAAAGGATAATACCTAAGGCAGGCATTTCGAGGAAAAAATATGTTTGACGGATACCCTTGCTACTTTAATCTGTTATGAGAGATCAATTCTTATAATTTCACTGTCAGCATTACAAAAGTTGGTGGCAGAATATTCACTTGTGAAAGACAACACATGCCTTGTAACCTGTGACATCCCCGACAATCCCTTCAGGCAGGAAAAGTCCATATTCTAAATTCTATTCAACGGGAATGAGCCTCCTCTAGGCCAGCCCTTTAGAGCAAGGTAAGAACCCGACCTCTGAAACCAGACAGCTTACGAGCTGCGAGATTTGGGGCAAGTCAACCACTGAACGTACTAGACTTAGTTTTCTCACCGGCAAAATCAGCATAATGACAAGACCTCCCTCCCAGGGCTGTGGAAAGGATGAGATGAGGCAATTACACAGAGCCCGCCATGTGATACACTGGCAACGGCAACCACTGTGTACAGAGTTCTTTGTTCTCTAGAATCAAAACATTTCATTTTATAAATACGACCTTTAATTCTCTTCCCGATTTGAGACCACTAATACTTTTTGCGGTTGTATCAACCTGTACTAGCTGTTAGATTTCAAATTACGTCTTCTCCACCTTCAAAATGCTATATAGCATCTCTCTCCCTTCCTCCCTCCCTCCCTCCCTCCCTCTCCAGCAGATTAATTTTGGTTTAAAACTGAGATTCAATCACTCTACTCTGCTTTGACACTGCAAATTTACAGACTCTTGGTGAAGATTATAAAAGAATAATTGCATATACGCTGCACACTTTCATGTAACAAGTCTTCGTCATTGATGGTTAGATTTTCTGCTGTGTTAATTCAATTTTTGACTAAGCAAAATAAAATGTGAACACATCATAAGCAGGCCAGTGATCATATTGTTTATGGTTGGCTGCATTTTGCTGACTATTCTAGAAGTTAGAAACATATGTTACCTTGGCGAAGTCAGATTGCTTCTCTGTAACTTCAGACTGGAGATTTTTAAGGGCAATTCGATCGTTGGTGGTGTACTGATTGTCCCGTAATCCTAGGGAAAAGGAGATAATATTGCTACTTCTTAGTATATGAAAAGATAAAATAGAGTGTATAATTTTACTATAAAATTTAATGTCACCTCTTCATGTATTATACTAGCCAGTGGTGAATCCAGTATATTCTGACCCATGATAACACCTTGTACATTTCCCCATTCTTACCCCCCGCCATTTAGGGTCTCTGAGTTCATTATTATTTAGTTTCTTAAGTTGAAATATTCCTTCTTTCACACAGTTGTTTATGTTCCCAGACTCAATAATAATTGAACGAGTTTAGCCTTCTCACATTAACCCGTGCCTTCTGCTGAGTTTACATCCAGCAGAACAGAGAACCTCATCTATGGATTTCACAGCCCCCCTAGAGTTAAGAATGGCTGAAATACAAGACCAACTTTCCTCCAGCCTCTTAACACAACCATTCTTGACGGAGTCATGAATGACTCAAATGCTGGTATCAAAGCCAGTTTGGAATATCTAAGGATAATGCTGGGATGATAATGTGAGGATAAATGACACTGTGGACAGCCCTCCACAGAAACATCTGCCACAATGACGGCCGACAATATTACCAGGTCAAGTGTACACAGCAGGGGACCAGGACGTGGGAGACCTGGGTTCCAGTCCTGGCTCCACCATCAGCGAGCTTGATAACCAGGGACAGTCTATGGACCTGCTCTATGGCATTTCCTCATCCACACACCTGCCCTGCACATCCCACAGAGCCCTGGATAGAAGGGAAAGTGCTCTTAAAGCAACCTGGCAGAATTAGGACCTCTGCCTGGGCGTCTTGAGTAGAAACATGAATCAAACTCAGGGAAGTGGAATGAAGATAAGAATGTGTGTGAGCCAGTCTCCCAACCCAGGGTAACAATTTTGCCTCCACAATACAGATGTTTTGGGGGAAATGATTTTCAAAAGTCTGCAAAGAATGGTTCCCCGACTGCTGACGCTGGTGATGACACAGAAGGGATTTGAGAAAGCAGTTCTCTAAACATGTAAGCATTGTTTAGCAGTTCTCTAAAACTTGTTTTTCCACCCTCCTGCCTTCTTGTTCTTGTTAACCTGCCCCAAATGCCCAGCAGGTTGACCTTGCTCAGTGATGTCATTTGGTGCGGTGCAGGGGGAGTCGCCGGATGGGGGGCCTCTGCCAGTGGTGACAGTTGTGTGGTCAGGTGGGAAGAGTCAGGGGATGTGTCCACCCCATGCCAGGCACTGTGCTAAATGCTCGATATTCGTCATCCCATGTTCCTCTAACCGCCCTGGAGACAGGTCACATGCTTCCTTTGACTCATGGGAACTGTCAATGGCTCACTGCTTTGCTCTGTGGGAGGCTGTACCTTTTCCACGCCAGCCCACAGCCAGCGCGACTCTGGGTGCAAAGGCCAGGGCAGCCTTGTCATTCACGCTGCAGAGCACACACCCCGGCCAGCTGGTCCCCGAGACCACGGCCTCGCTTGGCTCCTCCTCTTCCCATCAGGCCTCCCCAACTCTCTCGTGGTTCTTTCCCGAAGAGCACCCCCTCCCGCAAGTCCGCCCATCCTGCCTCGGGCTCTGCTTCTTGGAAATGGGACCTGAGACGGGTCCTACTTCACAGTGCAGTTTAAGAATGGGGGCTCTCTGAGAGGGACCCCCAGACCAGCAACCTCAGCATCATGGGGAGAAATGCACATTCTCGGGAACTCTGGGGAAGGCGCACCTACTGCATCAGGAAGCCTGGGGAGGGGCGGCCGTGGGGCCTCGCCGAGGCCTCGGTGCCGATCAAGTCCGTGAACACTGTCGGCCTCAGACCAACAAGCTCCTCTCCAGGTGGCAAGTTTCAGATCGGGAGAGAACCATCATGCTTTGATTCAAAGCCACCCCACAACTTGTAGAAAACCCTATCCAGGGACTGGAAATGCGGCTTTTTCACCACTGGCTTCAGTTAGAATGAAGTCATCACGAATGTCAGCGTGCTGACTTTTATTTTGAAACAGATTAAAAACCAGCTTAGTCAACCACCCATCATTGCTGGTGCCCAGTGTGCTTGGCTAAGGAGTGCGTCCTAGCTCGTCCCAAGACCTCCCATGAGACAGTTGGAAGAACTGAACATGCTTCTGTCTCCATCAGCCAGAGCCACTCATCCACACTCACCCCCAACCCCCTTTGAGCCCCTTCCCAGAGGCCACAAGAATCATGAGCAACAATTGAACACACCATGAGGCCTTGAGCCAAGCTCTTGTGGAATCCAGGTTCCCCCGCTGGAGGAAGGTGTACTTCAGCGATGGGATCCGACTGAGCAGTTCACACAGCGCTCAGGGTGTTAGAGGCTGAGAGGCAGGGCTCTAGTGGAAGTCACAGCTTTGATACCTCTGGTCTCAGTAAGCCACAGAGGGAGCCCTGCCAGCCAAGGGGCCCAGGAAATGGCGGGGAAGGGGACACTTGGAACGGCCTGGCTGGATGGGTGGATTTAAGCAAAAGTGGAAGTGGGGAGGGGAGAAGATGGCACAGGCCTAGCAGAGGTGAAAGACCAAGGTGGGAATGGCTTCCGGTGAAGCAGAAAAGCAGACAAACCCAGCATCTTCGGAGAATAGCAAGTAGCAGAGTGGGCAAAGCAGAGGACAAGCGAACAGAGTCACACACGATTCCACCGGTACCCAACACGGCCTGAGTTGTCTCTACAGAGAGAGCAGACTAGTGACATCATCATGCATCGCCTAGCAACTCAAGCCATCCATGCCAAGTGCCGATGGCGGACATTCGGCCTTCGTCAGTTTGTAAGCTTGTTTCCCTCGCTCCATCACTCCCACTTCCTGGATGGCCAGTGCCTTCCCTCGTTTCTAGTCTGAGACGAGTCAAGGCTCACCTTGAATTTCTGCCACACCTTTAGCCATACCCTTAAAACAGGTGTTTCTCAGAGAGAATCACTTTCCAAGTCTCAATTAAACATCTCCGTGAGACTTGACGCTCTTAGCTACCCAAAGTCTCTGGAAAATCTTCCCATCTCTGACTCTGGAACAACGTAGCCTTCTGACTGTCTTCCTCCCTCCTGGCTGCTGTGGGCCTTGCTTTCTTTTGTGGGGTCTCTCCTTGATCCCCGCCCGTTCTCCCCCTGAGACATGCCATGGCCTCTGCTCCCTTTGCAAATCAGTGCCAAGGAAGGACCTGGCCCTCACCTGTGAGCACCAGCGCTGAGCTTAGAACCAGCCGCTTCCAAGTCACATGAAACTGGGCTTTTACGAAACCAACCAACCCCTTTGCGGCCCCCTCCTCCCCTTCCTCTCCCCCCAACCCCACCCCGTGTCCATTATCTTGGCGAGTGGCCCAAATCCTCCCATCACCCACAATAGAAATTGAGGCCTCCCCCTCCATACCCCTCCCTTTCCCTCACCTCCAACGTGCCGCTGGAAGCCGAGGCCTGTTTCATCTCAGGAAAAAGGCTCTGCTCCATCCCATCAGTTGAATCTTCCCTCTACTGCCTGGTCTCAGCAAGGTCACCATCAAGCTGGTGACCCCACCAACCTAGTCTCCTATCAGGTTCCCCCAAATCCCCTTGACACAGCCATGTGTGACCTTGTGGGGGTCCCGTGCTCCTCTGAAAACTCCAATGAAAGGGACACATTCCCTCGCCCCCAGAACAGGGTATGGGAAACATACATGTGAAAATCTGCATGCACGTGCAGGAGGGGGCTCAAGAGGCCAGAACAGGAAGCATTAAAACAAGTGCTCCTACGTCCCACACGTGGCCAGCTTCAATGTCCCCGTGTCTTTCATCTTCCGTGCCACCTTCCTAATTTTCCCACCGGACTGCCTCCTTACCCTCTGATACCGCTCAATACCAACTCCTCTCTAGAAGGGCTCCCCCGCTCTCCCTCCAACCTGTGCCTTTCCCTGTGTCCCCAAATGCCTTTCTTTTTATAAGAATACCAGACATTGGATTTAAGGTCCAGCCTAATCCAATATGACCTCGTGGGGATTCCATCTGCAAAGATGTCCAAATAAGGTCACATCCACCGGCTTTGGGGTTAGGACGTGAACACGTCTTTTAGGGGACCACAGTTCAATGCACAACAGTGTCCCCTGGCAGGCTGTCACGACCATAGGTCCTTACTACACTGTTCTGTAACTATCTGTTCAGGAGTCAGTCCCCCGAGTTGACTGAGGTCTTTAGAAGTTCTCCCCCACCCCCAGCCCCATTCAGTGCCTGGCCTACTGAAGACACTCACTGAATGTTGGCTGAATTAACAAATTATTTTATATTTTTATAAGAGGTACTACATCAGTGGGGAAAAATCAGAACATACCTTCCTGAGACAGTTTGATGATATCCCATGGGTGTTTCAGAAACATTTTACCCAATTTCAAAGGTCTTTTAACGATAAGGTTGTGTTTGGCTAAACGAGTGAAGACTCGGCCACATTTTACATCTGTAACTACTCTCGGAATGAGGCAGGCTCCCACCTTCCATTCCAGCTAAGGAACCTCCTAGGGTTCTTCCACCCATGTGATGTCACCAGAATGTTTACGCGACAACCAAGGGAGGCGGCCGGTTGTCCACCTTGGTGCCATTTCTCATTAGCAGGAGCAGAAATCATCACTTTGACGTTTATATCTGAGGTTCCTTTGCCAAGTAAAAAAAAGTTTGCATGATCGTTATGAAAAGTTTTCTGCAGAACACTGTTAGATGTGACGAAGAACTATTTTATCTATTGCCTCCTGTCAGATACACTCTTTTCTCTTCACCCCCAGCTTCTCAGTACTTTATGTTTCACCTGGCTTTGAGGATGCTGTCTTTCTTGCCAAGAAGTATTTTTACTGTTTAAAAATTTTCTGAGCATTAGAATACATTCAGATAACATCACAACATTAGTTTGTTTAACCTACTTGCAATGGATGTTACCAATTTTTGCATACCGGTTCATCTAGAAAATTGGGCAGTCTGTTTACCATGCAAGCTATTACAAGACCGATTGGTTTTCATACAATTTAATAAAACACCTTTGACACTAAATTATAATGAACATTGCTTTGTAATTTATACCTAACTACATTTGAGGTAGTTTATAATTAACAACACAGATAAAAAGCGATGAAACTGTGATATATTTTTTTTTTTTTGAAAAGCGGCAAGTAATGAACTGGAGAAATCATTGAACCACAAAGCCTGGGCTACAGATGGCACTGGCACATATGAATCACAACATAAGGGTGAGTTTGCAACAGCCAAGGCCAAAGGGGAACGTGATAAATTGTATAACTCGTTGCCTTTCAAACTCCTGTTTCATAAGGAGTTTACCCCTGGGATAAGACATTGAAAGTAAGGTTCATTATATAAATGGACAGCCCTTTTGTAAGCATTTTCATAAACACTGGACCAATGTACATTTCATTGGATAATCCCCAGGTGCTTTGAGTTTGGTCAATATCACTATTATGTCATAAAGGCTCACATTTATTGCATTCTCCCTGTGACACAGACGTTGGAACCAAGTGTTATCTCCTTTCACATTTGAAACGGCCTTACGAGGGGGGCACTGTTACCTCCCCATTCTACAGATGCAGAAGCAGACCCTGCCGAAGCATCCCCGCCCAGTGCGCCTCAAGCTGAGTTTGCAGTGTTAACGATCGCTGTCCATGTAGAAACGGTAGGAATGGGGCAGAATCGGCAGAATCCGACAACATCTCTGAAGCTTGAGAAAGCGGATGGAGCAGCTTAGGTTCTGGCGTCAGGCTGAGCTGAGCCCTGCAGCTCCCACGTTCTACTGCTCCAACCTTGGATGAGTAGTATCACCTCCAAGCCTCTGTTTGCTCCTCGGTCAGAGGCTCACTGACAGGCATTGTAGGCTGAGAACTAGGAAGTAAGGTTAACAAAGGTTTCCACGGGCTCAGCACCATGCCTGTCACACAATGGGCCCTGGAATAATGGAACGGATTGTTAGCCCCAGTTTTGCATGTACTCTTCGTCTCACTCAGAAAATTACACTAGGTAGCAATCAAGGTGTTTTAAAAGCCTGTCCACTAATTTTGCAGCCGCTTGGGCTCTGGCTGATTTCTGAGTTGCCTGAAATCTGAGGTGCTGTCACTGCAGCCCTTAGCCTTTCGTGTGGCTGGAGCAGGGTCTCCCCGGAAGACGACGTAAGACTGGATGCAAGGACTGCACAGCAAATCTGAGCGTACACAGCACCTGTAAACCATGAAGCCCTGCCCGTGCGTCTGGCACTCACGTGATCATGCCACGACCCCAGCTCAGCAAACATTTACAGAGAATCTAATGTCTCTGCAGACCTGGGTTAGGCGCTGGGGTAACAAAGATGAAGAGAGCCCAGGAGTCCATCTTGAAGAGCTAATAGCCTCGTGGGTGAATGAGGCACGAAGCAAGAGCTTTTACAATACAGTGTGGATTTGATCATCTTCTCTTACGGGCTGTCTTTTTGTTAATGGTGGTAAAATACACGTAACATTAAATTTATCGTCTTAACATGTCTAGTTCAGTGTCAGAAAGGACATTCACGGTGCCATTCAACCATCACCACCATCCATCTGTACATTTTCATCTTGTAAAACTGAAACTCTATCCCCATTAAATAATAACTCCCCATGTCTCCCTCCTTCAGCCGCTTAAAATTTCCTTCCTTTTTAATGCTGAATAATATTCTACTGTATGCACACACCACATTTTATCTATCCATTTATGTGCCAATGGACCCGGGGATCACTTCTACCTTCTGGCTTTTGTAAATAATGCTGCTATGAATGTGGGTGTGCAAATAGCTCTCTGAGTGTCCCTGATGTTAATTCTTTCTTACAGGTTGTCTTTTGCCTTCCATGATGTGGTCCTATCTTGGATTTATCTAATATATTCTTAGCAAACACTGTAGTCCTTTTTGTGAGAGGTAGGAAAGGGCCAAGAGAGACGTGTGAATCACTTCAGTAATCACCTCAACGGCATCTTTAAAAATTATCCTTTCCTCCCTTTGCACCTACACGCAGGGGGAGAGCAGAGGGAGTGGATCTTGTTTTTGGTCCCTGACAGAGGTAAGCGGTTAAGCACAGGTCGTGTCTGTCATGGAACCCAAACACCTTCAATGCGGGCTTCAACATTCAAGGGAGAAAACGCACCTCCCTCTCCCAGGAGACTCAGAAAACCAGGGCCTGGGCGGCAGGAGTGAGGGTTCTGGGTTCCCAGTGACCTGCATCCTTGCCCAAGCAGAGGGCCTGCGTTTGGGCAGCAAGAAGGCAGTGGGAGAGGTTGAAAGCATCTTTTTCCCCTTTCTTTTGGCCCTCAAAAGGACACAACACAAGATGGCAGAAGACACTAGATGGACAGCAAGGACATTAGGCTCAGATTCCTCCTGGCCAGTCTGCTGTGACCTTGAGCAGTTCAGCCTGTCTGCTGAGCTCAGCTCCCACATCTATGACACGAGGAGCGTGTGGGGGCCTACATGGTCTCCAGGACACTGTGTACCTGTGCCATGAGGTCTTGTCCTGTGATGGCTGGGTGGTGAGGCCCTGGGGGCATTGGAGGGAGAGCGTGACATCTCCCTTTAGCTTGCCTGCTTCCGGAAGTGGAAAGTGGCCTCATGTGCATCTGTATGGCCTCTCTTCCTCAAGCACCATCAATCTCACTGAACAAGAGCCATTATCATCTGGTATTGAAAGTCACAGAGTGGCTTGACTTCAGCGGTGACCACTTCTACCCCTGCAGGTAGGTGGCAGAAAATCGGGCCCTGCGACGGACAACAGTGACCAGTGACCCCGTACCTCAAATGTCACCTAGGCTGCAACGGGACCCCTCCCACTCACCAGACTCATGACCCAGGCAGCTTTCTGTAGGACGAGCACTGATGAATTATTCGCTTTTCATTCAGAACTGGATAACGACCAACACACATGGAAGAAAAATGGGACATCTTTGAAAATTCCTGCGAAGGAACCTGGAACCATGTCCTGCCCAGCTGCAAAGCCACACACTCCAGGGAGACCAAGAGAAACTGTCAGCTCAGGGTTCATTATGTAAACAAGCCACGAAAACATTTTCACGAGGTGTCTGCATGGATTTCCTGCCCTTCACAGAAGCAACATGACTCTTGTTTGTGGGCCTGTGTGGCTTCTTGCGTCTCATCGGTGCAGCTGACTTGGCTGGAGCCTGGCTGGAGCCTGAAGCAGGCGCCCACAGAGATGATTACAGGCTTCACCATGGGCTGGACAAACGAGGCTGGCACAGTGTCTGAAAGCTCCAAGTCGTAAATCTCTCATTAGAAGAGCCATTAGCCACACACTGCATGCCGGGGGGTCTGCAGAGAGACCTGCTGTCTCCAGAGCAGATCTGAGAGCTCAGCATTCAAGGGAAAACCCAGCCTGGGAGATGCTCACGAGTCACGCTGCTGTGACTCTGTATCCTACTTAGAAAACCGATGTGGCCTCCCCACACCTTATCAGCTGGCTGGACAGTTGCAACAAGGTCGCTATTCTCGCCTGTTTCATTTTTTGTTTGTTTGTTTGTGTTGTTGTTGTACTTTAATGGAGCAAAGATCCTAGCACTCTGTGCCCTCTACTGGTCCTTCCTACTGTAACAGGCCCTAAACTGAGGCACAAACCAGGGAAACTGTCCCGTGAAATGTGCGTGCACGTTAGAACTGAAGGCTGCCTTAAATATTGGCTGGTCCACACCTGCCAGTTTACAAAAAAAATGAAACAGAGGCTCAGAGAGGGGCAGGGCTTGTCAGAGAAGCTTCCAGCTTGGAGTGGCAGAGTCAGGCTCGCTCAATCAGGTAAAAAAGACCCCGGATCTCTGAGTCTCAGTCAAGTTATCTTCTAAACACACTGTCTAGCTGGGCTGAGCTGCTTGTTCTCTCTCTGCAGTTACATTTTTTAACAACAGCTTTATTGAGATATTATTCACATACCATACAGCTTACCCTTTAAAGTGTACAATTCAATGGTTTCTGCATATTCACCAAGCTGTGGAACCATCACCACTAATCCCAGAACACTTCATCATCCCCCAAAGAAGCCCCATGGCCATTACTTCCCATCTCCCTCTCACCCCCGTCCCTGGAAACCACTAAGATATGTTTTCTGGATTTGCCTATTCTGGGCATTTCATAGAAATGGAATAAGATACTGTGTGGGCTTTTGTGTCCGGCTTCCTCCCCTGAGCATCACGTATTCAAGACCCACCTATGTTGTAGCATGTTGTAGCATGTTGTAGCATGTCAGGATTCCACTCCTATCTATGGCTGAATAATACTCATTTTGCGTTCATATTCATATTGTGTGGGTAGACCACATATTGAGCCCACACTCATCAGCTGATAGGTATCTGGGGTGTTTCCATTTTGGGGTTCTAATGAACATGCCACTACAAACATCTGTGTACAAGGTTTTATGTGGACACAGGTTTTCTTTCTCATGGGTACAGACCTAGGAGTGGAACCACCGCTGGGTCCTATGGAAACTCCATGTTTAACTTTTTGAGGAAATGTCAAACTCTTTTCCCCTGTGACTGTACCATTTTACAGTCCCACGAGCAATGTAAGGGGGTTCGTTTTCCCCAGCTTTGGCAACGGTTGTCATTGCCTATTTATTTGACAACAGCCGTGAGAGAGGGTATGAATGGTATCTCATGATGGTTTTGACTTGTGTTTCCCTGATGACCTGTAATGTTACGCCGCTTTTCGTGTGCTTATTGGCCACTTGTTTATCTTCTTTGGAGAAATATCTATTCAGACGTTTGCTCACTTTTAAATTGGGTTATTTGTCTTTTTATAGAAGCCTGAGGAAAACTCTGCTTAATGATGCCTCCCCCTCGCCCCTCCCCCCCCCTCAGTGAGTGAAAGGGACAATTGCGACTCCTATCTGAACTTCAACAACGGCGGCATCCCTGCATGGAGGCTAAAGTATGTTCTTTGGTGTCCCACAGACATGGATTTGAAGCTAGCTTGACTGCTTAGAAAGTTTGTGACTTTGACAAGTCATCTAACTTCTCTATGCCTCAGTTTCCCATCTGCAAAACAAGGATCATGACATCGTTTCACTGGGTTATTATGAGAGCCAAGAGAGAAGACACACTAAAACTACTTCTCTTGTGGCAGAGCATATAGGAAGCACTCAATAAAATTTATTCCCTTGTTGTCCAGCACACATTTATAAGGCATCACCCACGGGTCAGGCCCTTTCACAGTGTCACTGTAAGGAGCAAAATAAACAGAAAACACCTGCCCTTATAGAGCTTATATGCGGTTTACCATTCAAGCAAAAGTTAATGGTGCTAGTTATTATAATTCAACATTTTTATTCTTGATTGTGAAATAAATACAGCTCATCAGAACCTAAAATCTAGAATGACAAGATAAAGGAAGTTTCACTAATGAACTTGAACTTTAGAGAGAGACGAAGCATTAGCTTCAGTAATTATAGCTCCTGCCAGCTCCCCAGCATGGCCATTCTTTCCTCTGTACTTGCACAGAGACACAAAAGGGGACATGCCTGAGAAGCCACTGGCTGTGGGGCCACCAGGTTTCAGGATTGTAAAAGAAGGAGCAAACACCAAGATTTAGCACTTTCAGGTTTCTAGGCAAAGAGAGGAATAATACACGATACCGATCTGGGAGGGGTTTAAAAGCATCAGAACAGATAAGTGAGACAAAGCTAGGCTAAAGAAGTAAATGAGATGGGTACTAGGAGAGAAAGAGCAAGAAGAACAGCTCTTGCTGCTTGAAAAACAGGCCCAGCTAGACTGGACTTGGTGGGGCTAAATATGAAACTGAATGAAGACTAAAACTGCTGGTCTCAAGAACTCTTCTGTGGACTGGGAGCAAAACCCACTGAACAGATGAGCTTGTAGGACAATGGGAAACGCTGCTCTGTCTAGAGGTCAGCAATTCTACAGTGGAAACACACTAAACTAACCTGCTCCACCATGGACTAGCCACGGAAGTGAACAAGTCACTTGGTTTTCTCATCTGTAAAATGGGTCCAGCAATTCTGACCTCATCCAGCAGATGAGACTCTCAAGTCCGTCTAAAAGAATATTCTGACCACGTGGGATGTGAGGTTTCCAGCATAACCTCACTGTTGATTCCCAGCCTACGGTGGGATTCTCTGAGGTGCCCAGATGACAGCAGCCTCTTTGTGTGTGTGAGGGAACAGTCAAACCGAGTTAGAGGAGAATGGCAGTAAAAGGCTGCCTGTTGGGAGAAAGAGACACGCAGTAGTCAGAGCAGAGGAATCTGCACTACCAGATAGCAAAATTTACTTTAAAGATGTAGGAAAAAAGGAAGCTTACTGCAGGAATAAATAAAATCAGACTAGGGGAAAAGTATAAGGAACCCAGAAAGAGACCCTCACACATACGGAAATGTGAAAAATAAGGAGGTGAAATGGACTTAGTGTATATGTCCACTGTACATTATTAGAGGATATCTGCAATACACACAAAATACAATTAGTTGGCATTATTTTAAAAACTAAAATGAGTTCCCTACTGCTTATCATACCCACAAATCAACCCAGATAATCTAAAAACTTAAATACAAAAGGCAAATCTTTAAAACTGTTAAGAGAGAAAACAGTTAATATCTTTATGATCCTGAACATGAAAGGATACCTTTAAAATGTCTCCAACGCAAACTCTACGAAACAAAAGTTTGACAAATTCAAGTATTTTTAAAAATATTTCTATCAATAGATGTGATAAAGAAAGAAGGTAAGTAAAAAGATACCTGTAACCCATATAACAGAGAAAGGATTAGTACCAAAACTAATTTTAAAAACGCCTATAAATTAATTTGAGAAAGACTAACAACCCAATGAAAAAAATAGACAAAGACAGAACAGGCATTTCCCAGAAGAGGAATGGTCACTGAGCAACGGAAAAAGCATTCAGCCTCATTAGTAAATTGAGGAATGAAAATAAAATCACAATAAAACACCAAAATATCTACAATACCAAATATTGGTGAAGATGTGGGCAGTGGCTGGTGAGCATAAACTGACACAACCATCGTGGAAGGTGACCTGGTGAAGATGGAGATGAGCAATTTGCTCTTATTTACAGCATTTCATTAAAATCTTACACTGATTATAAAATGAACCATTATTTTATTATATATCATCAGGAAAAAAATAGCTTCTAATTATACTCTAAGATGCCATTCATTTTCATTCTGATTTCAGATATATCAAAATAAAATTTAAAAATTTAGAATAAATGAAATATGGTATGTATGTAAAAGACATTTACATACCTACCCTGGGATATACAAGACTGTCCATAGCATCATTGTTTTCTTTTTTTTTTCCTTTGGCAAAAAAAAAAAAAAACACCCCAAAACAAAACAAAACAAAAATACCTAAAACAAACCAAAATGTTCTTTAACAGGAGACTTTATAACTAAATTGTGAGATGGTCAACCATTCAGCAGTAAAAAAAACTACAGATACACACATTAATATGGATGGCAAAAAGCAAATCAAAATAAGAGCAGAAATCAATGAAACAACTGGAAAAAAACAACAACACAGAATAAAATGAACAAAGCCAAAAGCAGGTTCCTTGTGGGGGTGGGGGTGGGTGGAATCAACAGAATCATTAAATTCAAAACAAATACAAATAGCCATTATCAGGAATAAAGGAGGTGTTACTTCTATAGAGCTTACAGAGATGAAAAGGAAAAATAAAGAAACATTATGAATAAATTTTACGTGAATAAAGTCAACAACAGAGAAAAATGTACAAATTGCTTAAAAATACAAAATCGACACAAGATGAAACAGAAAATCTTGAAAGTCCTATTGCTATTAAAGGAATGACCTCCTCATCAAAAACCTTCTTACATAGAAAACTCCAGGCGCAGATGGTTGTGCTGGAAACAGGAAAACGAGAGTCTGGGATAGAATAAAACTATTTGGAAGAAAACCAAACCTTAGTCCAGGCAGCCCACAGGCATATCTGGGAAAGACAAATTCTATCAAAAGTTTAAGGAAGAAATACTGCCAACACTACACAACTCTTGAGAGACCAGAGGCGGCCAGCATGAGCATAACAGCAAAACTTGACAATGACATTTCACAACAAACAAGCAAACAAACAAACAAAACCAGAAACAAAAAAAGAAAGAATTACAGATGAGTACCTATCTCTCATGAACACAGACCAATAGTTCTCGACTTGGGGTGATTTGGGCCCACAGGGGACATTTGGCAACGTCTAGAGACACTTTCGGTCGTCACACCAGAGACACATTACTGGCAGCTACGGGGAGGAGGCCAGGGGCGCTGCTAACATGTCCTGCAGTGCCCAGGACAATCCCACCAGAGAGAGTCATCCAGCTCAAATGTCAGCTGTGCTGGAGCTGAGAAACCTGACAGACACGACAATTCTTTACAAAAGATTAGTAAATAGAATCCAGCAACATAGAAACAGGAGCAATTTGTCCTGATCACGTTGAATGTATCCCAGGAATGGTCCCTGAACAACTGGCTATGCAGCTGGGGGGAAGGGGGGGGGAATGTACCTCACACAACTCACAAGAATGAATCTGAGATGATCACAGACCTAACCCTGAAATTAAAACTATAAAGCATTTAGAAGAAAACCCAGAGGACTAGCTTTGCGAATCAGGAGCAGGCAAAGTTTACTTAAGCAGCAACCAAAAAGGAATAACCATAAAAGAAGAAAAAAATAAGTTAGACTTCAAAGTTAAAAACTTCTGTTCATGAGGAGAAATGAAGAGAAATGAAAAGGCAAGCTACAGACTAGGATAAAATATTTGCAAACTGTGTTTCTGTCAAAGGACCGAAGCCTGGGGTATAGAACGAACTCCTACAACTTAGCAATAAAAAGACAACCCAGTATCAAGTGGAATTACCAAATAGTCAACTACCGTCCTTAGGACGAAAATAACCCATATTGGGCTGGCTGCCTGAGAAACACGGGCAGCACAGCCCCACGCCCAGGACACCAAACTGCCTGGCGTGTGTAACTCCTGGAGTTCGGAGGGACTTCCTCGTTTCTCAGCCATGCCTACAGGCCTCCTGGGCAAAGTCCGGTTTCCTACCTCCTCATTCCGTCCCACCTGCCATGTCTCTAACTTGACCTATGGCTGTCTGCCTACGGTAGGTAACTTTATGGTGGTCCTCTTGGTGGTCCCGATGCCCAGGAGGTGAGCTGCCTTGTTGCAAACTCCACCTTCCAAGAGGCCAGGCCGGCCGGGCTCTGAGACCACGCTTCCAGTGGTGGCCTCACAATTGCATCTTTGTCCCATTTCTCAGTGCTTCCCTTGGCCCCAGGCACTTGGAGAACACACAGCCCCCTCAAGCGCTCTGAGCTTTGACCTGGAGGCTTTACTGGGCTTGAGCAATGGGGGGGGGGTCACCCCAGACTGACCCCCAATGAATGGGGTCAGGACTCATACGCAGAGTGAGCACAGAGCAAGTGTTCTCTAAAAAACAAAAATTAGCTTTCTACCACATTGCTAAGCCTCACGGAAACCCAGCATGACCCCCGACAGTGGAGTTCTGGGGTTCTCGACCAGCCCCACAGCTACTGTTCACGTAGGCTTACACTTAAACCCCTCCCAGCCATACCCTACAGATTGCAGCTCTGAAAACTTGAGCTTTCCGAAGGCCTCTAAACAGAGAAATAAGCCCCTTTCAACGCAGGGGAAATCTGCCCTATCATTTAAGGCCCATTTTCAAACTCGATCCCTCTGCAAGCTTTTGCCTCCAGAAGAAACACACCAGTGTTGTGTTTCCAGGCTACTTTTCTATGTGGGATTGCGGTGGTCAGCAGTTGCCCCCCCCCCCCGAGATTGTAACCTTCTGGGGCAGCAGACTCCCCCTTCTCTCCCCACTGCCTAATTTGGTGCTGGGGGAGAAAAAGCAATGAGGAGCGACCTTGGACTCTGGAGGACCGGACGCCAACTCTGACTTCAGCAAAGTTAACCTCTCTGAGCCTGTTTCCCAGCTGTAAAATGAGAAGCAAGCATCATTCTTCCTTAGTGGAATTGCTTTCTGCATGGAAAGTCCTTGGCGCAAGTGTCTGGCACGTGGCAGAAGCTGAGAAATGGCAGCTGCCAATAACTGTAAGAGCTAATTAAATGTTTGCTGAGCCAGGCTGAATGACAAGTGCTGGTCCTCCAGGGGTGGCCCCAATCCAGGGCGTCCACATGCACTTGCCTTTGAAGCCAGCATGCCTGTGAGAGCTGAGGCTGAATTGGACCAGAACTCCCAAGAACATAGAAAGAGAGAGGAGGAAATGCACTGACCGGCCGTGACAGGGGCGCAGCTGTTATTTCCTCCTCCCCTTACCTTCACTTGGAGCTTCCAGCCACAGCTTCACCTTCCCGCTGGGGAATTTCCTTCCTCTCCCCACTGGCTCAGCTTCCCCAGAGAACACCCACAATGCACACCCCATTGCACAGAGGCCCCACCCCACCCATGAGACTTGGGGCTACCTGCTGTGCAAAACCCAGGTCGGTTTGGTTGCTCCTGTCCTGTAGGCCTCAGAACGCCTACTTTCTGTGCCCAAACTGCCTCTCTGATTTTGCCACTTGAGAATTCCGGGCATCTCCTCTCTGCCATTTCGTTTTCTTTGCTGTCACATCTGCCATTCTCCACCGGGCTTGCTCTTACACTTGGAAGTGGGCATTTTCCTTTCCAAACTTCTCAGTCCTTTAGGTCTGCTTGGAAGCTGCTCTGCCAAACAAAGGCTACTGCCATATTTGGGGTACACGGGCCCTCCTGTCAGGGGAGTACCACCGGTGTCATAAACCAAGGTCCGTGACACACATCTAGCTCTTTCTTGGTCTACAGCGATGGCTTTCTTACTTCTCTCTTTCACTCTCTGAGGAAGAAAAGATGATAATGCCGCCGGCCTCTATGACAGGCGTGTCCAAACGTTTTTCAACGTTTTTCACCAAGGGCCATATGCGGTCAAATACACAAACAGCCGGGCCACTCACTCGAGGTGAAGTACGTATTGCCTCACCTGGTTTATTTAAGTAAACTAAATATATTTTTGGAATTTGCTGCGGGCCAATAAAAAATGGATCTCGGGCCGCAGTTGGGACACCCCTGCTCTATGACCTTCATCTTTCTACAAAGAATGTCAGAATTAGAATGGATTCCAAGTGTGATGGTTGGTGCTGTTTTCACTGTTTTCCCCTAATCTCTCAGCAAATGGCCAGAAGTGGGGGAGGGGTGGTAGCGGGTGCATTTCTCACTCAGGCCGTGGGAACACAGCACTGCCTTCAATACCCCAGGGGTCTGCACACGCTGTGCCCCTTGGCCAGTGTCTGGGGAAGTCACGGTCACCCCAGGAGCACCTCCCTTCCCCCTGGGAGCCGACACCAGCCACGCCGGTGGCCTCCTGACATCAGGCTCATGTGAAGAGCCACATATTGTCAGTGCAGCCCAGGGAATTTTTAAGTAGCCCCCAAATCTACCACCATGTTCTTAACAGATTGCTGCTACCAGATTGTAGACCATGAAGAGGTGCTCAATACCTCTGCAGGTCAAGTGCATTGTCTGAAATTCCTGGACGTAAAGGAAATAGTGAGAACAGTATTAACAATTTAAACCCACAGCAGCAGGGATTCTAATTATGCAGATAGTAAAAATAACAATTGCATTTTTTTTTTCACTTTCCTTTCATCTGTCTGGAATCTCCCCATTAGAAATAAATGCAGAGAAAATATGGCCATTTCTTCCACAGGCCACCAAGACACGCTCTCCCCCTGCTGCCTTCCTCAGCCCCTCTCCCTTGCATGTCCTCATTAGGGGACAGAGCGTGAATTACCATGAGCCCCCCTCCCCACCTTGAACTTCCAGGGGGCCGGCTCAGGCCCACATTAGATGTGAGTGCTGAAACCCCTGCCAGTGGTTTCTCTTCTCCAAGAACAATCTGAGATGTCACTAGCGCCCATGATTTGGTGATGTGTGGCGCAGGATTTAGATTCCTACTCCTTTTCTGACAGGTGTGGAACAAAGACACAGCCCCCTCCGGGGGCCAACTTCAGGGTTATGAGAGGGATGTGGCTGGGAGAAAGGGCAAGCCACGCTTTGCACACTGCAGGTTTCTGGAAGTGGCCTCTGCAGGGGTGCTACACTGGGCATCAGGGTGCACTGACACCAGAAACCAGCCCTCAGTTAGACACAACCAGCCCCACTGTTGGACACAGAATGTCCTCCCTCTGTGGACGTAGGGGCTTGATACAACTTTGAGCTTGGGAGAGGGGTGGCTGGGGTGGTGTTAGCATGAGGTAGTGTGCAATAGACACGCCTGGGCAAACACGCCTAAAACCCTCCCACTGCGCCCTTGGTGATCAGCCCTAGTCTTGATTCTGTCCAAGGCTTCAGGAAAGAATGACGGTAACCCTGTCTGCCTGGGTGCCCGCTCTCTTTGCAAGGACCTGTGCTCGCAACATCCAGATGGTCCCCACCAAACCAGCGGGGAAGCCCTATCTGTGTTCTCACAGACAACGTTGCCTTTTAATTCTTTCATAGCCCTGCCTGAGTCTGACAAAAATAGCTGCGTTTCAAAGGCAGCCCAGAAAATCCCTGGCCAGCTGAGGGGGTTTGGGGTTCTTGACCACACAGCCTCTGTTTCCCCTCAAACATGAAGCTCCTACAGTGGGATGTGACAAGCCAGTCAGCACCCTGCCAGGTCCTCAGAAGCTGGAAGAGGAACACCTAAGATTAAACAAACACAGGAAGGTAAAAATAAAGAGGAATGTTAAGTGGGTCTCGTGCTTATTTCCCTTTCCAACAAAAGATAACAGTTAATTGCGTTTTTATCCCTGGCACTTGAAATTTGAAAGTAAAGAAGGAGCAAGGCTGGATATCACACCTCTCAACTTTGCAGCCCACAGATCCCTAACTTCCACATCAGCTAAGGACCCACCCTGATGCTCTTACAATCCAATCAGGAAAAACAGCCAAGAAACAACAAAGGAATGTCAATGCTGTCATCTCCAACAGGAGAGCTTTGTGTTTAGATTTTGTTAACTGATTGGTTATATATATACATCCCCGACCCCCCCCATCCCCCCACAAAAGAAAGTTCTAAATTATCATCAATTCTCTAAATGTAGCTTTCACCAAAGAAGAGATGTTCGGACAAGGGGAATGAGACGGTTCCTGGCTTTCCCAGGAAATGAGAGCTGTTGCCTAGCAACCCAGCCCCCCAAACTCCTGCCTGCTACCTGGTTCTTAGGATACTGAACATCTATAACAGACACAGCTACTGCCTGCAGCTGCCAAAGCAAAGCGCTTCCCAGGGCAGCAAGCCTCTCTTTCTTCCCTGTCGGGGGTCGGGGGGTTCCCACACATAGTGAGCACAAAAGCCCCCTGCCTGAGCTTCACAGGCTGTTTTCCTGGAAGATTAAGATCCTTGGGGTCCTCACAACTTTTCAAGTTCCTCTGCAACGCAGGGCTCAACCGAAATGTACTATTTTGTCTCTAAAGGGTTCTCTGGATACTCGAGAAATTCTACAGCCCCGCAGAGAAACTTCTGTCCTTTTCATCTGGAGGGAACTCTCCAGGTTTTGCTCTATTATTGAACATTTTGAAACTGATGATAGTTATTGAATATTGTCACGGGTTGACACGTGTGTCGTTGTCCCCTTGCCCCCCAACCCCCAAAACCATACACTGAAGTCCTAACCCCAGTTCCTCAGAATGAGAGCTTATTTGGAGAGAGGGCCCTGACAGAGGTCATCAAGTGAAAATGAAGTCATTTTGGTGGGATATCCTTATAAAAAGGGAAATTTGGACAGATATGCACAGGGCAACAACACATGAACATGAAGGCAGATGCTTCTACAGGCCAGGGGACCCCAAAGGTTGCCAGCAAAGCCCCCAGAAGCTACGGGGAGGCCTGGCACAGAGTCTCCCTGCCAGACCTCAGAAGGAAGCAACCCTGCCGACACCCTGACGTCAGACTCCTGGCCTTCAGAGAGTGAGTAGTTGTTTAAGCCCCTGATCTGTGGCGCTGTTTTGGGGGCCCTAGGAGTGTACTAATGTTCCTCCCACGCCAGATACACCATTATAGGTGTGTCATTTCCCTTTCTCGTTCAAATCCCACAGCAGCCCACGTGCGACTGACTGTACTGAACACACAGACAGCTGTGGCTCAGCTGTCTGACACCCCCCAGCTCCTCAGGGAAGGTGCTGGAATTCCAACTCAAGTCGGAATGAACCCCTTTAGAATTTCCCCTCTGCTTCTTCTAGATGTGCCTTCCTGTTACCCCACGGGAGGGGTTGCCTCCAAAAAGAACGCACAGCAAAGCTAGCTGCTGGCCAGGGCAGGGGAGCCTGGGAGCCAAGGCACCTGAAGTACTTAACATGCGGATGGGAGGCCCGGTGCCAGCTGAGCCGAAGCCAAGAACTGGTCCTTGGCTGATGGGCAAGAGATTTCTGCTGCAGAAAGCTGAGCCTGAAGTGAAATTAGCTTTGAAGTTTATTAAACCTCCGTGTCTCCAGGGCCACGGGGAGAAAAAGCCCACAGTCTCCAAGCTGAGCAAGGCAGTGTGGAAGCACCTTTCCACGCCGAGGGCAGCGTATGGCGTTGCAAAAGTATTTTTCATGTTTGGAACACTCAGCAACTCCACTGTAGTCTGCATTAGTGCATTTAGCAGGAAAAGCAAAACCTCTGTGAAGGGAGAGAAAAATCCGCTGTAGGGTTCTGTTCCACAACAGAAGCTAACATTACCGCAGGCAGGTGAAAGTGAATTTATACCACAAACAAGGTCACCCTGTTAGAAAATGAAATTCCTACAGTGGGGGTGGGAGAGGATGTGGAAGGATTCTTTATTGCTAATGGGAGTCTCTGCAGCAGCATTTTATGATGGGGGAGAAGTTTTCCTATCAAGGAAGCTGCCTCCGTCTACTATACTGTTAAAACATGAGATTAAATAAATAAATGCATTTCAATGAGTTTTCTATTCACTCAGGTCTTCAGCCAAATTGCTGTAGAAATAAGTTCATTCCATAAGTACAGTGTAAATAAAATCATCAAATATGAAAATCTGATTAAAAGTTTTAACAAAGCAAAAGACATTTAATTCTTATTTTGTGATTTTTATAAAATGGGCAAAATTTCTAAGACCAGTATATTTGGACCAGCTTGTAAATAAAATTTTCCAGTGTGTAGTTATCAAACATGTGAGATGACTTCTGGATGTTTTGAAATTTCATATAAATAATGAGGCTTCTTGTGAGAGAACATGAAGTGCCAAGTAGTGACACTTTAGAAGCTGGGGACAAAGCAAGCATTCGCAAGACCACGGGATGCTGCCAACACAGAAAGATAAAGACGTAAGAGGCAGGACGTTGAAATGGAAGAGACAAAACCCTCACTGTTTCAGATAACATGACTGTGTCTACCTGGAAACTCAAGCGTTTAAGCTGAAAGCTATTAGAAATGCTAGGAGAACAGACTAATTTAACCACAATCAAAAGCAACCTCCAAGAATCAATAACTTTCACAAAGAGCAACAATAAGCAGAAAACATCAGGAGGAAAAAAGTTAACAATGGCAAGAAAATTACAATGCATCCAAGAACGCACCTAACATGAAACATGCTAGACCTATGTGGAGAAAATCATAAAATTATACTGGAGGAAATGGAAAAAAACACAAACTAAGTGAATGGGGAGGCATGACATGTTTCTAAATGAAAAAGTCAAAATTGTAACGTCAATTCTGCCCAAATTAATTTGTAAATTCCATGTTTAATTAAAAAACTGACAATACATAATAAAATAAAAAACTGTCACTCTGAATCATAAATGTATGTGGAAGAGAGACTTCCCAAGACAACTTAAATAATGTACAGTAGGAGTGGGACATTGTCACACTACCTGTCAAAACTTACTCTAATTAATGAAAACTGTACAGTGTCAGTAAAGGAATAGATGAAGAGATCAGTGGAATACAACAGAGAGTAAGACACCCATGCACATTTGGGATTATGAAGGGGACATTTCAAGTTAAAGGGAATGGGACAGCCTGCAAAATTGAGCATTCATTTGAGGATAAAATAATGTTACAGTCCATATTTAAAGCCATACACGCAACTACACTGAAAATGAATGAAAGGTATAAAAATAAAAATGTGAAATTAAAAGATAATAGAAGACAATTTTTCATAATATTGAAATTCTTCTTAAAGAAGACAAACTATCCAGAGGCCATAAAAGATGAACAACTGAACTATAAAATAACGAGTAACTTTGATATGACAAATGTTATTACATATAAAATTAAAAGACTAGGATTACTATCCAGGCTATAAAAGTGACTCTTATGATTATATTAGAAGAAAACACTTTAGAAATGAGTAAGCAAATGATTTGAACATGGGTTCCATAGAAAAATAAATGCAAAGGGATAATATACACTAAAAAGATGCTGGAGCTCTTTAGCAATTAGTAAAATGTAAATTAATACGACAATATTTAAATAAATTAAAACAATACCTTATACATCAAAAGATATCAAGAACGTGAAAAGACAATCTAGAGTGGGAGAAAATATTTGCAAATCATGTATCTGATAAGGATCTACAATCCAGAATATACAAAGAACTATCACAGCTCATCTACAAAAAGACAAGCAACCCAGTTTAAAACTTGGCACAGGACTTGAATTTCTCCAAGGAAGATAAATAGCCAGCGAGCACGTGAAAAGGTGCTCAACATCATCTTCATGAAAGAAATGCAAATCGAAACCACAATGAGATAATATTTCACGTCTGCCAGGATGGTTCTCATTAAGTCAAAACTAAAAGATAGAATAATAAGTGTTGGTGAGGATATGGAGAAACGGCAACTCTCATATGACACTGCTGGTGGGAATGTAAAATATATGTCTGCTGGGGCAAACAGTCTGGTAGATCCTCAAAGAGTTAAACATATAATTACCATATGACCATATTATCGTATGTACCGTGTTTCCCCAAAAATAAGACCTAGCCGGACCATCAGCTCTAATGCGTCTTTTGGAGCAAAAATTAATATAAGACCCAGTGCTATATTATAAGACAGGGTCTTATATTAATTTTTGCTCCAAAAGACGCATTAGAGCTGATGGTCCGGCTAGGTCTTATTTTCAGGGAAACACAGTATGTACACAAAAGAATTGAAAACAGGTACTGAGACAAATACTTGTGCACAAATGTTCTTATCGGCAGTATTCACAAAACTCAAAAGGTAGAAACAACGCAAATGTCTGAGTGAATGGATGGACAAACTGTTTCATGTATATACAACGGTATAATATTCAGCTGTAAAAAAGGAATGAAGCACTGACACCTGCTACACACCCTCAAAACCATCATGCTGAGTGAAAGAAGCCAGACATACAAGGAAGGTCATGTACTGTATGGTTCCCTTTACGTGAAGTATCCAGAACAGGTAAATCTACAAAGATGAAAACCAGGTTAGTGGTTGCTAGGGATGGGGGGAAGCGAGAATGAGAAGTGACTGCCTAATGGGTACAGGGGTTTTTTTTTTTCAGGATGGGCGGTGATGAAACTCTTTTGGAACTAGATACAGGTGGTAGCTGCAACATTGCGAATGTACTACACACCACTAAGCTGTACACTTGAAAATGGGTAAACTTTTTGTCATGTGAATTTCACCTCAATTTAAAATCAACGATGAGATAAGGTTATCTTTCTCTTAGATTGGCAAACACACACACACACATACCCCTATAAACAATCCAGCGTTAGGATGCGGGAAGGGGGTTCTCTTCACATTGTTGGTGCAAACGTAAATTGGTAGAGGAAAGTCGTATCTATCAAAATTTCAAACGCACATACGTTCTGACACATCAGTTTCACTTGGAGGGTTCAATTCCACATTGCTCCAAGATAGATATATACATTCACTGATGCTTTATTTGTTTTTAAAAAATGAAACAAAATGAAAAATAATCTGCAAATGGGTATTGTTGGTTTTGAATGCCTTGAAGAAGAAACTGAAGGACCATTTGGTCTCTAATTGCCCTTGAACATCCCTTGAATTGTCCATAAATTACACATGCGTGATGTGTGTAAACAATGTGACACAGTAATAAAATGGAAAAAATATATAATTTACACTATAATGTATACTATGCAGTTCCACAAAGTGGTTGTAATAAAAATTCAATCATTCAAGTGTGACACTGCTTAGACTCACTTCAACAAACCTGTAAATAGCCACACTGCCGGCTCTGCCTGCTGCTGGAAACTCAAGTGTCTCTGCACTTGGGTTCTTTCATCTGAAAAATGGGGATGCCACGTACACCTGCCCCAGAGGGACACTGAGAAGAAGACGTGATGAGTTAGTTCAGATAAAGTCCCTGCACTGTTTCAGGTACACCTGAAGCGTGTAGCAAATGTGAGATACGATTAGGCCTGGGAGGCGTTGACATTCTGGAAGGCGAGGTAGGTAATGTGTGGACCATGTTACATAATCTGACGTAGTCAGGGCTCTGCAGCTGTGGGCGCAGGCCCAGTGCAGAAGACGGAAGGTGCGCTGCGGGCAGGCTGACCGCCCAGGGGGTCCCTTCCCATCACCTCTCAGTCCGCGTGGCAGCTGCCTGTCATCAGCCTGTTCCCTGAGACTGGGCCAACAGCTCATGGCTGAGAGCAGCGCTAACATGCTCTTCCCCGGCGGGATGGATTGCATTCTCCAAACCTGTGCTCTCTACCATTAGTACATGCATGTAAGAGCTCCCCGTATTTGTTCTCTGGAAAATAAGCTGTTAGAAAGAAAAGTCAATTTGCATTAGCGGTGCCATTACTTTCAAGAAAATCCTTTTTCAAATCAAAGTGTAGAGGACACTCCGAAAGGTCCTGACAATCTGACCTTCCCTAAGGATGGAGTGTGCTAGGACTCGACCTTCCGGGCTGGCATCTCACCTCGGCTGTATGCCAGGGTCACGAGACGATGTGCTCACAGAAGCCAGCATGTGCCATGGAAACAGAAGGCAGGCGGGCTGGGGCTGGGGCGGAGAGCACCCCCCACCTCGCGCCCGGGATGGGCACCTCTCAACTCAGCTGATGGGAGCAGAGGTCTGGTGTTGCCAGACCGCCTAGTCTTTTAAGAGAAACTCTAGGCTTGTCTTTTAATATTTGCAATCTTCCAAATTTTTAAAATACTATCAACTAATTCAAAGTAAACAACAAAAACAACACTGTTGGGGTCCAACCAAATGCTTCTGTGGGAGGAACCTGGCCCACAGGTCCCCGCTGGTGACGTCTGTGACACACACTTGCCCTTGGAGGTTAGAAATGGTGCATCCAAAGGTGCTCCCAGGGCATGGCTGTTGGTGTCTCGGGAAAACAATCTACCCTGTTCTTCAGGTCTGGGAAAGCCCTCGGTGAACATGAGTCACTTTCCCATCCCCAGCTTTTCAACCATCTGCCTCCAGATTTGGCCCCATCTTCCTCTCCACACCACGCCCCCTGCTGGTGGGCCAGGGGGTCATTGTTTGAAATAATACCTGGAATGCTGTCCAGTGTCTCACTTAACAAAAATAAGTCACAAGACATATTCTCCACGAGAGTACACGTGAGAGGGTTGTTTCCTTTTCGCTTAAATCAGGGACATTCGGCATCTCCCCTTTGTCTGTGGATTTTTTATAGAAAGCTGATCTTAAATAAATATACAAAAGAATGATGGCATCAGAGGGAAAAAAACTACATGGCCACCAGGCACTGCTAAAGCAGAATTGATTTTTCTTAAGTGGGGCGAGTGAATAATCACATAAGTGCACGGCCGGGGAGAGTCACTCTGAAACCCACTCTTCCCAGGTGGTGTAACATGCCCCAGCCTTGCCCTATCGATTGCTGCGCATGCCAAAGGGTGGCGGGGCCTTGGATGATCTGGTGATTTTCAGTGTCTCTCCCGCCTTCTTGATCAGAACCAGCAGGGTAACTGATGATGAAGCCAATTTACAGGCTAGATGGTCCCATCCCTGGTGTGGGCAAAATGATTTTTAAACAGCACAGTCATCCTTAGAAGAGATAAATGCTGACCTATTATTATTTAAAAGATGTGGTGCATAGTACCCTGTGCGTGAAAGTGACTCATAGCCCAGCCGAGGCCATGCAATGCATCTCCCACCCCAGCGCCACCTCCCAGCGAGTGTGGCTGCACTCCTGACGCCCTCCTTCCTCTCTGTGTGCCTGCTCACACCCAGCTGTCCTCTGATCTCTCACCCTGAGCCAAGTTTTGGTCCCCAGGGACCTGTGGGACATGAGCTGAGACTAAGCACAGTAAAAACCTCCCATAAACGACCATTTGTGTACAAAATGTACAAGCCGTGGTTGGTTTCTAATATCCCAACCCCTCTTGGCTAAGATGTCCCCGTGGCCTCTCTTGTCCTTCTCTTTTATTATGTGGAGGAAGGAATCACGACACGCATGCCCAGCCAAGTGAGTGACACAAGTGCTTCCCTTTTTGTGGCCACTGATAAAGAAAGCTTTTCAATCATTCACTTAGTCTTACCAGTATGTTATGGCTGTTGCAGGCTCAATTCTACCCATTGCCCGTGATCCCAATATGGCTAAGGAAACAGCAGGCGGAAATGTCTTATAATATTTCAATAGAACACGCTCTCCTTTTCTCTCTTTGGCAAATCCATTTATCAGAGTTCCTAAAACCATGGAGGCCAGAAGGAAGTGACACAATATTTTTCAAGTGCTAAGAGAAAAGAATCCCATACTTAGTGAAAATATAATTTCAGGAATGGAGGGGAAATCAAGACATTCTCAGATGAAAAAACAAACAAACCAAAAAAAGAAAAAAACTAAGAAAATTTGTGGGCAGCAGATTTATCCTGAGGGAATGAGTTAAAGGTAGTTCTCTAAACAGAAAGAAAAAAAGAAAGAAGAACCTTGGAATATCACAAAGGAAGAAAGAATACAGTGAGCAAAAATAGAGGCAATTATAATGGGTTTTCTTCTCTTGAGTTTTGTAAATTATGTTTCATGGTTGAAGCAAAAACTACCACACAGTCTGATGTGGTTCTAAATGTATGTAGAGGAAGTATTTAAAATAATCATATTATAAATGGTGGAGGGCAAAGGGATGTAAAGGAAGGTAAAGTTTCTACATTTTACTTGAACTGGCAAAATGCTAAGAGACCCTGATGATATATATATATGTGTGTATATAGAGGTGAATCATGTATGTATATAAGATCTCAAATAACCACTAAACAAGCTATGCTTTTTAAAGTATAAGACATACTCAAAAACACTGTAGTAAAATCATAATGAAATTCTAAAAAATCTTCAAGTAACCCACAGAAAAGCACAAAAGGAAAACAGAGAAACGAAAAACAGAACAAGCAGAAAATAATAAATGGTTGACTAAGCACTAACATATCTATAATTACATTAAATGCAAATGGTCTAAATACACAAATTAAGAGATGTTCATGGAGTAGATGAGAAAACATTACATAACCATTTGCTATCTACAAGAAATTCATTTCAAATACAGCACTATAGGCAGGTTGAAAGTAAAACGATGGAGACAGATATACCAGGGGATGCCAAAAAAATGTATACATGACTGGTATTCATCTTTTGTTATCAATATATATTGAGTATTACAATTTTAATACCGTTTTTTCCTTTCTTAAAATGTGTATACATTCTTTTTGGTACCCTCTGTATATAATCGAAGGAAAGCAGGACTAACTATATTAACATCAGATAAAGTATACTTCAGAGCAAAGAAAATTACCAGAGTAAGAGAGGGACATTACGTAACGATGAAACAATCTACCAAGAAGACATAAAAATCATAAACAGATATGTTCCAAACAACAGGGCTGCAAAATATGTGAAGCAAAAGCTAAGGGAACTGAAAGGATTAATAGACAAATCTGATGTTATATTTGGAGATTTTAACATCCCTCTCTCAACTTTTCATGGAACAACTGGATAGAATAACAGCAAGGATACAGCAGAATTCAACAACACCAACAACCTGCAAAATCTAATTGACACTTATAGAATATATACTCAAAAACAAACAGCAGAATGCACATTATTTTCAAGTGCCCATGGAATATATACCATAATACACCATATCCTGAGCCATAAAACAAACATCAACAAATTTAAAGAATTGAAATCAGATCAAGTGTGTTTTCTGACTATAATGGAATCAAATTACAAATTGGTAACAGAAAAAATGATAAGTCTCCAAACACTTGGAAACTAAGCAACACACTTCTAAATAATCAATGAATCAAAGAGGAAATCTCAAGGGAAATTTTAAAAAAATTAAAGTGAACTGAATGAAAATGAAAATACAACATATCAAAATTTGTGGGTTACAGCTGCAGCAGGGCTGAGAGGAAAATTTATAGCACTAAATGCATGCAATAGAAAAAAAGAAAAAGTTTCAAATTAATAATCTAAGCTCCCATCTCAAGAAACTAAAAAAAGAAGAGTAAACTAATCCCAAAAGCAGCAGAAGGAAGGGAATAATAAAGGTGAAGCAGAAATCAATGAAACCCAATAGAGACAAGAATGAAACAAAGAGCTGGTGTTTTGAAAATACCAATAAAGTTGACAAACTTCCAACAAGAAAAAAAGAGAGAAGAAATTGATTACGAGTGGCAGGAGTGAAACATGCGGGTGTCACTCAAGATCTGGCAGACATCAAAAGGACAATAAGGGAATACTGTCTACAATTCTACACACAAATTTGACAACTGCGATTCCCTGAAAACACAAATTACCACAACGCACCCAATATGAAATACATGTTTTGGCTAGTCCTATAGCTATCAGAGAAATCGAATTCATAATTAAAACTTTTCCCTCTAAAATCTCTAAGCCTAGGTGCTTTCTCTTGAGAATTCTACCAGACATTTAAAGCATAAACATCAATTTTACATCATGTCTTCCAGAAAACAGAAGAACATTTCCCAGTTTATTTTATGAAACTAGTAGGACCTTATTACCCAAACCAGAAACAGACAGACAAAAAAAGGAAATTATAAACCAATGTCCCACGTGAATATGGATGTTAATTCCTTAACAAATATTAGTAAGTAGAATTCAGCAATATGTAAAAAGAATATACATTATGACCAAGTGGGGTTTATTTCAGAAACACAAGCCTAGTTCAGTATTCAACTCAAAAGCAATCTTCCATATTAACAGGCTAAAAAAATTACATGATCATATCAATGGAGAAAAAGCATTTGACAAAATTGAACACTCATTCATGATAAAAACTTTGAGAAGAAAAATCTATGAAATCTACAAAAAGCCTAAAACTCACTTATGCTTAATGTGAAAGAGGGAATGTTTTCCCCCTAAGATCAGTAACAAGGCAAGTACGTCTGCTTTCACCACTGATATTCAACATAATTCTGGAAATTCTAGCCAGTGCAATAAAGAAAAGGAAATGAAAGCTACACAGACTGGAAAAAAGTTATTAAGAGAGTCGATCCTAACAGACCTCATCACAAGGTTTTTTTCTTTCTACTGTATCTATATGAGATGATGACTGTTAACTAAATGGACTGTGAATCATTTCACAACATATGTAAGTCAAACCATTACGCTGTTCACCTTAAACTTACATGGTGATATATATAGATATAGATATAGATATAGATATAGATATAGATATAGATATATCAATTATTTCTCAATAAAACCAGGGGGAAAAAACCCCAAATGTGGTATATCCATATCATGGAATACTATTCAACACTGAAGAAGAATTAACTATTATACACGCAACAACCTGAATGAATCTCTAAAGAATTATGCCAAAGGCAGGGCCACCCCCACAGGCTACATGCTATGTGATTCCATTTGCATAACATTCTTGACATGACAAGATGACAGACATGGAGAACAGATAAGTGGTTGTGGGGTGGAGGAGGGGTGGGAGCAAGAGGGAAGTGGGTGTGGCTATAAAAGGTCGACGGGAAGAATCCATGGCGTGATGGAATGTTCCATGTCTTGAGTGTATCAAATCAACATACTACTTGTGATATTGTACTGTACTTTTGTAAGATGTTATCATTAGGGGAAGATAAGGTAAAGGAGTCATGGAATATCTCTGTATTATTTCTTAAAGCTACATGTAAACCCACAATTATTTCAAAAAATTTTTAAATTTAATTAAAAAATAGCCCATGCTACTGCCTCTCTCTAAACTAGAATTAATCATTCCCTCCTCTGTGTTTGCTCCCCCTCGGGGTAGGGAGTGGGAAGGGGAGGGCACAGCCAGCCTTGGAGCCAGGTGGCCCTGGATTTAAGTCCTGGCTGTTTATACGGCAGCAGAAAACCCTTGAGTGTGTCATTCATCCCCTCCAGGCCTCAATTCTGTAAAAGAGGGATAATTAAATCTACTCTGAAGGGTTGCTCTGAGGTTAGAGAGAACATTTACAAAATGCACATACGTTGCCCAGCACATAATAAATGCTTAATAACTAGTAACTCTTTCTATGGCCATCACCACTTTAGCTAGATTCAGCCCACTTGGCTTGTTGCAGTAGTTGATGGAATCTGGGTTTCTCTCTCACTAGATTGCAAACTCCTTGTGCAAAGTATTGGGTTTTATTCATTCGTTTGTTCCCCGGAATGACCCATAGTTTTTCGTATGGTAAATACCTCATAAATGCATGCTGGATTGAATTACTGGAATAAAGTATCATATAGGGGGGACCTAAGCCAAAAGAAATTGAGGCAAAAGGAAACTAAAATCAGTAATTGAAGACCAATCATGAGAATGAAAACAACCTTATTAAAAGCAACCTGCTTTTTCTCAGCAGATTCAAGGGGCATAAGATTCTATACTATGCACAATTTCTCCAAATTCATATCGAAGGCCATAGGCTCCATTTGAGATCATTTTACATACTGTCTCCAGGAAAAAGGACCAGGAGAAGATAAACCAGTGGTTTGCAGGATTAAGTCCTAAACTGGCTTCCTTATTGATAAGGAGAGCCTTACCCTCTTGCTAAAAACCATCTTAAAAATACTGAGCATTTCTGCAGTATTGTAAAATGAGGAAAGGACAGCTACGTGTCACTAAGTTGGTGGTATAACCACAAACAGTAATGCCTACAATTGAATTCATCCTCTAGAACAAGATAGGAACCACTGCCTTTCCAAGGCATTTCAAGCTGCTGCTTCTATTTTCCAATCTTTGGAGATAAGTAGAAATTACTAGAAAGTAGGTAAGGAACTGGGAGACTGCCTAGGGTTACAACCTAGAACTGGGTTGTCAAAATGCCAGTGAAAGTGGAGAAGCTTGGGGGAGGAGGGAAGGAGTTCATTAAAGTTCGTTGATTTTTAAATGAAAAAGCTTGAAAGCACTTTTATGAAAAGATTCTCCTCTGAATCGAAGCTCCTGGAGAACAGGGATCCCCATCTAGTTTGTTCAGAGCCATTTTTCCAGTGCCTGGAACCACACAGTCTACCCTCAGTAAATACATGTTGAATGAATGAAGGGTTTGCTTTTGCTATCAAATGCTTGGGTTACTGATGGTAACAATAAATGTGGTCTGCTTTTGTCCTTGTCACATCCAGCCCAAGGACACAAGCCTCCACTCTGACATCTCCTTGTTGGTACAGAAACAAAACCCGAGGAAACACAACTGCAGTGGAATCAGGCACGCTCAGTGAAGGAAGTCTTCCTGACAAATAGGGAAAGACTGGACAGGTGGTCCCCATCCAGGTGATCTCTCTGCAGGAGTGAAACACAGCTATGCATCCATCAGTTCCTGAACCCAAAGAAGGCTCCTCTTCATGGTGCATCCTCACGAGTGTTCGCTTCTCTAATGTTGAGAAATCACCAGATCCGCTTTGACCTGAGGCTGGACTGAGTGTTGCCAGGAGACACTCACCTGAGACACAATGCAATACCCAGCGTCCCACAATCTGATTACATGGCATTTCCTTGCCTCCTTGTCATACTGTTCACCCAGTGTGAACGGAAAGGCAGGAAAAGCGTGTCTTTTCTATGGCAGAGGGTAAAGTCCGCAACTATGAGCTCTTACTATGTGGCCAGGATAAGTTATTTAATCTCTCTGAGCCTCAGTTTCCTCATATGTATGATAGGGATAGAACCAATATATGTATTTTAGGGTTATGGTGAGAACTAAACTACAGACGACATGTAAAACACCCAGCACATCACTGCAATGCAATAGGGGAAGAAAATATTTCCATAAATGGTCTGGCCAAATAGACATCAGTTTAGGGGAAAAAAACAAAAACAAAACAAACCTTGACCCCTGCCTCACACCATAAATCAATTCCAGAAAAATCATAAACCTAAATAAGAAAGGTCAAACTCTAATGCTTCAAGAAGAAAACATAGACTATCTTCATGATTTGGAGGCAGGCAAAATTTTCTTCAAAAAAGTTCTGATTATAAAAGAAAAGATGGATAAATTGGACTTCAGAAAAATCAGGAACTTATATTCATCAAAAGACACCATTGAAAGAATGAAAAATCAAGCCACAGATAGACAAAAGTTTTCTACAATACATATATCTTTGTCCTTAATATAGAAAGAACTCCTACAAATCAATAAGAAAGCAGAAAACACAATTTTAAAAACTGGGTGAAGGACTTGAAAAGACACTTCATGAAAGAGGTGCCCAGTGTCCAATGAGCATGTGAATCAGAGCTCAGCACCATTAATCATCAGAATAACTGAATTAAGAAAACGTTGCTGGAAGACTAAAATTACAATGTTTGACAGGACCAAGGCTTAGAGAGGGGGCAGAGCAACCACAATCCTCATACAGCGTTAGTGTGGGTAAAATTGATACAGCCACTTTGGATAACTGTTGGGCCTTCCCCACAAAGCTAAAAAAACATCCTATGTCTGCCCTGTACTGCAGCTGTTCCACTTCTAGGGAATAATACGTCCAAGAGAAATGGATGAACGTGTCCACTAGAGGCGCAAACAAGACTGTGACAGAGTCCTTCATAACAGCCCGACGCTGGAAACAGCCCAAATGTCCACCAAGAGTAGGAGAGATAAATAGCGGTATGTTCATGCAGAACACCACCGGTATGTAGCTGCGAAAAAGACCAGGAAATTGAGACACACTAAGACGAGGATGAAGCTCAGACACAACGTCAATCAAAAGAAGCCAGACACCAGGGTCTAGGTTGTACGATCCCACTTCTGTCAAGTTCAATGGGCAAAAGTAATCTACTGCAACGGAAGTCAGAATAGTGGTTACTTTGGTGAGGCCGGTGGAGGTGGCAGTTATGGAAGAGGAAGGGACATGAAGGCACTTTCTGATTTACTGGACATGTTCTATCCTGAGTTGGGGAGTGGTTAGAGTCATATATACTTGTGTAAAAGTGCATCAAGCTGCACACCTAACATCTGTGTGCTTTGCTGTATAAATGTGACATCCCATGAAACATAATAAAAATCCACAATAAAAATACAGTGCAAAATACATAGTAGTCACTCAAGAAAGTTAGTGACATTTCATTAGTGTTAATTTTCATATCACCATATAGATTTTTCTCCCCAACCCCATTTCCTGCTGCCAGGTTGCTCTAGAAACACTGCAGGAGCAATACAATACCTTTTAAGCTTTAACCTAGTAGCTGTCAAACTACTCCTGTTTTCCTTTTTGTCTCAGAAAATGTGTAGGAAAGTCAAAGACACCTTTGTTTCAAATGAGTACTCCTGCTGATGACACTGAGGAGAGATATTCAGCACAACATGAGCACAATCAAGCCAGCGTCAGGACGGGGAAGGGAGCAAACGGAGAGACGGCTGATGTTCAGACACAGCAAGTAATGTGCAGGTGCAGACGCCCTGTCCTGTCGGCTGTAATTCTCACAGCACCCGCCTTCCTCAGGAGTCTTTTATAATTCTGCAAAGTCTCCCCTGAATACCCCCTTTATTCAGGGAAGACAATCTGATTACAGTCCATACACAAAAAGCAACTTCTCCCAAGATGTGTATATTATCAGTTAGACTCTACCTTGAAGCCAGGAACTTCAATAAGGGAGGTTGGAGTGGTGATAGAGCTGGTCCCACCTGATTTACCAGCATTTCATTTCTTACTAATTCACAACCTGACTTTGGGTTAACCTTGAATGTTTACAGGATAAATGCATTGGGCTTTTGGGAGTGGTAAATAAAACACAAAATATAGAAGTATCCAAGCACCAGCTCCCAAATAGCAAAGGAACTGGAGAGGTTGCCACATTAGCTTCTACCTCTCAGCAAACACCGCTCTAAATAAGATAGTCACCCCCCCCAAATTCACACCTGGATCAATGTGAGTGAAATCAGCATCGCATAGAAACATCTGCAGAAGTAGGTAGATAGAAGTCCCTCTCTCTACACACTTAGCTCACTTCAGAAGTTGCTCATTCTTAGAGAGAAATGGTTACATCCCACAAAGAAATCACTCTATCTATGCCAGAGTCAATTGCACATTTTAACCCTCCATAAAACTTCCATGAAATTATACAATTTTGTTGAATTTGTACAATGAGTTACCCTTATGTTAACCACAATTGGTGGGAAATGTCTGGCTCCGCCTGCATCAGATCATGCATGAATCTTTCTGATATTATCAAAACCAGCTGGTTGCCAGTGCATGGGCCAAAATGGCCGTTGGTTGAATGTTGTGTCCCATAATCATCATTTCAGGTCCTCTGTCATGATGAAGAAATGAAGAAATGATATCTGATCTGTGATATCTAGAAGGAAGATGGAAGATTGCAAAATATCAACAGGTACTAAAATGTAGGAAGCAGGTGCAGGTAGGAGAGACTTTGAGTGGGCCCAGCAAAGGGAACCAAAGTGACCCCATCTTCTTCTTTCATGATCAAAATAGAGTACAGACAGTTTCTCCCTGTGGTTATCAAACCTAGATGCTTTTCTAGCTGCAAGCTCATGAAATGATCCTTGAAATTGTATTACCAAGAGAAATTTACCTTCAATGCTTATTTTGATATAATTTCAATAAATGTAGAGTATGTAAAATTATTTCTTCATTTCATCCTGGCTCTGAAAATGAAATTCAATTTATGAGCCAGTGTGTGGAACACTCCAGCTGAGCAGAACATGCCACTAGCGTATTGTTAGCTCTAGAACCAGGTTCCCGGGCAGCGGGATTTCTGTGCCAGGGTGAAAACTAACACTTTAGGGGCAAGGTCATCTTCAAGCTCATCCCCAGTGACTTGAATCATGGATGTTGGATTCTTAAGTGATAGTGGCAACCCAGACACCATATTTCTTCAATCAGTTGTGTAATCTCTGAAAAGAAGGGCATGGGAGAGATCTCGCAGACTATGGACACATCTGCACACCCCCAGACAAGAAACCCTGGCCCAGAGGGCGACAGGTGGGCCTGTAGGTCCCAGGGTATCTCTGTGAAGGCTCTATATAAGAGTGGAGAGCACATTCCTGGGAGATGCGTTAAAATGATGGTCTCAGGTGACGGGTTTTTGGTCACTTTCAAAAGTCATGCCATATTTAAGACATGTAGAGTTATAGGGAATAACAAATTCTACAATGGCATACTCACCACTCAGTTTAAGAAATAAATGTTACCAAAAGAATTAACGTTTTATCCCCAATTATAGCTTTCCCCAATTATACCACCACTGTACCTTTCCCTAATTATACCTCTTGCTATGAATTTGGTGCTTATCCTTCCTTTAGCCACATATATGTGGTGTTGTCGTGCATGTTGTCAGATGTTTACAAATAGTATTACACTATTTATATATACCCTGTCAGAATTGACTTTTGCTCAACACTTTGAGATACATTCATGTTAATACATATAGTTCCAACTGATTCCTTTTCACTACGGTACCATGTTTCCCCGAAAATAAGACCTAGCCAGACCATCAGCTCTAATGCATCTTTTGGAGCAAAAATTAATATAAGACCTGGTATTACATTATATGTTATATTATATATTATATTATATATTATATTATATTATACCCAGCTTATGTTATGTTATGTTATATTATATATATTATATATTATATTATATTATATTATATTATATTATATTATATTAGACCCGGGCTTATATTATAAAATAATACCAGGTCTTATATTAATTTTTGCTCCAAAAGACGCATTAAAGCTGATGGTCCGGCTAGGTCTCATTTTCGGGGAAACACAGTATAACATAAATGGACAATCTCGTTTTTCTCCCTCCTTCCACTCTCCCCCCACCCTTTTTTTTGCACTTCCCAAATTTCCTGTGTCAGACAGGTATTACTTTCACCATTAGAAGAGAATAAAATTCAAAAAAGTTTAGATATCACGCACATGACTACTCCCCACTCCTCCTCCGTTCTCCAAGTTTTCTCTCTTGGGGAGTGACAGCATTGAGTCAGAAACCTGGACTTTCTGGCCTGGATTGTGGTGACATACTGGCCCAGCCTTCCTCTCCTAGCCTTGCCCTAGTTCAAGTCCACTTTTATTCATCCCAATTGCCAATCTGCTAGGTCAGGCTGCCATCATCTCATCCTTGTATTACTTTACCAGCTTCATTACTGGTCTCCTGCCTCTAGTCTCAATTCCAGAAATACTGTTCTAAAACAGAAACTTAAAGCTCATCAAACCCTCCCCTGCACATTAAAAATCCTTCAGCCACTTCTCCTTGTCTTCAGGATGAAATCCAAACTCCAAAGCATGACGTATAAGACTCCTTGTAATCTGATCTTCACCCATCTGGCCTGCCTCATCCCATCCACCACTAAAGAGCTGTTGAAATTCTCCAGACTGGCTGCTCACCCTCTCACCTTACCTGTGGTTTCTTCTGTCTGGGCAGTCCCCCCTCCTTTCCCTGCCTGGCCAATGCTGGGTCCTGGTCTTGGAAGACACCTCTAAGCATCCTCAGGAAGTCTTTCTGGAGCCCCTACCCCATCCCAATTGGGCCCCGACTCCATGATTCTCGGAAGCCCCCATTTGCCCCTCCCGTGGCATGTTCACATTGATCAGCAGCCACATGTTCCTCTCTCTTCTTCCCCACAGAGCTGGGCTCTCAGGACCGTGCTGTACATCTCTTCTTCCCCAGACCCAGCTCAGTGCCCACCCCTGGCAGGTGTTGAGTGAATGCTAGGTGACCTATATCAGTCCACCTGGGGGACACGGGAGGCCACATGCCTTTAGAGACCCTGAAGAGTAATCATCTCACTACTGAAATTACAGAGAAACATGGCACTCTGAAAAAGTAGATTTTCCACACAATTGAAATTGATCCCTTTGAGCCAGAAATACTTTGTTTAGTAATCACTCAGAAGTTTTTCTAAAAATAGTATATGCCACTGATATCTGGCCCATATTCTTTCGTACACCTGAACCAGTTGCCTGTAGCCATATTTATTGTCATAGGTCAGTATCTGCGTCCTACAGTTGTTAAATATTTTGCAATCAGTCCTGATTATTTGCTTTCCTGAATTTTTAAAGTAAGCAACAGAGACATTTCCAACATTTCCTGATGCTCCACTGCGATAAGCATCCATTTTGTGTGGCGGGAGCTACGCAAGGCTTTATATCTGCGTCAACAGGCATAGGGCTCAGCTTTTAAGTGGACAGCTGATATCCCTTCTGTCAATGACCTTCACTGTCACCCATCACTTCTCAGTCAACAAGGGAAATTCCTGTGTTGGCATCAGGGCTCTTACAGTGCTGTTTAGAATTGCCACTGGGAGCGGTACTGAAGGCAGGTAGGAGAAGGCACACACCTCGGCATAGGGGCAGGTGCATTCCCACTACCTCCAGACCCTCCCCCGTCTCCTTCCACCTCCTGCTCCAGAGCCTGGCAGAGCGTCGCACAACGGGGTCAGTGCTGGTGGAATTGACCAGAAGATGGGAGTCAGAGAAGCAGGATCATTCTGCTGTATCCAGGCAGCAGCCCAACGGCTTGAAAACCACCCAGCCAGTCAGCCTCCTCTTGTTCTTCTACGGTGCCAACTGGCAGAGTTAGGATATTTTATATAACAGCTTAACCCAGAGTTGGTTTTCTTGAGTGAGCAAGTCAGGAATATCTTTCCTGGAGTTTATTAACAGCTCCTGGTTTATGCTCAAAATACCTGATGGGAATTCTACTGAAATTAGACCCTCAACAGTTCCAGAGAAAATGCAGCATCCCATTATCTGCAATTGACAAATAATGTGAAATTAGACACCTGGGAGAACTGAGTGGTATTTGATTTTTAAAGTTCTGGGCCTTTTTTATTTGCCCTCATACCGCAGCTTAATGGGAAGTTAGACTGTCTCAAGGTTGCAGATTTCCAGTTTGTAGTATTTGTTCTTGACAATGAACGCCATACGTCTACAAACCACACCATTTGTTTCCCAGCACTCTTCAGTTTGTTCTTTCAGCAAAGCCACACGTGAAAGAGAACTTGTCCTTCTCAGTGGGCACTTCTCATTGGCCAGCATGGATTACCTTCAGAATATTAGCAAGGACCCCAGTTTTTAAGTTGGTAAGACTCAGCCTTAGATGAAAACGCAGCAGTGATTACAGCCTTCGTTTTTAATTTCTGCATTTACTTGCAATAGGAAGAAAACTGAAATTAATTTTCCACTTTACTTCATTGGCAAACTACTTTTCATTTTGCTGAATGTTCAAGGCATGATGATAAATGGCAAATAATAAGCCACCAGCGCACACAAGCATGGTTGGAGGCCCCTCCATTCCGCCTTAATGGACACTGTCACGTGGCCCTCCCTCTGGGATGAAACCTGCTGTCCTGTAGGGCCCTGACTCCCAATGGCCATCAGGGCCACTGGAGGGCATAGGTCTCAAACCAGCCACCTCGTAGGCATTACCCAAAACACAGCTCTTCACTGATACGAGACACCAGCACAGGGGTCCTTCAGTGACAGCCAAGAACCACAGTGCCCTCGACCTGGGCACCTGCTGTCCTACACCAGGGCCAGCACACATTTTCTGCAAAGGGCCAGACAGTAAACATAGGCTTGGGAGGCCCTACGGTCTCTGATGCAACTACACAACTCTGCCACTGCAGCATGAAAGCAGCTGGGGGTGACACAAAAAAGCACGGGCCTGGCTGTGTCCCACTCAACTTTACGGACATCGAAATGTGAAGTTCATATCATTTCCATGTGGCACAGAATATTTTTCTTTTATTTCTCCCCAACCATTTAAGAATGTAGAAAAACATTCTTAGCTCAGAGATCTTACAAAAACAGGCAATACAATTTTGTAGGACAGTGTCTCCCCGTTCTACAAAGCCCATAAAGAAAGTGCCACCCCTAAGCCCTTCAGAGTAAACTAAACTCGGCAGGTAATTTAAGACACTGGCAGGCGGCTCTGGTTCCCCAAAACGAGTCGGCTCGTAAGGTCAAAGGCGTCAGAGTGGTCGGAAGAAAGTCGGATGTTCTGGAACAGAGAATCTTTGTAAAATGCACTAAGAATGTAATTCCTAGTCCGCCGCTGGTTCCTAAGTGGGGGCACTCACTCTGTAATTAATCTTAATGGCAGAGCTGCCTGCTTCTGCTCGTGGCATCCTGGTGAAAATTCAGCACACATTTCATTCAGACATCGGTGCGGCTTGAATACCTTAGGAGCAGGTGATTCCATGGTGATGAAATTGCAAAACGGCCAGCAAGTGGTCAACTCGCTGGAAATCTGCAGCTAATGCAGGCGAGTGTGGGTGTGAAATTGTGGCAATTACATTGCATCACGGCTGTGCAAGTTTCTGCTGCATTCATTAAAATTTGCTCTCAGGATTGGTAGTTGGATTGTGACATCCTGATGGTCCCGATAAAAAAGAAAAGATAAATAAAAGCAAACGTTCACTCTGTGCCACAGGGAACCACAGAAGAGCTGCACTGCAATGAGGTTGGATGTGCCTGTCAAATGTCATCTCCTAGAACCGCAGCCGCACATGAATCAAGGGCTCTCTCGGGAGCACAAGGCCTGCGTCTCAAGCCGAGAGGAGGACAGGGCAGAGGCTAGGCAAAGTGCAGGCAGAGATGGGAGCCTGACCTTCAGGGAAGCAGGCCCCCCTTCTCAGACTCCCGGCCTGCTAAGCACCCACCAACACCTCTGGACAGGAGTACAGGGAGAGACAAGAGGTGCAAATTTGGAAGTCAAGTGAGAGAAACAAATCCACTGCAGCTGACTTAAGACAGTAGAAGCCGAGATAGAAGGTCCTCGGATGAAAAACAGTCAGGAAAGCGCTCGGCCAGGATGAAGCATTAATTCCTGGCAGCTAAAGAGCCAGAGGGGCCCCCAGCTGAGGTGCTGGCTGGCTTCTCTCCCCTCTGCCAGCAGAGCAGGACCAAACGCCCAGCGGAAGTGTAGATCCAGCAGCTTTCTGCCAGTGGCTTGAAGCCTTTGTTAGCACAGCCCAGAGGGCGTCTAATGGAGAGAGGGAAGGAGCCCCTTCTGGCTGTGACTGTCACTGTCATCCTTGGTGTGCTCCTATAGGCAGCTGCAACTTCCTAGATCCGAAAGGACTGGCCTGCCTCCCCCATCCGCTCCCACACACAGGGTGAAATGCAGCCCAGGACCCACATCTGTAATGGATGCCCCTATGTTCTTCCAAGGGTTGGCCCAGGGTGGAGGCAATGGGACACAGCGTCCTAACAGAATCCCTTCGGTATCTGCATACTGTGAGAACAGGCACACAGAACAGGCATGCATACACCTGATGGGAGTTCCGGCGCCAATTTACTGCCACCTGGGCAGCCCACGCAACCTTGCTGACAGGAAGCTTGCCCCACCTGTCAAATGGGTACAGAGCAACTTGCAGGAGTTCAATTAGTGTTTCCCATCCCTTGCCTGGGGACAGGGACAATTTTGGATTCAGAAGTCACGTCAGTTTTAATGGGCAGCAGTTGTGGGGTTACACCCGTGCTCCTATGTCCTGCAGCAAGAGCCCTGTAACCATCTGAGAGTCAGTAATCTTGAGGGGCAAAGCCTGCCAGAGCACCCCAACAGGGGCATTCCTTTTATAATGTACCAAATGCGTATGAGACCATCTGCCAATCAATGTGCTGCTGCATTTCACACTTTGCAGAAACTGAGAGTCCCAGGTATGGGGGTCTGATTTACCTCACACCTCACGGCCATGTGCAAGGGTGTACTTGAGCCAGCTAACGGGCTTGTGAGAGACACATGTGTGCATCTTGTCCCAACTCTGTGTTCAGTGGCATCGCCCTGATAGCTTGAAACCTGCCACGAAGGGAGTATTTACACTACAGAAAGCGGCACAGACTACAACTCGGCGACTCCCCCCATGGCCTCCCCCACTGAGCTGGCTGCTTTGAAGACCGCCCAGCACACGTCCAGGCACTGCTGTGCACTCAGTGGACAGCTCGTCCAGCAGTGCAGCTGCGTGTGGCCAAACACAGGGGACCGGCCCGCAGCGCGCCTGCCGCGTGCCTCCCGCTGCACCTACCATACGACAGAATGGGCTCTGCGGCCCCAGCTTTTGCCCCAAACGCAGTGAAATGGGGTCAGGGCAGCGCACGTGGGGTCCTGCCTTGGCTTTACCAGGGTTTAACCGGGAGCCTAAATTGCCAAACGCCAGGCTCCTGCTCATAGATGTGCAGCTGTGGGTCTCCTGGGCCCATCTCCCCACCTGTCAGATGGGGACAGCCATGTCGCTTCCATACAGCGGGGTGGCAAGCATTAAATGCGATCATGCATGTAACGATGTGTAGGCCAGCACTTGGCACTGATGGTGGCGGTAGAGGTGGCCGCCCTGCCAGCCTGCCCTGCTGTGGCCCCTGTGAGCTCTGAACACAAGAGCACAGCCCAGCACCTCCCGCACCCTGTCTGTGCTCATTTGCCTGCAGTGAAACGACTTGGTCCTTAGAGCAGAGCAGCAGCTGCAGCAGCAAATGTGCTAAATGCATATCCCACCATTCATTCCACCAACAGTCCCCATTCAGGACCAGCCACATGCAGGCCCTGCCTGTGAGTGACTCACGAGCCAATGCAGGGGACAGTGGAGTTCGAGGCAAGAACAGGAGACACGCGTGTGCGTCTTGTCCCAACTCTGGGACGAGAGCTCAGAACAGGCTTTCTCAACCTCGGCACTGTTGACATTTGGGCAGAGCAGTCTCTGTGGTGGGGACCGTCCTGTGCACTGTGGGTGCTCCAGCACCCCCGGCCTCTCCCCTCTAGGTGCCAGCAGCTCCCCACTCCACCCCAGTTGTGACAATGAAAAACAGCTCCAGACATTGCAAATGCCTCCGGGGGGAACAGACTCAATGTGGTTGAGAACTGTGCCTTAGGGAGAAATCGATCTTCTTGAGGGGCTATGGGGTCAGGGCACAGGGCGCCTGCACCGCCAGGCTCTACAAATCAGCCTGTTCAGAAGAAAACGGAAATGTGTCACCAAAGTGTCTGCAATGACTTTGCTCTCCAAGCCGAGCATTTGATGTCATCGTTCAGCTTTGTAAACATCCTTGTGAATAAGGACAAAATCCCCACCAGATTTCGGTGAGCATAAGGAGGGGTCCAGAGGCAATGACCAGACCTGCCTGAAGGCCCAGCCTCAGAGGCAGCTACAGGAACAAAGTCCCTCCACGGGTGTCCCCTCCTCCCTCCGTGCCAAACACAAGCCAACAATCAAAACTCACAACTTTCAGTGAGATCAGAGCCTGGCTTGCGGGGGGCCCAATGGCACCTGGCTCACGCCGGCAGAGCAGCAATATTTACTAAATGAATCCCCCCCACACTCACTTAGCAGACAAGGAAACTGTGGTCCCCAAAGTGACTTTCCCAAGGTTGCAGAACACGTAGCAGCCAACTAGGGTAAGAAGTGAGAAAAGGAATAAAGACACCTGATGGTCCCCACAAGCACTCCCCCAAGCGCCGGGACCAGGCTGAGGGCTTTGGAAATACAGGATCTAGTCGCCAGAGTCTCTGTGACCTTGGCATGGGGTCATTCCTGCCATTCTACAGGGTGCGACTTTGTCAAGGTCCCAAAGCCAGAACATGGCAGAGCTGGAAACGGGACTTAAATAGAGCCCACACTGCTGACCCCAAGTCGCAGGACTTCCCACTAAGGAAAGAGGTAATGGGCAGGTGGGGCTCGATGGCAGGAGGGTCACTTACACAGGAAGCCTCCGAATTCAGGTGTGTAACACTAACCAACCGTCACTCTAACCTCTGCCTGAAAGGGCTTCCACATACATTTGTCTTCAGTGGGAAAGAAAGGCCCACCTTTCGGCCTTTCACATCCTGGAGAAGTTCACTGATTGAAACCATAGCAACCTCCTCATCTCAAGAAGGGGTAGCCAACCTTGGCCCACGTCCACTCGGGCACGCAGATTGGCTTCGTTCTTCTTTCCTCTGCCTCCCACATGTGTGCCTGTGACTGCTAAGTGCCCTTCACCCACCCTCCCCGCCCCAGTTCATCTGATTAAATATAAAAATAAAGACCTCTTTGTGTTGACTCAATTACAAGTTTAGGAATAAGACTCTAAACCCAAGGTCTATATATATATACATATAGATAGATATAGATATATATACAAATATAAATGTATATTTGTATAGATATATAAAACTTTCAAACTCGTACATCAATTTGCTGTCATTCTTCCTAAAAACAAGGCACTTGTAGAAACCCCAAGCTCTGCTTTTAAAATTGTCCTTCTTTATTAGCATCTGAAAAATCAACATGTTTCCAGCAAAATGGAAATTTCTCACTGCTCAGTGCTCGCGGGCCCTGCAGTGGGCTGGTCCGAGGAGCTTCAAAACCCCCTGTTGTTTGGACAAATTGAAAACAGAAAACAAAGGGATGGGAAAGAAGACAGCCCCATGCAAGCAGTCCGTGAGCCTTTGATGTGGCCCGTGGCCACACTCCTCTCAAGCTGGTCCCAGCAGCCAGCTCCTGTTATTGTGAAACTCAGACCCGAGGTCACAGCATGCAAGCCAATGCACCCAACAGGGGAGGAGCAGCCACTAGGGAGATGCTAAAGTAAAGATTGCCCCTCCGTGTCTGCCTCCCATTTTCAACACTCACATCGGACACCATCGCTCTCTGTGCAGCTCTGTGTATTTTCACACTGCTGCAGTCATTAGTTCCTAATTCCCCTCAATAGAGCTGGGAACAGACAACCAGCCACTGCAGGACCGAGGGGCAGGCCCTGTAGCCAAAACCCCCGCCTTCAAGCCCTGTCTCCGGCGTTTTCAAAAGAATAACCTCGGGTAGATTATTTCACTTCATTCTGATTTGGTTTCTTTACCTGTTAAATATTAATGACCGTCCTACCTACGTGATGGGGTTATAGAGTAGATCAAATGGAATATCTGAGCTTGAAAGATAGCAAGCCAACAATTGATGTTGCTCATTATTTTTTTTTTATTCAACTAATATGACTTGAGGGCCCCTCTGTGTCAGGCATTATGCTAAATGCTGGAGATAGAATAGTGAAGAAATTGGACTGAATCTTTGCCCTTCAGGAGACAAAAGAGGGGGGTGCTAAATCATAAAGAGTTACTTTTGAGTTTCACAAAGTTCTAGGACACAGGACAGAAATAAAGGATGCGAGAGGAGCCCTGCTGGGTGGGCGGCCAGCGTTGTCTCCTGGAGAGACAGGTGAAAGGCAAGAAGGCAGCAACCGGCAGAAAAAGGGTGCAGGGCATCCCGACAGGAGGCCGCAATCTGGGCAGACACAGCACCTTGAAGCAGAAAGGACCCGGGAGATTGAGGGTCTGAGACAACAGGGCCCGGAGCTGCGGGGCGTAGGGCAGGGAGGTGATGTTCTCAGAAAAGCACTTCTGCTCACGTGTGGTGAGCGGGCCTACACGGGGCAAAGTGCAGGCAGAAGGACCAGCTAGAGAAGACACTTGGGAGGCAGGACAGGCAGGAACGGTGATGGAGCACATGCAGGGACGGACTTAACCATGACCTCTCGGTTTCCTGCAGAGGCAGGAAGTCCGGGGAGAAGGCCTGGGCGGAGGGAGGGGATCACTTCATTCCGACATGTGCAGACTGAGATGCACAGTCCCGTCCCACACGGCACTGGGTGGACGCCTGGCTGCAAGAGAGTGGGAACCTCAGCATGAAGGACAGGGTTACACCCATGGGAATGTGTGAGAGCCACCCCGGGAGAGAGGACAGAGGCCAGCAGAGTCGGGGCTGCGGTGGACAAAGGAGACTCACCAGCAGACACTCAACAGACAAGGCCGGTGACATGAAGGAAACTAACAGGACATGGGTGTCCTTGAACCAACAGCGCATGCTCTGCCGCTAGGAGGCCAGGTAACATCAGGACAGAGGTGCTGCCGTTCTTGACCTTGATTAGAGCGAAGGGCAGACTGCGGCGGGTAGGGAGTGAGTGGGGACTAGAGTGTGCGGTGCAGGCACTGGAGCAACGCGTCGAGGAGGAAACCGAGGACCGGAGTGGCCTCTTGAGAGAGACCATGGTCAAGAAAGGGTATTTTAAGATGGGACAGTTTTGTACGCTGATGGAAATAGTCCAGGAGAGAAGAGTCGACTGGTATTGTACGAGGTGCTGTACGAGGGCTGACAGGAGGAGACATGCTCTTGAGAAGGAAGAGGGCCTGAGCACAGAAGCAAAGTGGAGGGCTGGCCCATAGGCCTAATTCTGTGGCCACGGAATGTGGTTTTCTGTGCTGTGTGACAAATAACCGTCAACAGCGCCCCTTAAAACTGCACGGGTCTATTACCTCACAGTTCTTGTGGCAGTTGGGCAGGACTCAGTTGGGCTTTCTGCTCAAGGTCGCTCAAGGCTGAAATCACGCTGTCAGCCAGGCGGCTCCGTCCCCTGGAGCGCAAGGCGCTCTTCTGTGCTCGCTCAGGTTGGAAGAGAAAGGACTCACTTCCTTGCGGTTGTCAGACTGAGGTGACTGTTTCCTTACTGGCCATTGGACAGGGGTTGCTCTCGTCTCCTTAAGGGCAGCCGCCAGGTCCTCACTACACGGCCCTGCATCTCCCATCAGCACAGAGGCTCCCTCACGTTCAATGTCTCTGACCCTTTTAAGGGCTCACCTGATTGGGTCAGCCCCACCCAGATAATCTTCCCTTTGATGAAGTCAAATTCAACTGATTAGTAGCCAATCATCCAATCATGGGCGTGAAATCCCATCCTATTCACAGGTTCAGTCCACACTTACAAGGAGGGAATTAGAGGGGCATGAGTGCCAGGAGCAGGGAATCAGAACTCTGTCTCCAAGGGCAGAGGGGAGAGATGGAGATAAGCAGCAGCATATTTAGAGGCTTAAGCGCATGGCAGACAAGAGATTTTCTTGTCTGTTTCTCAGTGCCAGGTGAGGCAAATTCATCTGCCGAGAAAGTGGGAGGAGAGAGCATGGGGGTGAGGGAGGGGGTCAAAGAATAAAGCAGGAAGGAGGAAAGGCTAGGCTGCTGCGAGGACTGCAGAAGAAGACGGGGGCGGGACCAGAGAGAACTGGCAAAGTCAGTGGGTGGCACTTACCGCCAGCTGGCTTCTCCAAAGGGAGGGAAACCAGTCTGGGAGTAGTAGTGGGGGTCAGAGGGGATCACGGACACCCCCTAGTTCCCAGCCGGGGGCTGGTGGTATAGGAGAACAAGCATGGAAACGGGAGCAGAAGCCAAAGGGGAGCCATGGGAAGGAACCAGTCTGTGAACCCCTGGGGCTCTGGAATAACAAGAGAACCTGTTCTTTGCCCAGCATTTGATACAAAAACAGCAGCTCTTCCTGGGGACCCTGGAGATTCCTGCCTCTTCTACTGCCCCGCAAATCCTTATAATAAGCTGTATGTGAAGGAACTTGCGTGGGTCTCTGTTTCTTATAACCTGGAAAGCCCACATCCCAACCCGTGCCAGGCTCTGTGCCAGGCTCAGCACAGAGGGGCTGACACACAGGTCCTTCCCTTGAGGATTCCAAAACCTGATACAATCCCACCCACAGATAATCAGTGCACCAGTCAGACCCAGACAGATGAGGTGGGAGGGGGCCGGGGGGGTGAGCCAAGTGTGTATCTCAGCAAAAAGTTTTGAAAATAGGAGTGAAAATAAAAAAAGTAATTAAACGCAGAGGGCAGGGTGAGCAGAGAGGAGGGTGTGTCTTGGGAAAAAGACGAGAGGGCAGTTTATTGCAGGTGTGGGGCCTTATCTCGCAACACAACCTACTTGGTTTCTAAGGCCAACCTATGCTAATGGCTCCGAGTGTTACAAACCCTTCGCCAACCAAAACAACATCACAAAGGACAATCCTGTGATTGTTCCCGCTCAAATCAACTCTTGGCACGGGACCACCAAGTTTAGAAGGAGCCCCCAAACTCCCAAAGTATTTCTGAACTACGCAGGAAGCAGATGTGTCACTTTCAGGCTTTTTTTTAAAAAAGGGGAATGGAAAAAAGAAAAAAAAAGGCTTCTTTTTTGCAGGCAACCCAGCACATGGCATGGTGGCTGTACTACATGATTCACTGTAATCCTCGTGACACAGAGGGAACAGCACACATCTCAAAGAAATACGTCTTTAAAAATTAAATAAAGCAAATGCTCTCCATGAATCGGGTCTCCACTGCACGCCAAGGTCTGTACTCATCGCACGCCCCTTCCTGCTTGATTGCAGACCTGGCTTGTGCTGCTTGCGCGCCGAGTCTTTTCATTCCCCCGCACAGCACACTTTACGCCTGCAGACTCAGATGCTCCTCGGGGCATGCCTTCATTAAGGTTGTGTCAATCAGTGGAGAGTTATGTGCATTTGCAACAGCGCGGTGCACAGAGAACTTGGTACACTGACTGACTTCCCACCATGCCGGCTTGTTCAGCAGCAATCTGATGCATTTAAATGGACCCCTAGAATCTATTATGACCCAGTTAGCACAGTTTTATTTCATGCGATGCTCAATGGCTTTTAAGTGATCAAAGGAGTTACTTTAAAACTTAATTAGGAAAATTTAGAGACTACACAGGATTCTTAGTGAATTTCTGGAAACTCTGGAATAATGCACTGATATTCCTGAGATTTATCTAATGGAAAGCCCGAATAGGGTTTTTGGAGCTGTTGTAAAGTCATCCTCAAGGGTACTGTTTCTTACAGTTGCACTGAAGGTATTTCACTGAAAAGAAATAAGAAACCAAACAAGAACGCAGCGGTTCCTGCAAGAGAGAGAAGCGAGTCCCCATTATGGTGTGACTTCTCAATTCTTTGGGGAGGTCCCCGAGTGTCCTTTCTATTTCATTATACTGGACACAGCTCTGTTCTTTTCCACATTTCCCATCTCTCTCAGTATTTCAAACTAAAGTGATCTTATTTAAAAGCAAAAAAAAAAAAAAAAAAAAAAAAAAAGTAAAAGTATTTGAGTCACAAGAGAATCTCTATCAAGATCCCAGAAACATATTTTCCCAGTGTATGCCCACAGCGTCTCCGCAGACAGCAGTCTCCAGTGCCACAGCCATTCCCTTTCTTTACCCAAACCCATCCTTGGCTCTCAGCTTTCTCTACTGACATTAAAATAGATGTGCTCGCCTGCAGGGAAATAAACGTTGGGTTTGGCTCCGGTGCCTTTTAAAGGAGCCAGGTCAGAAATGTAAAGGCAATTAGAAGACTCAGCTGTGAGCACAGGGAACCCAGCAACTGACCCGCGGCGTCCCTCTGGGAACTGAGGCTTCTTATTGCAACGAGGGTGAGTGATCACTTTTCAGAGACGGGAATCCCACTTTCACCCCACGGGGGCTCCCACAACCTCATGCAAGCCCAGGGGTGCCTGAGACTCACCAGCGTGACCACTCTTCTCAAGAGGGCTGGCTCGGAGCCCCCCTGGAGCTGGAGTCACCCAGGACCCACGCAGTCGGGAACCCGGGAGGCCAGGCTGGACAGGCAGGGCTGCTCCTGCTGCAGAGACTCTGTCACCTGTTGCTGGGCTGCAAGGAGGCCTCAGGGCGTCCCTGCACCCTGGGAGGTAGGACTTGGCACCTGAATAATGAATGTGCTCTCACCTCCGTCATTAGCATTCCAGTCCAAAGACACAGATGAACCATCCATTTTTATTCCTGGCTTTAAAGGAGGAGCACAGCCTCCCAAGATGAGGGAGGTGGGGCCCAACTGGGATTCACCCTTAAACCACCAGTTCCACAGGTGTGTGGGGGGTTACCTAGGGCGCCAGAGATCAAAATCCTCAAAACCTCAGGTCTCTGGATGCCAAACCCAGAGAGGCACCGAGCACTCAGCAGCAGGCCTTCGGGGCCCTGCACCCCCTCAGAGGAAGAGCTGGAGAGGGTGGCAGCAGCAGGACGGCCTCCCAGGGCCTTCTGAGCAGCAACCTGCACTGGCCTCTGGCCTCAGTAGCCTCAGCTCCGGAACAACCCATAGCATCTACGGTCACATTACATTTTTGCAGCCCCCCTGCACACCAGGGCCTTCCATGGTCCGACGGTGCACCGGCCTTGGACTCTCATCCATGAGCCCCTCTCTCCTGAGCAGACCCCTGCTCTCCCTCCCCCACTTCTCTGAGAAGTCTCAGGGAGAGCAGCCCCTCACCAACAGTCAGTCCCCCAGAGAACGCTCCAACCGATCAGCTCTGCTGATTGCCTACCTGCCCCCGGCACCCACACATGTCTGCACAAGGATCCGTGCAGTTTTATGTGCGGTTCATTAAAAGTTAGAACAAAGTCAGTTCCGTTCTACGGGCAGGCATCTAGCGCCAGCTGCCCAGGTAGCCACAGAACACCCATAGCCCTTCTTCTAAGGAAGCAGGACCACCGGGTCAGACTGATCAAGCATCTGCACACCGGTGTTTCAGTGAGATTTCATTCTGAAAGGGTTTCACAAATCCATATTTCTCGATGCAATTTTACACTACACAAATTTCACTGAACTCTATTCAAATCAGAGACTGTTTGAAACTTGTAAAATGTTTAGCAGATATTATTCCTAGCTAGAGAAAAGACAGGAACAACAGAAGTTCTTCAGGAGCAATCTCTTCTTGAAATCTACCATCATTTTGTTGCAAAATATTTCCCACATAAATATACATTGGTGAAGTAATGGGGGAAAAAAGAGACAGTTCTTACCGCACTCACAGGGCAGGCCGTGTCCCAGGTACCTCCGGGCATTCACCCACAGTCGTCCTTGCGACAGCCCCCCAGTGCAGGGTTGTTTAATAGCCCTCCGTTTTACAGACGGGGAAGCTGAGTGCTTCAACAGCTGCTCAAGACCACAAATCTCTTCGACGAAGCCGATGAGACACAGACCCAGAGGCCTGGTACCTGTGCTCACGATTCCACCCGAGAGTGATCTCCACACCCACAAGCCTTTGGGTCTTGACGCTGCGTCAACATGCCTTTCCCGGGCCATGGCCGATTTCCTAAGCGTGGACACCTGAGCGGTGGGAATTCACCTGTGTACTGGCTAGCATCCTGAGTCTTACCTAAAAGCTACCAAGGAAGAGGGGTGCGTGGGAGCTTCGTTCATGGAGAACAGCAAGGGGAAAGCCAGGAACACCTGAGTTCTACTGCAGGGGCCCCGGGCACCCTGGCTCTCTCCTCCTGACACCGGGATCTTCCATTCTTCTTTGGGATCCTGTGAGATCTCTCTCTTTTCTAATAAATCTGCTTTTCCAAAAGCTAATTTGAGTTGCTTTCTCTCACCACGATGAAAAAAGCTAAAGACCAGATGCACACCTCTCCTTCTCCATAGCATAAACAAGAGGGTGTGAAGGTGTGTGTGTGTGTGTGTGTGTGTGTGTGTGTGTGTATTCAGGACAGATTTCTGCCCTCCTTCTTCCCACCGCGCATGTCTCCCTCTGCCCCGCCCACAAGGGGCAGCCACCTTGTCAGTTTGCTCCCACGTTGTCCTCCCTATTTTTTCAACAGTCATGACTGACAATGACAGTTGTCACAAGAGGCATTAATTTACAGTACCAAGGCAAAGCCACAGGTGTCCAACCAGAGAACTCACTCACAGCTTGCCTGAGAAATAACCCGCTTAGCTAGTTGCTCTGCAGATTGGAAAGCCCTGGGAACACATGCCAAATCTGCTGCTGCCAGGCTTGGACCTACGAGGTCAGCTTTCCCGTGCCTCTGCCTTACTTAGCCCCTTTGACAAAATGGGACTAAGAGGCATATTCATGCTGAAGAACTCAAAGGAACGGGAAGGAAAAAGCTATATTATGGTGAGAATTCCAGCCCCAGAGTTTGTTTGACCAGCAGGTGTGCACCAGGGGAGAGTAGTCAGAACCACTGTGAGCCATTTTCCTAGCAGCGCGTCCTTGAGTTGGGACGGCCAAGAGAGAGGTGCTAGAGATCTGACCGGTAGTGATTCCATGCTGGTCCATCCTGCCACAGTGCCTTCCCCCTGCCCCACACGGGCCTGAAGATAGTCTTGGGGGGCCCTGCACGAGCTCCTCCCTCATATAGATCATGTTTCCTCTCTTTTCCCTTTATAGGGGGCAGACCTTTGCCTTCTGTCTTTTCACAGGCTGTCATCTTCTTCAGGGCCTGAAACTGATGTCCAGCGTCTAAAATGAAGAGCAGCTCACATTTGTCAGTGTTACACATGGACTTGTTGTCACACGTCGCTGCATACAATGTGATGAACACCTTCCCCATATTTTGGTTGTGAATCCTGTACTTGGAATATAGACTCTTAAAGCAAAAACCAACAAAACTACGTTTCCCAGCATACTTTGCTGCTAGGCTGCAAACATGTGACTCGGAGACCTCCAATCAGACATGCCCCTGCGGAACTTTGGTTCAGAGAGCAAGTACAGAAGGAATCTCGTGAGGCCCTGTTGCTGGGGCACAGTGGTGGCATCCCAGTCGCAAAGGGCAATGTGATTCTGAGATTGGCAGCAGTGGTGCCCACTTCTGTTTGTATCAGGGACAGAGGGCTCCAGGCAAGGGGCGTAGGGATGCTGTGGCAGGGACAGCATAATCAGGCATGGGCTGCAGTTCCTTTACCAGGTCACCTTGCAGTGGCTCGGGAACCTGTTCCTGGAGTGTAGCCAGCTCTCCGGGCCCCTCCAGCGATGTCCCTCAATAAGTCCCCTGAACTAGCAGCAGGGGACTTTGAGGTCTGCAGCTAAGAACACTGGGCAATTCCCCGCGTCTGTGCTGAGTGTGCGCTAAGGACAATTTAAAGACTAGGACTGCTCTTTCACTGCTCCCACTTCCTCAACGGCGTCTACACTTTGGATCGGAAGTGTGCAGTGCCTCCCTTACTCTGCTTCCCTGAGCGAACTCTTTTGATTTCCTTGTTCCTTTCCTACAATTCAGACGAAACCTAAGGACACTTACTAAGGCTGCAAGGAAGGTGTGCTAAAAAAAAAAAAGGGGGTGTGTGTGCATGTACACATCTGCTGAAAACACCAGCGTTTGCTGTGAAAGTATCTGCTGTCATCTCGTAGAACAGTGAGAGGGGCTGGTGCCTGCAGATTCCCCAGACATCTCCATAGTTAAACATAAAACAAAGCCCCTCGATTTGTATGAGAGAAGTGGGGGTACAGATGGAGCAACATAACCATGGAAATGAATGAGGGGATGTGTATCTTTCAGTTTGGTTCTTCTTATTCTCTTCTCGGGATTACATTTATTTCGTGTTTTCTAAACATCATAAAAATGCTGCAGTCCAGAGATGCAAGCAATATTCCACATTGCTTCCAATGAGCTGCAGGAGTGAGCCCAAGGTCTTGAAATAAGATGTGTGTTGGACCACTTGAAACTTGAAAGCATGCATCACGTACCACTTGGAAGGAGGTGGTGCTGCCAGAACACCACAGATCAGGAGACTGTCCCCTCAGTGGCTCAACGTCATTCTTTACAGGAGGGTTTCTCAACTTTGGTTGACACTTGACATTTGGCGCTGGCTATTCCTCAGTTGTGGGATCTGTCCTGAGCATTACAGGACATCTAGCAGCATCCCGGCCTCTCCCCACGAGATGCCAGTAGGACCCCTTTTCCCTATTGAAAACCAAAGATGTCTCCAGATATCACTGCCACAGGATCACTGGGGGGCAAAATCAGCCCTAGTTCAGAACTGCTCAAAATCTGTGATTTTGTGAAAAGGGGCACAACAGACCACTTTGCCAAATAGAAGTACAGGAAACACTGCACTTTTGTGTGAATGTGTGTGTGTGCGCACGAGTGTTTTAGCTTAAGGAATGAGTTGTACATTAAATCTCAAGGTACTTTTCTTTTATTTCTGAAACATTTAGAGAGGAAACATCATTAATAAATCTAATACAAAGAGCTTGAAAGTCTCTCATCCTCAAAAGTCATCTCCCTCTATTTGAGATACTATATTGAAAACAGACCCTAGGTTGTATAAAAAATCCTTTATCCAACTTTCTATTTCAGGCTTAAAAATGCTGCATTTATATTCTTACTTTTCATTCTGTGTCATATTTATGAGGGTGTGCATTAGCAGTTTTGTTCTTTTATAGAATCGTTTCTTGGCATTATTCTGCTCAGACTTCAGCCGGGCCTGGTGGGCAGCTTTTCTCAGCATCGGGAAGGAACTGTGCCCTGGAGGGACAGATGACGAAAGCTAGCCATGCATCCAGACTCACCACAGCTGGCCAGCGTTCCTGCGCCCAGCTCTGTGAGCTCTTCCAGCGTTCAGGGGCCACCAAGCACATTGTCTCAGGAAAGACAGCCCAGCTACCCACCTCCCCAGAGCCTAGCAGGCTATTGGAAATGATAAGCAAGATTGGATAAAAATTCGGTGCTCTGACCCAGAAGGGCACCCCTCCCCCAAACAACAACAGCCGTTCTGCAGGTCTGTCCAACACCCCCAGTGAACGTCTCCATCTGGCATGGGGTCTAGGAGCATGAACTGAGCCCTATGTGTGCTGTTCACATGTAGGGAGTATCAAACGTAGCCCACCTGGACCTTCCCATCTATAGGAGACAGCCATCGTTTTGGGTGGCCCCACCATGGTAACAGCACAGGGACCCCTGCTGCCCCCCACCCCGCCCCGCCCCAAGAATCCAGCTAATTTGAGTGGCTGACACTCCTGGAACCTGGAGGTGAGGGGCCAAAAACCACTGTTATGTTTTAAGATTTTAGAATTTTATTTTATTTTGGAATTTTAGAATGTTGTTACTTTTTAAAGAAGTTTTCACAGTTCTCATGCCCATTTGTCTCAATCCCAATGATGTCTGTATGTCTTTCAGAAGTTCCCTGGGTGGTTCTAACAAGCCTTCCGTTCCCCTACAAGTACACACACACAGCCCAGGTTGGCAAACATTGGTGGAGCCCTGGAAAGTCTGAGCAGAAGAACAGACATGGCATCAGATTTCTATCTGAGAGATGTCTCCCTAGCAGCATAGAGGACGGAAGGAAGGGGCCCAGGCTGGAGGCAGGATTCCTGATGGAATGTTATTCTGCAACGGTTCAGGGCAACATTAGTGAAGGCGGGAATCAAGGTGATGTTTGAATCCTTGAAGACGGGATTTGAGCATTGGAAGAAAAAAGGAAGGAAGAAAGCAAGGGAGGGAGGAAAGGAGGAAAGGAGGAAGAAGGGAGGAAAGAGTGGAGGAAGGAGGGAGGAAGGAGTGGTCAGACGCAGCCTATGTGGGGCAAGTACACAGCGAGCATCCCCTTGGGCTAAAGTAAAGGATTGAGAAGTCGGAGACCAGACTGGAAAGGCATATTAGTGCCGGGTTAAGGACCCTGGACCTGCCGTTATGAGCTGGTGGCCCTCCAAGCAGGGTGCCCAGACCACAGCATCCGCTTTAGCAGCACACCCCAGGAACTGGATAGAAACACAGACTCTCAAGTGGCCGTGCTCTCGCCCCGGACCGGAGAGCCACCCAGCCTTGTGTGAGGCCCAGCAGCCTGAGTTCTGAGAAGCCCTCCAGGTAATTCTGATGCTGCTGAAGTTTGAGACCCACCCCCGCTGTGAGCAATAGGGAGTCAGGGAAGATTCTCCAACAGAGAAGTAACTTAACTGGCCTAAAATGGAGGTGACTTGTTGTGGGGGCAGAGCCCCAGAAAGTAGTTTACAGGCTCTCGGCCTCACGTGGAGGAGTGCTGGCTCGGGTAGTAGATGGCCGTCAGCTGTGGCTGATTGGCCATCAGCTGTAGCCAGTTAGCTAATTAGCCGCCAATATAACTGCGGAGAGAGGAAAGAGAGGAAAGAGAGAAGAATGGGGGCTAGCTAGAAGATGGCGGCTGGGCTGGCAAGTGTGGATGGCGGTTTGCGGACAGTGTGGATCCAGCCTCCAGTGAGAGTATAGTGCCGCCAGAGAGAATACAGTGGTGTGACTCCCCTACCTATGGCTCCGTGGGTGTTCCTTTTCGGCCTCACCGTATCCTGCGTTTTTGTATGGGGAGCGGGAGCAGAGACCCTGCAGGCCTCCCTGCACGACAAATGGCGCAGCGAGCAGGGTCTCCCGCATGACACTTGTTTTCTCCAGTCTTTCACAGTTAAATGGTAAATTCAAAGTTTACGCTGTTTCTTGTCCTAACTCCATCCCTTCGCTTTCAGTAAATGTTTTCTAATACTCAGCCTTAGTTATTTCAGGAACAGTGTTGTTGCTGTAATATTTACAATGCAGAAACACCTTCCCAGACCGATATCCAGGTGTGATGAGTAAGAGCTGCAGACAATCTGTTCAAGGGGCACAAGCCCTCAGGATGCTGAAAGCAAAGCGCTTAGCCTCCCCCAGCAGCTGCAGCCCATAAAGCCTCAGCTTTAATTAAGCAAAAGAGAGGTTTGTGGAGCCCGGATGGAGGTGGTGCCCCCCACAAGGTGCTGACAGGAGAAACTCTGAGGGCCTTCAGCGCCAAAGCGATGCTCCTTTGTGAGTAAATTCAGGGTTTCTGTGGCTGCTGGATACACCTTTGACAGCCTCCCTTCATTCACAAAATAACAGCTGAAAAGCAGGTCAGGAATTTGCTGCCCAGCACCTTCTAAATGGCCATTTGCATCCATTTCATTTCTGAAGGTCTTTGCCATGAAGGGTGTCATGCAAGGTCTCTAGTCCCGCTCCCCACATAAGAACGCAGGACATGGTGAGGCCAAAAAGGAACACCCACGGAGCCATGGATAGGGGAGTCACACCACTATAGTCTCACTGGTGACTGGGTTGGAGACACAGGAAGAAGGAGCCACACAATCCGCAACCTGCCGTCCGCTTCTCTGCCAACCAACCAACCCCTTGCTAACTGCAATCCGCTCTTGCTAGTTCAGCAACCATCCTTTTGTTAGCCCCCTTTGCTGCTAGTGTAGCCACGACAGTTATATTAGTAGCTAATGGCTCACTGGTTACAGCTGATGCCAACTAGCCACAGCTGATGGCCATCCAACCACAGTTGATGGCTATTTACTACCCGAGTAAGCACCTTTCCACGTGAGGCCGAGAGCCTGGAAACTGCACTCCTGGCTCTGTCCCCACAGTCTTCAATTTCATATGCCTGCTTTTGGAATATGCTTAGGAAACATTTTTTAAATTGAGGCTCCGGATCCCCAAAACTTAAGAGAACGAAGTGTCACATGTGAAGGGTGACAGACCTTGGGGACCTTCTAAGATCCTGGATAAAGGGGAATGGGTAAGCCTCCAGAGGGACATCGAAACACTGGTTTAACGAATCTCTTCAATTGTAAAATATGTGCTTTGTCCTGACAGTGGGGATTCTGCTCCTCTGGGACTTCCCACGCCTCACCACCCGCACCCCCAAACCTCGGGAATCTGACTCTGGACAAGAGTCCGAGATGAAGAGGTTTGCAGGCCAGGGCAGGGAAGGGCTGTGTTTGGCGTCTTCTGCCAGCAAGTAGACGAGAGCAGCATCAGAACAGAACCAGCCCGAAGGTGACTCCGCAATCATCCATTTCTAAGTCACACCGTTGTAATCGCTAAAGACAGACCAGCTATGAGGTTTCACACCTGGGGATGATGGAATGCACCGGTGATGTCACAGCCCAGTGACATCACAGCAGTGACATCGGACATCCTCACTGTTATATCTGATTGGATAACTAGTGTGTTAAAGCCTGGATGAGATCCAGGGTATCTCAGGGTCTCTGTGAGTCACAGCCTGGGAAACATTAAAACCCCACAGAACTTCAGGAGCTGACCAGCGAGGTGGCGAGCTGGTGGATTCTTGGATGCAATGCGCTATTTTGTAGTCACTGAAGTAAGCATTTACTAATTTTATACTTTCTCTTTTTGCATTTTGGTGCCAGTCAAATGATTTTGAGGGCTGCAACCGTTTCACAGCTCTCTGAAACGTAGGCAGGCCCTCAAGTACAAAGACCCTTGCCGGGTGTGACTGTGAGGCGTGTGGTACACGCTCACCTGTTAAGCTTCATGAGGAAATGAGCTGCTAAGAGGACACAGGATTTCCAGGAGGAGAAGGTGGCGACAAGAGATGGAGCTGTGTGTTTGCTACCCACAGGCGCTGGGAGGGTGGCGAGGAAATCACAGGGTCAGGGTCGCTCAAAATGTCAGGAATGGGTGTTTTCTAAGAAGTACATTATTTTAAAATTATTTCCTACCATACATCGTGCTCTCTGGTACCTTGTAGTCTTAAATCCCATTCTGGTTTCAAACATTGTGAGTGGGGGTGGGGTGGTGGTACAATATCCACTCCGGGAACAGCAGCCTAGGCGTCCTGGGCACGAACTCGTGTACCCTGAATCTGCCCGGGGAGGGTGGGGGAGGCAGCAGGCAGGGCCACATGGTAAACGGGGTCCCACAAGGCAAAGAAAGCAGGAGCGCCCCAAAGCAGGGTCAGCCTGCTGTGAGGGGCCGGGGGTGGGGGGACTGCTGGTGAAGTCCTGGGACCACAGCAGGGGACACACCCACGCCTCCGTTGATGGTCGGACAGGCCGCTTCACCAAGGAGGCGGCTCAGCTCTGAGGCGGAAGGATTCGCTCTGGGCACATTCCCAGGTGATGCGAGCGAGCTGCAGCTCAGCGTGGCTAGGAAGGGCTCGTTTACGTAAAGCACAAAAAAAGCCGGCCAGAGACAGAGATAGATCATATATGTCTAGGAGAAGTACACATATAGATCTGTAAGTGGCCAGAAGATGGATGAGGGGGAAATACGTGAAAATGCGAGCTGTGCGCACCTCTAGGGAGGGCGCCTGGATCTGGCAGGTGAGGGCTGAGTCGGTGTCCTCCCGCCGGCTCTGCATGGCTCTCGGCACACGCTCAAGGATGCATCGGAGGGTGAACCAGACCGAGAGGCAGCGCCCTCCCAGTGATTACATTCGGGTGGGAGGAGAGAATAAATGAACACATAAGTAAGTAACATCAGGGCCCGATGGAGGCTCTGCAGAGAATTAAGGAGGGTGATATGACAGAGAATAGCAGCTGTGGCTGGAGATGTCCTCTCCAAGCAGCTGAATGACAGTGAGGACGAAGCCATGGCAGGTGCATTGTGAAAGCATTCCAGGCAAGAGGGTCACCCAGAGAGCAAAGGTCCTGAGACAAGAAGAGGCAGAAACGAGACGGATGGGCCAGTGAGCGGTGAGCAGAGAGGAGGGAGGGAGAGAGGCTCCAAGAGGAGCGTCAGGGCGCAGCTGTGGGTGTGGATTGTCTTCCAAGTGACACGAGCAGACGCTGGAGAGTTCTAAGGTGGGAGAAGACGGACAGGATCAGGTTTATGCTGAGAAAGGTCACTCTGGCTGCCACAGAGGCAGGGAGCTAGACCCACGAGAATATTCCAGAAGCCCAGGAAGGGGGTGACGTGGTTGTGGAGGGGAGTGGCAGCAGAAGTGGTATAAAGTGGCAGGACTTACAGGTGCATTCAGTGTGAGATGTGGCCAAAAGGAAGGACAACTGTCACCCTTGAGTGGCAGCCTGAGCAACTGGGCAGAATGTTTTACTGGTGAAACTGACCAGACGACGGGGGTGGGGGGCGTGGGCAAGATGTGGAGGGAAAATCAACAGGGTGCCAGTGTGAGTTGCCCAGCGAGAGGAGACGCAAGTGGGCCGTCCTGTGGACAGGTGTGGGACACGGGAGCAGGTGCAGACGGAAGCTGCCAGTGCTCACTCTACAGCGACATGACATCACCTAGAGAGACGCAGCAGCAGGTAGGTAAGACGTTGGAGCTGGGGAGGGGGCAGAAGACAGAGAAGGAGAAAGGAGCAGCAGACGACTGAAGTGACCTTGAAGGCTCGAGCATAAAAGGGATCAGGGAGAGGGTGAGCCGTGTGTCACACATTCCTGAGAGGGGACATGATGTGGGAGAGATATGACAACACGAGCATCTCTAATGAGCTGGACAGCAGTGGTTTCAGGGGTGGGCGGAGACAATCTGGGCCCGAGTGGGTTGCAAGGAGAATGTATTCATGTTCTCTCTGCCGTCTAAAAGCCTCATTAGGGACTCCGGAAGCCTCGGGCCTTGTCTTTGAACTCTGGAATTCAGCCCTTACTGGACTTCCACCTGCACTTATGGTTGTTAGTGAGGCTGCAGGGATGCAGTCTTTGGAAACCAGAGCAGATGATTAGAATGTCAGGCTGCATTTCAGAAAATGGAAAAAAAATATCCTAATTGATACCCACGAAGCTGACCTCTGCTCCACAGTGATTGACGGACTGGGCTCTTCCACTGAGATTCAGAATGTGCTTGCGTAGCCTCTGGACAATTGCCACCCCTCCTGCCAAACCCATCTTTTCTCTTCCCTCGCCAGTGACAGCATCAGAAAAAGAAGATCTAAATTATTTAGCTTTACGGGTTGCCCATTTTCAATGTTTAAAATGCTGAAAAGACAAAGTGCAAATAAAGGACTTTGGAATCTCCAGCAGCTGCCAACCAGAGGCAGCGTGGGGGTGGGGCAGGGGAAGGTACCAGGTGGAGGAGACCTGGCTCCGGCTCCAGCTCTGGCACAGACTCACCAGGGAAAACCACAACCATCCCTGGGCCCAGTCTCCCCATCTTGTAACTCAGGGATCAGACAGAATTCTAGCATTATTAGATGTGGAACCCTTTGTTCAAATGAAACCCTACACAAAAGACCAATGAAAGCAGAGAGAGAAGCGGAGGGACATGGTTGAGTTGGGGACCATCTGGGGTCCCCCAGCCCCAGCTCATGTACCCCTTTCCACGACACATATCCCAGCCTGGCTCCTCACCTTGGGCGCAGGAAATCCTCAAGCTCATTGGACTATTCCATTTAGAAAACTGACCTTCAACCCTAACCTCATACCACACACAAAAATTCATTTGAAGTGGATAATAGACCTGAATGCAAAACCTATTAGGTTGGTGCAACTGTAATTGTGGTTTAAAAGCTTAAAAATAATTGCAAAAACTGCAATTACTTTTGCACCAATCTAATAAAACTATAACACTTACAGAATAAAACATAGGGCAAAATGTGTTTGCCTTGGAGTAGCAAAGATTTCTTAGAACTCCAAAACTACTGACCATAAGAGAAAAAAAGTGATAATTAAACTTCATCAAAATTAAAATCTCCTCCTATTTAAAAGACACCATTAAGTAAATGAAGAGGCAAGTCACGGCCTGGAAGAAAATGTCTGCATTGCATATTGCTGGCAAAAGACTTGTACCTAAATCATACAAAGAATTTTATATATCAATTAGAAGGCAGCTCTGTTTTAAGAAGTGAGCAAAAGGTTTAAACAAACATGTCATAAAGAAAGATAGAGCTGACAAATAACCAGGTGAAAAGAAGCTTAATGTCTTTATTCATCAGGGAATGCAAATTAAAACCACAATGAGCTATCACTAGACACCTACAAAAACAGCTTAAACTAAAACTACTGACAAAGCAAGTGTTGCCAAGAGTGGAGAAACCTGCACTTTTATACTTTGCTGTGGAGAATGTTAAGTACAGTTCACTTTGGAAAACAGCTTAGCAATTTCTTCTAAGGTTAAACTACAAAGGTTTACCGCACCACCTGGCCATTCCAATCCTAGGGATTTCTCCCAAAAGGAATGAAAATGTGTCCACAGAAAGACGTGGATGACAGTGTCCATACCTGCGTTAGTCACAACAGTGGGGGCGGGGGTCCATGGAACGGGCTATTACTCAGCAATAAAAAGGAGTGGGTGGGAGTTCTAGGGGAAGGGGTGAGCACGTTCATGAACTTGGGGGCGACAGTACATACAGTGTATTTGCGGAAGTACGTGGTGAGGGAGACAGAGTGGGGAGGACGTGAGGATGGAGAAGAGGCAGGCCAGGTGCCACACAGCCCTGGGAAGCATGCTTAGCAGCCTGGATTCATTCTAAGAACAGAAAAAATGATGCAGCAGACCAGCTGGGTCAGATCTGCATATTTAAAGCACAACTGGCTGCTGGGAAGAGTAAACTGGAAAGGACCAAGAGCAGAGAACAAGAGACCAACTAGGAGACGGGAGGTGATGGGACTGGGGTTAGGACGGTGATGAGAGAGAGGGGTGGGTGCAGTAGGGAGCTTTAATGGACAGTGTGAACGGAACTTGACAACCAACTGGATTCGGGGAAATGATCCTGCTTATCCCTATGGCATTTCATCTTAGCTTCTACCCTCCGTTCTGGGTTCTGTCCTCCGGCACTTAAGCCATAGCTCACCATTCTGATCAGGGTCTGTGGCATCTGACTCATTGCTGCAAATGTGGAAACAAGACGAGGTGCTGTGCTGCACGAGCGACACCCTCCTGCAGGCTGACCTGGAACAAGACTCGTCCCTCCCAGCGATGGATCCACACAGCCCACGTCCCCACCCTTCCTTCAAGGGTTTCAGCAGATACCTGGCCAAAGGCGCGGCATCCAGCTATCCTATTTCCATGGCATTCCTCTGAACTGGTAACAGAAAAGGAAGCAGAGTGTAAGACGCCTTGCTGTCTTGTAAATGCTCCTGGTCCCCTCGAGATAGCCAGGGACTTGCTTGTTCCCTGTGTGTCATCCCTGGTCCCACATGGGCTCTGAGCTCTGCTTGCTTCTGCCCTTTCTCCAGCAGCTCTGGCACTGAGTTGACAGAGCCAGCCACTGACCTCCTGGGCAGCGTGTTATCAACTCAGAGTAATTACATCTGCTGTGCTTTTCTTGGAAGAGAGCAAAAGAGAACAGGAACTATCCTCTTGACATCTTTTTCTTGAGCATCCTATAATCCGACCATATGGGGATTCATATCTTTGAATACCAAATCCGCTGGAAGCAGGTATTTAGAACAAAACCCACCTTGTCCTCCAGCTATGCCATCGAGCAGGTTGTGATTTAAGCATCCATCACACCTGTGTGGGCTCACGCCCTCTGCCAGCAGTCTCCTTGGTCCTTACCCATTTTCTGTGTCTTCCTCTACCACACCTGCAATTAAGCCACTGTCTTGGCAAACATTTCATTTGCAGTTGGCATGTGAGCTGCCTTTAGGAGGGCAGCAGTTCCCGGCTCACACTTGAGCATATTCAGCAATGGTATTTCTGAGCTGATTTCAGCAGCTGTCAAAACTAAGTGGTGAGTTCGTGGGGAGCATTCCCCTTGCTGGCATTGGGTGGGGAGGGGAAAGATAAGAACAGAATTCCGGTTTTCCTCCCTCCCTCCCCCACCTCCCTTCTCTTCCCCAGTCCCCCTCCCATCTTCCTTCCTCCCTCCCTTCCTTCCTTCCTTCCTTCCTTCCTTCCTTCCTTCCTTCCTTCCTTCCTTCCTTCCAATTAAGTGATGAAGAATTTGTTGCCTGTGACTGTTTATAATTGATCTCTGCTCTGTCTTCTAAACAAACCTTCAGGTGTACATGCTGGCAAATTATAGTTGCTATTTTGTAACAATTATTTAGAAACTTGAAGACATTTCTGTTGGGGTCAGGGAGCCCCAGGTTAGGCCTGTTTCCCCTTTCCTTAATCTCAGCTCTTCCTGGTGCACTCTCCTCTGCGCAGGAAGCAGAGCCGTCTGTGTACTACAGAACTGAGGATGCTGGGCCCGCTGAACGCTCACTCTGGGAAAGACAAGGCTGGAAGCAGCTCGCGGAGCCAGTCAGTGGATGGATGGGTAGCCCGTCAGGAAATTCCAGGAGGCAGAGGCTGGACGGGGCCCACGTGCACTCGTCCGAGACACTGGGGTGAACCACTCCTCTGGTTGCCCGCTCTGCTTTGTAAGGTTTTAAGGGCTTCACTGACAGATGGGTGCAGTTAGAGGTGGATTAGAAAGGTCGGTAATGGGGATTTGGGCATTAATCCTCCTCCATTTGTTAATATTAACCGGAGGGCTTTTTACTTTCATTATGCAACAAACTACTTTTTCAAAAGAGGAACCAGAGAAAGCAGTTTCATAGGGTAACATTTGCCTTGGTTTTTCCTCCAAGGAAAGCATTCTGTGTTTGTTTTATTCTCAGAACAAAGCTATATGATAGATATAAAACACAGGAGGAAAAGACTACCATTCACTTTCCCATTTAATTGGGGAGAAACTTTCCAAGTTCGAAGACATACGTGCCTATCATTTCCCCCAAGAATTTTCTTAGTGGAAAATCCCACTGCAGTCAGATTGTTTAGATTAAAGCACACAGAGGACTCAGGTAATGGGACCCAGGCTTCCCTGGTGGGGGGAGGGGTGCAGGTGGGTGACACTGCTGTGGCCAAAAGGAAGAGCTGGTGACCAGCTCACCACAGCTGCCACACTGAGAGCAGGGCTTCTGAGCCTGACGTCTTGGCTTCTCCTGGAAGCTGCCATGGGAAAATCTTCAGGACAATGTTTTTACCTCCTCTGTGGCCAGTCAGGCAGAAACTCCACGGCGCTTGGTGCAGACACCTGTGCTGAGTGCAGACGAGACCTCAGGGGACGAGGCAGACGCAGTGAGAAGCAGCTCAGGTTCCCGAAGCAATACAAATGCCAAGTAAGGAGCTATATGCCAAGTGCCTAGACTCAGGCGGCCCCTCACCCATCTAGGGAAAACTTATCTCATCCATGTTCTGAACTTCCAACAACAAATGGAAGATACCTAGATTCTCCTTTCTGTTCACACCAGAAAATGTACAGGCTGTATTGTAGGCCCAGATATACACTAAAAGATGGTGTGTGTGCATGTGTGTGTGTTTCTGCACGTCTGTGTTTAAATGCAGCATCTTAATGAAGGGATACCAAAGACAGGGGCTGTGTTTTATTTATTTCCCTAAAGCATCCTAGATGAGGCCTGACTCAAATAACCAGTTTTTCCAGTTTCTTATCATTTGGTGCATTTATATACAATTATCTCATTTGATATCAATGACTCTTATTCTTTAAAATTTTAATAGAATAAGTTGACTTTGCTAGTTATACCCTAGAATGCAAAGGCTGGATAAAGTTCCATGCTCTAACAGGCCCACCACACAGACATTCTTTTGGGACCCAGAATAACCCGAAACCCACTCTCCCAAGGAACCATGAGACATCTGATGGTGCCATGGCCGGCCCCGCACCTCTTGCCACGCAGGGAGCATGGCCTGTCCCGAGCTTGGCCACATGCCATCAGGGAGCAGGAAACCTCCACAAGACTTTCTCATAGCCGAACTCTTCTCTGTAACTAGTCTCAATGCCACAAAGTACCTTGTGGGCTGAATAAACACTGAGCAAGCACCTCACGGTAGGAAAAAGCAGGGCTAGTCACACAGCCATTTCCATGTCACTGTGCAAAGGTTCTCGTCACTGCCAGCCTCCTTGGGACCTCGGAGCCCCCGTGTTCCTCCGAGTGCAGCCCACAGACAGAGCTGCATGGAAAACATCCCCTGGATTGCCGTTCACATAGCAGCACGAGCCCTTTCGATGAATCCCATCTCTAAACAGAGGTATTACTCGTGCTCACCGTTTCCCAGGCTTCGAGCTACAGTGAGAGGGCCGGATGCACAGGCAGTGAATTCCTCCCTGAACCCCTCAGCGTCTTGGGTGAACAAACAGCTGTGAGCATAACAGTAATGATAATGGGAAAGGAAGCCCACGTCTACTGAGCATTTGCTATGCTCCCCGTCCTGTGCTTTCCTCGGAATATCTCTTCTCACATCCACACGGAGAGGCCCAGCAAGGACCCTGCTTGAAGGGGCTGCAGACCCCCTGCTCCTACATGCTTCCCTGGGGCACAGCCAGGCCCCAGGGGCACACGGCCACATGGTTGGAGCTACGCCAGTCACTGCTTTCCTGGTGGGCTCCAAGCCCTTGTCACTACCTGGGTTTGGCAATCGGTGTGCCAGCCAGTTTGCCTGCTGCTGGGAGCTGCTGGACCTCACTGAGTCGGGAGGTATCCTACAGGGGAGGTTGTGTCACAGTCTAATTGGCAGGTTTGGGGGGTTCCCTTTGGGTTTTTCTTCGCTGCATGTAAAATAATGGTGAATCTTCTAATTGGATCTTGGATTTAATGAAATATGGCAGTGTCTATTTACCCCACTGTAAATACATTCCAAGTAAGAATGTTTTAAATTTCAGAAAAACAAACAATGGGTAATGTGGATGGTGCCGCATCCACAGAGTAGGGACTAGGGGAGAGGGACAGAGTGGGGGAGGGGAGACCGAGACTGAGAGAGACTGGGGGGGGGTGGAGAGGGGGAAAAAAGGAGAATGGGGAAAGCGGGGGGAGAGAGAGAGACAGAGAGACTGGGGGGAGAGGGAGATGGAGGGGGGGAGAGAGAGAGAGAGAGAGGTGGGGGAGAGAGAAAGAAGGAGAAAGAGCTAGAGAGAAGGAGGAGGGGGGCGGGGGAGGAAGGGCAGGTTTTGGGGGAGGGTGTGGAGTTTTACATGAATCTCACTGGAGACACCAGAGGACACCCCAGCCTGGAGGTACAGATGGGGCATCACCCATGTCATCTGATGTCTTGAATAAGACAAAATACTTGGGTGTGACATCTGGCTGCCCCGACCTGCTAGCTGTGTGACCTTAGGTGGGCTCCTTAAGCCCTCCGTGCCTCAGTTTCCTTATCTGTAAAGGGGCTGAGAGTTGCACCTGTCTCCCAGGTTAGCATGAACGTTAGGTGTGTTAATACATGAGAAGGCAGTTATTCCCAAGTGGCATCCATCTATATTTTACCTATAAAAGCATTCTCACACTGCTTCTGGGCTGAAGAGACAGTCGCAAGAGTGGGGTTGAATCCACACAAACATTTGGATTTGGGGGTGGGGTGGGGAGCATGTGCTGGGAGACAAAAAGCAGAGAAGAGGGAATGGTGAGGGGACTGGACACAGGGACTGCTTCCTGCTGTTCTCCCCTCGCATTCAGAGTTGAGGTCAAGGGTGGCTGAGTACAAAGGTCGAGAGGAAATTAGATTGGAAAAGCCTGAGAAGACAGAAGACGGGGTGCTCGCGTTCATTTCCGGCCGACCATGGCTCTCCCGGTGGTGCCCAGGGCCTGCGTGATGTTTTTACTTCCACCCTTGCCAGGACCCCTCCTAGAGCCAGCCTGGGCGCCCTGGGGAAACACAGATTCAGACAAACCCTCTGGCCTCTCAGCATCCCTGGTGGCAGCCTGGCCCGGACCTTCTGCCTGACCGTCCCTCATACCTTAGCCATGGGGACAACGTGAACCTCTGTCACCTGGGAGCCTGCTTCTCTGCCGCATTTTCACAAAGAAAAAAAAAAAAGCCTTCAGGTTAAGCCTTCAGGTAATTTATCCAATATTTCTGCCTGAATGGTTTGTCTATCTTGCTGCTTCATTTCCTTTCTCAGACTTGATCTTCAGTTGAAGGGGGAAAAATACAAACCTATATAAATGCACCTTTTTAAAAGATAGACTATTGCTGGAGCAAAAAGCCTTCAGTCTTCAGGGAGAACCTCACCTCCAGCGTTCGAGACAGGAAAGATAGTGGACAGAACAGAAATGCAAATGCAGATGTGACGTCTTCCCCTCCCCCAGACGACTGGTGAAGTTCAGTTTAGGAGTTTCGTATTTCCTCAGAAGCCACAGACTGAGACAACTGGTTTTTACCACATCTCTCAACGTCCCGAGGTTCTGAAAGGCTGAAGTTCTGATAACAGACACACATTTTACTGAGGTAACAATTTGTCTACACTTCTCTGCAAGTTCCACCCAGCTTGAATTTCTTCAGCTACATGGATCCATTTTAATAAGAGCTGACAGTTTAATCAGGGACGATAAGGCGCATTTTCATAATAAGGCGCAAGAGGTATGCATATTTTTCCATAATGGATCTTGGGATTTGGTCACGTAGCCCCGGCATAAAATGTCACTCCTGCGTACCCTTTTGATCTGCTACCACACCAGGAAAATTCAGAGAAAGAGCAAAACAAGCTGTAAAAGGTTTTGCAATAAAATGGATTGCACATATTACAAAGAACTTGACTTTCAAATGAATGTTGCACCACGTTTTCAGTCCCGCTGATCACTTAATGGCCATTTTTAACCACGTAACTAAGACAGAAGAGAAGAATGCATTCTGAAAAATGGCTTCCTGTTTTTTCTAGGTAGAGACGGAATTTGGGCCAACAAGTCATGAATATGGATGACTGTATAAACCGTCCATGGAGCGGGCCCCAGGTGTGCCAACCCAGAGGTGCCAGGGAGCCAGGAAGGGAGACTGCTGCCTCACGCACTCTCCTCCCCCAACTCCAGTGCAAGCACAGGCCCCTGTTCTGACAGCCACCACTGCTGGGCCTGTGGGAGTGGGCAGGGCCAGTCCTGCAGGGCACAGAAGGAGACTGTTCCCTCTGGGGACTGGATGTGGAGGACCCTGGAGAGGTCCCACTGTGACTGCAGAATAGCTGCCCCTTGGCCACCCCGGGCCCCTGGTGGGAAGAGCCTGTACAGATGGTCCTGGGAAGGCAGATAGGAAAGGAGGAAAGATGAGCCTCGGCCCCCGCCCGCAGCCCTGGAGAGCGCTCACCGCCAGCCTTTGTGGCCAAGGAGAAAGGCGGGCTCTGGGGTCCTGGTTTTCCTCTGGCGTCCTGAATTGACCACACCTGCTCTTACTGAGGTGACACGGCAGCCTGTGGGAGTGGACCCAGAGGCTAAGAACAACTACAGCCTGGGAATTGTGAAGGTCAATCAGAAGAGTGAAGGTCAATCAGAAACCCAGAAAGGCAGCTCCTCGTGATACAGAACTACGAGAAGACACAAAGGAAAACTTAAAACAACAACAACAATAATAAAATGCAATTGCAGTATTTTTAAAAATAACTTTATCTAACAAAATGTGATCTCTAAGTTTAAAAACTCCATCTATGAATGGAGATAGAGTGTGGCAACTATTGGGACCCAAATTAGTAGCCTTGAAATTAAGTAGAAGACACAGATCAAACTAGAGGGTAGCAATTTACAGACAACGCAGTTTGGGGTTAGAGTATGTGGATGCTGTCCCACTGCGCCCTAGGTGGGGGCCCGGCGTTTCTCAAGAGTTCTGTCTGCAGTACATAGTAACTTTTAAGGTAGGAGAATACCCATCAGGGATTGCACTGATGCTGTGATTAAAAGAATGTCCTTTGAGACATGCAATGATATTAAAAAGATGAATAATGTCCCCCTTGCAGGTGATAATCAGTATGAGAAATGATTTGGGCTTTAAAATGCTTGGGGGAGAAAACATGGAAGGCCCATTACCATGACACCATTCGTCAGTCTGGGTCCTACTAATGGCTGTGTGCTCCCTCACGTTGTTTGTGGCTTGTGAGTATCTCATCTCTCTTTCTCTTTGAATAACATGAGGCTGCTACAGGTCATCCATGCTGCTGCTGAAGGTTATTCAGGAGTGGGCTGCCCAATACTGACTTTCTGGGAGAGCAAACTCAGGTAACACTGCCAGAAAAAATGGTCTAGGCATTCCATCTGCTATAGTCTACGTCCAAGATATTTTGAGGGGCTCTCATGATTTGCTCCTAGGATACAGATTAACAGCATAATATCTTTTTAGAGTCTGGGAGTGGGGTATGGATGGAAACAGAACCAAGAATAGCTCAGCTCTTGATTACATCACGTTCAATAATTTCAATGATGTAGCCATTTGGGCTGGTGTATTTATTTTGGACTATTTGTACAAATACTGGGGAGTGTCCCTGCCCTTCCACGATGAACGTGCTGGACCTGGGGGAAGAAATGTAGCTCCTGGATTTCATTTTCCAAACCTCATGTTCAATTACATGATGAAGAACATAGCCAGGAACAGAAGCCATCAGAATAGTCCAGGCAATGACCTCTAAGTCTTAAAACAGGAACCTTTGAAAAATGGGCATCTCTTAAAATGGTGCTTCCTAATGTATGGGGCTCCCCATGATCCCTTCAGAGTTACACAGGGTCAAAATTATTTCTATAATATTACCAAGATGCTATTTTCCTTCCCCACTAAGTTCACATTGGCACTGATGGTACGAAAGTAATGACAGGTGACACAGTTGGTCCCATAACAGGAATTAAGGCAGTGGCACCAAACTCTACTACCGTGTTTCTCAGAAAATAAGACCTAGCCAGACCATCAGCTCTAATGCATCTTTTGGAGCAAAAATTAATATAAGACATGGTCTTATTTTAATATAAAACCGGGTATAATATAATATAATATAATATAATATAATATAATATAATATAATATAATAAATATAATACCGGGTATAATATAATATAATTCTAGGTTTTATGTTAATAATAGCTCCAAAAGATGCATTAGAGCTGATGGTCCGGCTAGGTCTTGTTTTGGGGGAAACACGGTAGCAGCCATTGTATTCTTTACATACTTGTAGTATAAAACAAAACAAGAAATGCCAATTTCTCTTGACAATGTTTTTGATGAAAACAGAAAAAATATTAATTTTATTATGCAGCTATCCTTGAAAACTCACTTTTAAATATTCTGTGTGACAAAATGAGAGGCTCACATTAGTGGTAGGACCTCTGTTGTCTCGAGGAAAAGCACTTGTGCACTTGTTCAGTGTTGCAGTTCGTAACGGAACTAGCCTTTTTTTTTTTTTCCATGAAACACCATGTTAACTTGAAAGAGCTACTGACAGACACACCAGGGTTTCTCAGGCATTAAGTGTTTGGCAGATATTTTTTCAAGATGAACAAACTGAACCTGTTACTTTAAGGAAAACAATGGATAATCTTAGTTGCCAATGATCAAATTTGAAATTTCAAGTGAACTTAGAATTTTGAAAACATGTATATGCCTTCTCGAGCTTGATAGCTTCTCAACAATTAAAGACTTTTCTGATGAGATCAGTGTTCACGACTTCAGTGTTTCTTACTGTAAAACAAAATGTGTCAACACTTGGAAGTTCTACATAACTCAGGGAATCAACATTTTCCAAATCACCAATACATGATGTTACAAGATCACACTTGGATAAAAGATCAGTTCAAGTGTAAGACCAACCAATAGATTTAATGCAACAAAGTAAGAAAAGTTCATTGATAGTTTCCATGCTCCCTACATTGTAACTAACCTTTAGGAAAATGTCACCTGACAAGTGTCAGTAAGTATCAAACAAGAGTATCCTTATGTAAAAAGGCTATTAGGATATTCTTCCTTTCCCAGCTGCCCTCCTGTGTCCCATCGGATTTTCTTCCTGTACATCAACCCAAACAACACACGGTAACAGACTGCATGAAGCAGCAGATATAAGAATCAGTTGTTTTCTATTAACCCAGACATTACAGAGATACGCAGAAATGGAAAGCAATTTAGCCTTCTCATAATTTTTGTTTTAAAAAAGTTAATTTTGGTAAAAATATGTCATGTCAACAGGTAATAAATTTGTTAATGTTCTTTGAAATGAGTCAATAAATGAATATTTCAGTTTTCCTTAGTTTGCATTTCTAATTCAGTGAATATAAATAGATAGAGCTACATAAACAAGAGCTCTTTGGCGTCCGAGTAATTTTTTAGAGGATGTGGAAACTTAGAGATCTACTGGTCTAAAAGATTCTGTCTCTGCCACTTACAGCCTGTGTGGCTGTGGGCAAGACATTTAATCCTCTGTGCCTGTATTCCTTGTTTATAAAATGGGGGTAATAATGAAATGATGCATGTAAATCATTTAGTGCAGCACCTGGCCCAGAGTAGGCCCCCAGTGGGTGTTAGCTGTTATTGTTTCCTCATTGAGCACCTACTAAGTGCCAGCACTGTTCTGGAAGCTGAGGCAACAACCGCAAACAAAACAGACAAAAATCCCTGGCCTGAGGATGCTCATATTCTGCCAAGAAGAGCAGACAATGAGCCCAATGAATAAAATGTCCTGTGCATGTGACAGGGATGATTGCCATGAGGGGGGGGGAGGGGAGTGTCCTAAAGAGCGGAGATTTAGAGCAGGGCGGTCAGGGAAGGCCTTGCTGAGAAGGTAGCCTGTGAGCAAAGCCCAGAGGGGGCAGGGGATCAAGCCAAATGGCCGTGCAGGATGACCCATGATGGCCCGTGGGGCTGGAGCATGGACAAGGGGGCTGGAGCAGAAGACCGGGTCTGAGTGGGAGACGATGATGCCACATGGGTTATTATGGGCATTGGCAAGACTTTGGGCACACTCTATGTGAGCCGTGAGGCTTGGGAGATATTGAACAAAGCTGTGAGTTGATCTGATTCCCACTTTAACAAGAGCACAGTGTGATGTGTGCCTCCCCAGAATTGCCCTCTCTGCCTGGGCAAACCTTCAGGGCCTGCTCACATTGGACCTTTACTTGGAACCCTCTCAGGGGCCAAGAAATATGTCCTCTCTTTGTCTTTCTCCATGGGCCCTAAAGACGACAAGGGTCTGGGTTAGAAGTGCATCCTCTCACCTTGTATCCCCTGCACTGATGTCTCCCATGCACCTCTCCAGACCCACTCCATTCTTCTCCACCTGTGTATGCATGGCCCTGGCAGGCTGACCTGCATGGACCATGTTGCCAGGACTCCCTGGCCTCTGGCTTCTGGTTATGCTCACCCAAGAGGACCACAGGTAAGATACAGGAGCAAGAGGTTGGGATACTGAGTCCCCTGGTTCCTCCTCCTGGGCCATCTGTGGGCTGGCTGAGTCAAGTTCCTATTGGTGGCTCTCTGTGTCCTTCCATCCCCCTATTCTCTACCTCTGTGGTCCAGCCTCACCTCACCACCTCCAGCAGGACTGAAAAGAGCTGCTGACACAAGTCCTAGGGTTCTGCCCTATCCCCTGCCGACGTGCTACAAATGGTCTCTTTCTTACGCTCTCCTAAAATTACCCAAGTGGAATGTGCTCTCAGTCCTCTTCCAGGCCCCTGACCAATGGACTCGCAGTCCAGCCCAATGCCTTGGGCTTGGATGGCCCTCAGGGAGGGCAGGGCCTCCTCTGACCAGAGCCGAGAAGAGGCCGAGGTACATCATAGGCACTTATTAAATATTTGTTGGATGAGTGAATGATAAATGCATTTTTATTTTAACTTTGTCCACATATTAAATCAAATGCTTTAAAACACTTTAGCATGGGAATTAATTGCGTCTCCTAGTCATTATTTTAATCCATAGCTATAATCAAACCTCCACCCACCCACAATTAATAAATGAAAAATAGACGTGTAACGAGTTAGCAGAGATGAGAACTGAAATGAAGCCCCATCTGCAAATCTCACTGAGGACCCCACACCCCCCTGGCACACACTTGTGTGGGGGAGTCTCTATATTGGTTCTTTCTCTTTATTTCTTTTTTCCCATTTGCCTTTTAATTTCATTTAAGTATTTTTAAATGTAACAACTCGATGAAGATACAATTCACATACAATACAGTTCACCCATGTAGCGTGTACTAATCAGGGGTTTTTAGTATATTCATAAAGAGGTCCAGCCACCTCCACAAGCAATTCTAGAACTTCATCACCCCAGAGAGAAACTTTACATCCACTAGCAGTCACTCGCCATTTCCCTCCCACCCCCTCCAGCCTGAAGCAACCACTGTCTATAGATTTGCCAGTTCTGGACATTTCATATAAATGGAATCATGCAACATGTGGTCTTTGTGATGGCTTCTTTCATTTAGTGTAATATTTCCAAGATTCGTCCATGCTGTAGCATGTACCAATACTTCATTTCTTTTTAGTGCCAGATAATATTCCACTGTATGGATACACCACATTTTATTGACCCATTCATCAGTTGACAGACATTTGAGTTATTTCCATTTTTTTGGCTATTATGAATAATGCTATGAAGAACATTTGTGTTCGAGTTTTATGTGAACATATGTTTCTATTTCTCTTGGGTAGGATTGCTGGGTCATATGGTAACTCTATGTTTAACCTTTGAGGAACTGCCAGATGGTGTTCCAAAGCAGCTGCACCATTTTACATTCCCACCAGCAGTGCATGAGGGTTCCAATATCCCCACACCCTCGCCAACACATAGCATTATCTGTGTTTTTTATGATAGCTCTATACTCATTCTTAAACAGTTCCAGGAGAGGCTTCCATCAGCTACCTGGATGCCCCATGAAAGTCACCATATGTTTAAGGGGCTGTTCTGGAACTGCTTCCCTGCACCTTACAACTTCTGGAGTTCTATCCAGGCTCCCAGGGCACTGAGTAAGGGTGGCCCCAAGTAGCGCATCAAGAATCCAGACAAATTCCACAACGGCATGAATTCTGCATGCTCTAGAGGTGTCCTGTCCAATATGGTAACCATATGTGGCTATTATAATTGAAATTACTTGAAATAAAATGAAACATTCAGTTGCTCAGGCACATCGCATACGACTAGCGGCTGCTGGATTAGACGGCGCAGGTGGAACACAGTCCGTCGCTGTAGAAGTTCCACGGGCAGCACTGGAGAAACAGACTAGGGGCACCGCACATCACCGCCCTGCGAGAAGCGTTCATCTGAGCAGCTTTGTGGCCAGCCCTCGTGTAAGGATCCCGTGACACACACGCCCATGGCCCAAGAGGCTCAGAATTCTTGGGGGTAAAAGACAAAAGTGGGATGAGGGTGTGTTTTGATGCAGAAATGCTGAAAGTTAGACCTCGAGACCTTGCAAGGTGACGATCATGTTTTCCAATAAGTTCACTGACGTTTAAGCTATTCTTTTCACTCCTCAGGGCAACTGGCCAAACCTCCATGACTGGGATGAGAAATACTTAACATCTAAAATGGTCTCTTTCTGGAAACTCTTCTGTAAGGGATTCATGCATTTCTAAAAAGAAAAAAAAAAGCTCTCTGCATATGTGCTATTAATTATTAGCAGTCAATTAACACTTTTCAGCTTCCGGTATGTTAGAAATGTTAACCACGTGGTTTCTAGGAGAGGTAGTTGCCCTTGAAGGAGCCATGGCATGTCACGTGCTAAAGCAGAGTCCGCCTTGAACATAAGGGCTGGTGTCTGGTGAGACACAGCAAATGCTGGCTTTCACACATCCTTATTATTATTAATATTCAGAATATATTCTTTACACCTTGAAAGGCAGGCGGACACTCCTTACTGTTTGTATATCTCGATGGGTACTAGCCCTATCTCTAAAGTTATCATACTGCGCTCTGTCAGAAAACAAGTGATGTCCAAGGACCAAAGCTCAGGTGAACATTTCAATGTACTTACACAAAAGTTTGCAGTTACTCATTCAAATCTGAAAGACCACATAAAACTACAGAAAAGTCCAGTTCTCCACAGAGCTCCCCCCACCCACCTTTCAATCACTGTGGACAACCTAACTCTTGCCAGGTCTTGTTTTAAACAGGCGACTGGTGACTTCTCCATAAGGAAAAATCTAATTTACAACCATGTGACCTTCAAGTAAAGGCTGAAGGGCATCCTGGAGACTCCGTTCTCGGATATGAGCCTGCAGTGTATGCATGAGCCGAGGTTTGCAGCGTTTACATCTGGGCAGAACACGCAGCATCCTGCGAGAAGCTGCTACCTGGTGGCCTCACGCCCACCGCCCTTCAGTATGTGCAGCGGGCAGCCTAGCCCAGCGCTGCTCTCCAAAGTCAGTCAGGAGATGACGCGCCGCTGAAACAGGTGCCATTCTCCTTTCTTGGAGGCCTGTGTGCTATTCCATGTGCATAACTCGGGTGGATTATGTGCTCCCATCACACATCAGATCTCCTGCAGTTCGGAGTCCCCAAAGCAACTTCAGAGTATCATGAAAAGTCGATTAGTTGTGAAGTAGGGTCAAGAGCAGGTGCAACCTGAGTCTTTCAGGGACGAAGAGAAAGCTGAGTGACAACACAGAGGCCTTGCACTGACTCCTACAACTCCCCTGCCCACCCTCAAGGAGGTCGGGTCTGATCACCTCGACTTTATAGAGAAGGACACAGGAAATAACCACCTCCTCAAGGTCACTGGGGTGGGACAGTGACCAAGGGGTCTAGTCACCATGTAAGAAACAAAAGCATTCATAACATGTGGCACCACCAAGAATATATCAAGGTCAAGGACAGGCACAGCTTGCCTTTGCTTAGTGGACTCAGAGTTACGGAAAGACCTATGACGTCCAAGGAGCCTGGTATCACCTGAGGCTAAGCCATCAAATCCAGTAGCCCTCGCCCTTCCCACATCTGTGGGTCCCAGCTCAGGGCTAATACTCTTCCATGGTTTTCTATCCTCCACTCAGCCTTTTAACACCAGCGAAGGCTCATCAAAGCTGGGGACTAACAGTCCAAAGAGAGGCCCATCGCTCAGTGACCTAAAGGGCTTCATTCCTCTGGAAGGCGTGACATAGAACCAAGAGGAGTGGCTTTAGCTTCTGTACCTTCGCTTGACATACTTGACACTATCTGAGATCATCTGTGAAATCTAGCAGCACAAATACTCTGATTTCTATTCCAACGGTTGGGCTCAGCTGAGTATCAGTTGGCACTTAGAGCATAACACTGGGTTGCAAAACAGTGTCCTGAAACACCCATGTTTATGATTTCTCGTGATCTCGTACATTAGCTGGAGGCATCTTCTGTTCGAGGCTGGCTTGGCTGCGGCTCGATAGTCTAGAATGGCCTCACTGACATGTCTGGTTCTCAGCTGGGATCCTGGGCTCCCTCCACGTGTTTTCTCATCCTCCAGGAGGCAAGCCTGAGCTTATTCACATGGAGGCATAAAGATTCCCAGAAACTAGGGGGGATGAGCCCCGCCTCACAAGGGCTTCTCCAGCTTCTGCTTGCCTTGCCGCTGTCGATGTTCCTTTGGCCAAAGCAAGTCACAGAGTGAGTTGGGAGAAGCTACCCAAGGGCGTGGCTATCGGGAGACATCATTCATCAGAGGCCGTTTCTGCAGCAATCTATCCGAAATTACCCAAGATGGGATGTGAACACCAGAAACCAGCAAAGCACATCGCTTCCATTGAATGAAATGTAGAGAAGTCTGAAACAGTATCTACGCCTTTATACTTGTTAGCAATATTTCATCATAAGACTTCAGTAACCATTATCTATGAAAGAAGATGCACTCGAAGGCCATAAAAATATGAAATTTAAATGCAATGATCTGATGTGACTTATGTTTTTAATTTCTTTATATTTTATTCTCTAATCAAATCTCCTTAAGGAATAAAATATAAGGAATTATATAAGGAAATTAGGATAAATATAAGGAATTTATAAATAAAACATCAAGAAGTTATATAAGGAAGCATACGGTTTCTTTCAGTTATCCAGCAAACATCCTATTTCAGTAGCTATGATGTATAAGGCACTGTGAAGACACAGAGATGGCTAAGATATGATCTCTACCCCACAGGGAGAAATAGAGTCTCTACTCAGATCGCGGTAATCTTTGCCATGAGAGAGCGGAAAAGCATGATGGGAATAGAGAAGCAGAGAAGAGTCCAAACGGCACCAAGATCAGGCTGTACGTGCATACCCCATGTACACCTCGCTCTTGGGGCTTCATGGAATCCCCAAACATTTTCCATCTAGTTCCAACTCGACCATGTGCTGGGGCCTCCCCTCAGGGAACCCCTGCCATAAAGTTGTCTGAGATCTTGGCATCAGTGATAGGGGACATCTGAGGGTCCTGGACTGTTGGAGATGGGCTTGTCCTCTGGGGTGGCTGGATGGGGGCTGAGCAATGCCCCAGGGCACACGCAAGCACGTTCTGCGGACAACTGACACACAGGGCCCCTGCGGGTGCTTGGGATCTGCCAGGAGCTGACAGTCTCTCGGTGCTTGGCTATTCTTGTCTGAGGGGCTCTTTCCAAGCCTGGGAGTCTTTTATCTGCTCTGGGGGTGGGATCAACTAGCCTGTAGATGTCCATCCAAACCTGTCTGCTTCATCTAAAACCAATGACCTTTGAACTGAATACTCAAGCATTTGCCACCATCTATGCTTCCATTTCGGCAGCAACCCTCTTCCAATAAGCAATAGTTGACCCCCAGCTAGCTGTCCCCGGGGAAAGGTTTTCAGGGCTCACCTAAAGGCGTGTGATGAGCATAGGGGTGGGAAGGGGGGCAGATGCATACGAGATAATCATTCAAATATGATTGTACCCATCCCACGGATTCAACCAGCCAGCCTTGCATCCAGTTGGCATTTGTGCAGGTAGGAGGTGGAACGTGAACTGGGCGTTGGGAGGATTTCACGAGGCAGGAAGGCACTGTGGATGTGGCAAAGGCCCAAAGGTGGTCACACCGCGTGAATCCCCCCCGGCAGCTTCCGCCACTCTCTTGATCAGCAACATGGCGGCTCTGTGTCCATTAACTTAACTTCAGAGGTCAGGGCAGGGCTTTTGGGTATTTGAGCCTTGGCTTTCTGGTCGATACAATCCATCTCCGTAATGAATGGCCATTCACGATTAAAGTCAAACTTGTGACAATTCATGCCACTTGAACAAAACCTTTGATCCTTGCTCTTTGCTGGTCTCCTCCTAACTGAATCTCAGGCAGAAAGAAAAATAATAACAGCCAGTTTTCCCTCCTTGGTCAGTGGCCTTCGGTGCCCCGGCTACATAGGGCCGGCAACACTAAGTGACCTGGCCTCTTGCTGCCGGCACCACCCTTCCCCCACCAGAGCTACTTAATCTAACTTGAAAGACAATGGGAGACTGAAATTCCTGGACTGGGTTTCTACTGAAGCAGTCAGGCCCCAGCTGCTGTGAGAAAACCAAACCGACTTAATTCCTGCCCAGAGAAAATTCCTCCTGTCTCATAACCCAACGAGGGCTAAAGTGAGAAACACTGTGCACAGTCCAACAGTACACCTTTCTCTACATCCTGCGCCAATTTTCTCTGAGCTGCCTCCTCTTTGACTCCCCCCAAATCACCTGTATACCTACACCCCGCCCCACATGAGAGAATTTGAGGCGTTCCTTCCAATTTGAATGTCATAAGACCAGGGCTTCATCTCCACCCCTCTCCCCAGGGCGCCAGTGAAAAGAACACTCTGCTTGCGACTGGCAGGAACAAGCACCACCGCAAGACAACACCAGCGACCTACATTCCTGCACAGAACTGCTGTGCCTTCCCCTCAGCGTGGCTGCTGGAACTCTTGCAAACCACCGGCTTGAGCTCTCAGCGCTTTGGCCCTGACACTCCTCCAGCCCAAAGCCAGTCTTTGGAGCAGGCGTAGGTATCATGGCTGAACATTCAGTGTTTGGGGATGGGCAGGCCCGGCACACGGCCTCTGGGTTCATTCCCTGAGGGAGAGCCATTCCCCAGCTCTGTACCTCATTGGCTCGAATGGCTTCTGAGGTCTTTGTGGGGCAAGAAGCTCCGATACCAAGACCTTTGTCCTCGTCTGTGTCCTGGGCTCCTGTGTTTCTGCCAGGTTGATCTGCCCTCTCATCCTGCTCTTTAATCTCTACAGAGAAAGCAGCATCTAGCATAGGTTCTCCCTTGTCCTACTTTGGGTTTGCCATTACGATTGAGAGAGAGAGAGAGAGAGAGAGAGAGAGAGAGAGAGAGAGAGAGAGAGAGAGAGAGAGAGAGAGAGAGCTCATCAGTCACAAAATCCATGAGCAATAAATGTTAACGTGTGCCAATTTTTATTCAGAGCTGGCTGCGTGCCACGGCTGATTCGTAATATTTACTGAGTGCCCATAATGGATGAGGCCCCTTCTGACCCTCTTATGGAAGAACCCTCAGAAGGGGCAGAAAATGCTTTCCTAAGAGAATCAGGCCCCTCACTGTGAGGCTCAGAAGGGAGTCTTGGCGCTAAAAGGGTTTTATTATCATGTTTCATCAAATTAAAGGTGCCTTTCAATCTTAGGGTCTTACATTGATGCACCATTACTTTCTGGACCTAAGAAAGAGAGACACTACCATGAATTGCAAAGGGCCAGCGACTGTGTGATGCATCTAGGTTTCAGAAAGGTTAAAATGTGGCAAAATGCGCACCTTAGAATCAATGAATATGTTATTTTGTCTAGCTCCGCTCCTGACTTTGACAGGAACTCTTTGGAGCTGGGACACTGTTTCATTTTTGAAGATTCTAAGACAGAGGCCACCACCCCACAAACCGTTGTTAGATTTGGATCATCGTTATTCTCAACAAGTGCTTCTTCCTGCCTGGCCGAATTCTCTGCTGCTTTAATTTATATTTGTTTGATCTTCCCCTTACCTGGTATCAGCTAGACGCCTCCTTCCGTATTTTAAATAAAATCCTGTATTTGCTTACAGACAGGACACAAGCACCCCAGTCTTTTCTCAAACAACGTCAATTCCTTTTTACTAAAGTACGATACATACATACAAAAAGGAACAAATCACAGAGGTACAGCTTGATAATTTTTATAAAGTGAACACATCTGGGGAACCACCACTCTGACTTTAAACAAGCATGAGCCTGCCTCACGCCTTCCCCCCCTTCATCTCCCACCCCCAAGTTAATCATTCTAATTTCCTTCAGAGCCAGAGATTCTTTTCGCCTGTTTTGAACTGTATGTAAATGGAAGCATGCAGTATATACGCCTGTGCCTGGGGTGGCTTTGCTCACCATTTTGCACATCAGTCTGCAGTGTGTAGCAGTGGGTTGCTCCTTCTCATTGCTGGAATGTATTTATCCATCTCATTCTGGGTGGACATTTGGGTTGTTTCCCATGAATGTGTATTACGAATAATGCTGTCATGGGTCTCCATAAACATGTCTTCCAGGACACATTCCCATGGGGACTATCAGAAAGGTACAGATGCTTGGCCATTGGGCAGCTTCAGGACAGACAGCTCAACAGTTTTCCAAAATCACGGTGCTAGTTCGTACTCCCACAAGCAATGTGTGAGTCCCACCTGCTCCAAACCCTCCCCGACACTTAATAGTGTCTGCTCCATTTTAGCCCTCTGGTGGGTGATGGCTCGCTGCAGTTTTCGTTTCCCTCGTGATTAATGATCTTGAGAATCTCTCCATATATTGCCCCTTGTGAAGGACCTGTTCAAGTCTTTGGCCCTTTTAAAAATTGGGTTGTGTTCATTATTGATTTATAGAAATTCTTTACATATTCTGGATACTGGATACAAATCCTTTGATCTATCTATCTATCTATCTATCTATCTATCTATCTATCCATCTATCCATCCATCCATCCATCCATCCATCCATCCATCCATCCATCCATCCATCTATCCTCTATTGCAATTATCTTCTGTCACTCTGTGCCTTGCCATTTTGTTATCTTACTTGGTATCTTTTGATGAGCAGGAGTTCTCAATTTTAATGTAAGTTTTAAATAATCCAATGGAACAATCTTTTCCTTTACAGTTAGTGGTTCACTTTTTACCTACCTCACAATCAGGAAAATATTTTCCCATGTTATCTTCTAAAATCTAGTTATTTTAGTTTTTATATTTAGGTAAAACATTTTACAATCCACCTGGAACTGAATTTTTTATGTATTTCCAACCGACTCAGGACGATTTCTTCCCCCATATCATCGCTGTCAGACAACAGGTCAGACAACAGGTGACTGTGTTCCAGCAGGTCTGTATCTGGGCTCTCTAGTCTATTCTTGCATCAATTCCACACTGTCTTGACCACTTTAGCTTTTTTGCTCTGATTAATAACAAATTAAACCATATTAAAATTTTATGTTATCAAATGGTCCCCCACATGATTCATGCCCAAGACAGTGTCTTGAGCCAAAGAACACAGTCCACTGGAACTAACACAATTCAACAGCTTTATTTGTATTTCTTGAGCATCCTGCTTTGCGCACCTTCCTTCTGCCCACCTTACTTCCCTCTCCTATTATCCATCCCGGAAGTCAGAAAAAAATAGAAGACTCTCCTTGGAGGATACAGGGGTGAAGGGAAGAAAAATTCAGTAAATCCACGGTCTTTCTGACTGACCAGGGAGGAGAAAAGGCTAGAGAGACTCACTGTTAATCATTTGTTCTTATTTTGTTTGGTTTTCAGAAGCCATACAAATATTTTCTGAATTTCAGTAAATGGAAGGAAGGAAATAATTGATTTTCCCAACTAATTCAACAATTGTAAATTTAATGTATTCCTGCCTGGTCTTTACTTCACATGTTTAATTGGTCGTTGCTTTTGAATTTGCCATAAGCATTCCAGCATGTTTTGCATGACTGCAACTTCTTCATAACTTCTTTCATAAATAAACACATTTGATTAAGTTTATTACCCAGATTTACATAATCTGTCCCTCCTATCAAGCTTTTAGGTTGCTTCTGATTTTTCTTAGAATAGATAATACTGCAGTGAACATCTTTAGATATGCAGCTGTTTTCCTTCTGTTGAATTATTTCTTCCCTAGTTTCCCTAGAATTATTTCTTTACTAGTTTATATGACCACTGGCCATGTTCAGCCTCAAGATGCACATTGTGTATTAATTTACAATTTATTTACTTTTAATGAGGTTGACTATTTTTCCACGTGTTTTCTAGTCACACCTCCTTTGTGTGTTGACATAGCAAGGTCTTAACATTTTTCTTATCAATTTGCACGTCTTTAAATGACAAAAATAGTAGTTATTTGCGTTATCTTCGACTTTGTGCTTTTTGGGTCAAGGACAGTGTGGAATATATCTCGTGTCATCAGTGGCTGGCCATGACAGGCACTCAGCATGTGCTCAATCAATATTTGCTGAGTGAATAAAGTCATATTTGTTCCAAGTATTCTTTCCCATCTATAGTTGCCATCTGTGCTTTCTGCATGGAAGGAATTAATAAATGTTGATTGTTTATTATGATAATGATGACATATGGTATACTTATTTTTAGTGGCATCTGTCATGAATAAGAGTCCCCAACTTAGTTATTGTAGTCTGACAATCTTATGGATTGCTTTTCCTGAGGCCTTTCCACTAATTCTTGATAACAATAAAAATTCCTCTATATGATTAATGTAGTATAAATAGGAACATTTAGAGAGAATTCCCCTACTTCGCTTTAACTTGTCAGCACAGATCTATGCGTACTCCACAATTATTTTTCGTGTCAGCGATACTGAACCCCCTGCAATCCCCTGGCTGTACTGCATTCTCTCTTGCCTCGTGGCCTTTCAACATGCTGTTTGCCACCATTTCTGCCACCCCGGCCCCATATCCCCCAACTGGCTATACTCAGTTCCTTCCGAGTCCCAGTTTACCACACATCCTCCTGGCCTCTCCCTCCCATGGGCTGGTTGGGATGCTCCTCCCCTAATTCCTGTTAGCACCCCGACATTTCCACTATCAAAGCACGTTGTATCAAGTATTAGAATTATCTGTAGGGATTATGTCTGGTTCATTCTTATGCTCAATCTACCCTCCACCCTTGAACCTATCACAGCCCCTGGGACATAGTAGCGATGTGAGATTTATTGTTGAGTGAATGAAAATAATTCACATAGACTCCATGTATATCAACCTTGTCTAACTTACCTAATGAATAATTCCAGCTTAGAGAGGAGACCCGGACCCAACTTTCTGTTCTTTATCAGCCCGCCGATAACCTCTCCTCCCAGTGACCAAGAGAGAAACATTCCTCTTTCTATTAATGTTATTTTTGTTTAAGTCTTGATACTCTATGATAGTGGTTCACAACTGGGGCAATTTTAGCCTCTAGGGGATAGTTGTTAATATCTGGAGACCTTTTTGGTTTTTATAACTAGGGGAAGGGGTGTTGCTGTATCTAGTGGTTAGAGGCCAGGGGAACAGCTAACATCCCAGAACACCCAGGCAAGCCTCTACCCCCTGCAAAAGAATTATCTGCCCCAATGTCAAGAGCACTGAGGCAGAGAACCCTGCTCTGTGAAATCCTTCCTAATTACTTCAGCACCCCCTCTGCTGCCACTTAGCAGTCAGTCTCCATTTCCCCAGAAACCTGAATGACAGAGAGGATTTCAGCAGCGGTGGCCAGAATGACCGTGCATGCAGCCATGGTCCCCAGATCTGACAGCACCAACCGTGCTCCAGTCACAAAGGTGCACACACCCCTATTATGCAAAGAAAACTCAACAACCCTTCAGATACCTACGCAACATAAAATTATTTAATTTACATGTGCAAGCACATGTTTTCATACATACTTACCATTGCCACAAATTAAGTAACAAGGCTGGAAAGCCTCGCATGAAATATTAACGATGTAATTTGATTTCAAAATGCTCTATGCAGTTGTCCTCCGCGGGAGACAGAGAAGTTAGAGCAAATAGCACAGCCCAGGGCTGCAGGGCCCATCCCTGCCCAGCCGGCAGTTCCCAGGACTGTCATGAGCTCACAGCTGGATGTCACTGCAGACAGAATACGATTTTAAAAGGACAAGTCAGGGCACGTCCTCCCTGCTCAAAACCTTTCCTGGGCGCCTGACTTCAACTTGAGTAAAAGCCAAAACCCTTACCATGGTCTCAGGGCCCCCCAACTGGTATGTCACCCCCCCCCATCACCTCCTTGTTCATCAGCTCTGGACTGGCCTCCATGCTGTTCGCAACACGCTATGCCATGTCCCTGCCTCAGGATTTTGTCCTCCCCCAAATTTCTACTTAATTTCACTTCCTTCTTTTATTCAGTTCTCTCAAAAGTTCGCTTTATGCAAGAAGTCGCCTCTGACCACCTATATGAGGAAGGCAGGGCCTCCCCATTCCTGTCTACCACCTTCTTTTGTTTTTTTATATTATTATTACATTATTAATTATTATTATTACAGAGCCTACCATCTGACAGTTTCTATCTTTCTCTGTCTCCTGATGTAGAATGAGAGATGCATGTGGCAGGGTCTTTGATTGTTCATGGCTATAGTTCCAGCCCCTAGAATGGCTTCTAGAACGTAATGTTTACTTAATAAATATTTGTTGAATACATGACTCCATCATTGCAATTTGGGGCCTATCCCCATAATACAAAGAGATGAGGAACTCTGCTGGTCAACTCAGCAAGTAGGTATTGAAACCTTGCTAGGTGGGAGCTAGCACTGGAGGATGATTGCAAGATAATGAAACCTGGTCCTAGTGGGATCTGGGAATCTTGCAGAACTGCTGAGAAGACTGGGAACATGGCAGGAACTGAGTGGGCTCCTGAGAACTAAGCAATGGAGGGAGTCAGGAATGGTTTTATGGCCAGATGCACAGTCGGGATAAAAACAGTGAGCGATATGACCTATAATTATTTATTTTCTCCCTGTTACTCATTCCAGGGTCAAAGTTCTAGAAAAGAGCGTCCAGTGGGTCACCTTTAGGCTATATGCTAATGTATGGAGTAGGAAGAGGAAGGGTCTGGCAGGAAGTCTGCCTCGGGACCACGTTTGCTTCCATGGTGGGGCACAGGTATCCATATTTATCCCCAACAAGGCTGGCCACAGTGAGTTAAAGATATCCCCAGAAAAGAATTGGCATGCTGGTAGAAATAGAAAGGGACTCTCGGCAGCCAAAGCTGGGCAAATACCACCCTGCCTTTCCCTCAAGGAGACGTCAGTGCTTATTATTACATTGCAAGTCAAGGATGAGACAAGTCTAGTGGCCCAAAGGCCATGCCCATGCGGGGAGCTGCAGGAGTTCTGAGGAAGGTGTCGGAAGGGACCATAGAATCCCCCCTACTCTTCCTCATTGGGAATAGATTCTATCTAAGCACACACTGGTCTGTCCTTCCCCCCGGGGCCTCGGGGCCCGGCCTTCTGAAATAGTCATTCAGTAAATGTCCCCAGAGCATCACTTCCTAGTGTATGTCCACGTGATGCTTCTCCTGTGGGACGCTGGTCATGCGAAGGTCACGCAGGCTGCAGAAATGGCCCAACTATGCCCATTGGTATGTGGCAGGCTCGAAGGGCCCCCAGCAAAGGAAAGGCTCATCTCAGTAACCCAGTGTTTCCCAAACTGACTTGACCAAGCGACATTTTTATAAAATGCAATCGTATTTAGCATCCTGCTTCACTGGTGACCAGTGGGACATCTTTCAGAAAACTTGACCCAGAAAAGCACGTTGTTTCAGGGGCTGCTCCCTCTGCCACCTGGCTCCTATCTGATTGGTTCCCACGTACCCTGAGAAAGAAGAGAAATTCAGAGGATGGAAGTGTGGGGAAGCAGAGATCAATAAAGACGACACGTGTGCTGTTTGTGATGGCTGACCGGTTGGGGCAGTTCCTTACTTTCTCTAAAGGCATCACAGACCCAAAATGAAGTAGCGAGGGGGCAACGTCGAAGTTAACTGCGGGACTGAAATTCACTCACTTCATTTCTTTACACTGCTCACCAGTATTTTTATTGCAACCTTAAGTTCCTTCAGCGGATGGGCTTGAGATGGGAGACTTTCCACGGAATGCTGGATTCCTTCTCAAAACGTGCGAAGAAGCCCTCAGACCCCTTTCTTTTCCTGCAAAATAACCTACTCTCCTCTGAACTAAAGCCAGGTGATCGTGGAAAGTGGGCCGTTACCTCCAGCTCACTGTCCACCCCTGTTCGCCCAGGCCCGTCCTGCACTTCTGCTGTCCTACAGAGACCATGTGTCCCCAGAGCCCACAGGTGTTCTGGTGAGCAGAGATGACAAGAGGTCACCTGGCCGGCTGAACTGCTGACTGCAGCAGCTTCGAATAAGCTCGGGGAGTGGATGTTCGGATCAGCTCTGGCACTGATGAGCCTCCCGCCCTGCTTACCATGTGAGAGGCTCATCGCCATGACAATAAAATTCTACACTGGCTTTAGATGTTCTTCCGACTAAAGAAAGGATTACTGGATCTTGATGTCACCGTAAAATGGATCCATAGGGAGAAATCATGATTGGTCCTTGAACGTTGTGCTGCTCTGTTCAAAGTGCTCAGAGGTGCCTTGAGAAGAGACACTGAGTCCCAGGGATCAATAAACCGAGCGATATCAGCGCCCCGACTGCAGGCTTCCTGGGTAGACGGGTGCTGGCAATCAAAGACGCGGGTTAACTTTCAAGCCACTTCACTAGGAGCACATAACCTTGATTTCCAAGTGAAAGCGTAACTGTCCTTGGAGTTGTCAACACTTGTGACTCTTGTCTCACTGTCTGCAAGGACATTTCCATCTGCACCTACCTCAGCTGCCCTGACAAAAGCCAGCCTGCTAAACCGAAATGAAGCTCAGTGAAGCCAGGTGGGCCCTGGAAGCGAAGTGATTTTTTTTATGATGGGGGTAAACTGGTTATTTTCATTTCTAAGGAACGGTTCCAATTTATCATGCCTCGTGGATGCTTAGGAGAACCTGGTCGTGGTCCACGTGGGTAAAAAGCAACGAGAGCATCTGATGACTGGAAGTGACACCTACAGGGAAACTGGCAGAAAGCAACTCTCCTCCTGGTCTCTATGGGCTTCGTGCCTCCAGTCCTGAGGCCAGACTGAACCTCCAGAGGTTTGGTCATTTGGAGGTTTAAACGCAGAAGGGGCCGCCTGGGGTAGAGGGAGATACACTGTTAGAGAAACTATTAGATCACTTACAGCTCATGTCTGGCTTGGGCAGGTCCAGGTAAGGAGGGGGGTGGCTGTGCTAAGGCCATGCATTGTCATGGCTCTTGGCTCCCAGCACAAAGAAAACCCAGATCCCAGCTGCTTGGCAGAGTACGTTTTCATGGTAATGTGAATATATCTGACTTATTTCTGAATATGCTGGGCCAGTTTTCTATGAATAAGAGCCTAGCTTGTTCTCCTTATCAAAATTAGCAGACGTCTCTTGGAAAACCACATGGAATTATACCCAATCCAAAAAGCGTACGTATCTTGTTATCACGAAGATGTTCTTCTCAGCGTGGTGTGCAAACTCCTTCAACTGGCAGCTCGGAGGCCTGGCTTCTCGCTCAACCTGGTTGGGTCACTCCTCTGTCTTGCGACTTGGTTTTCTTATTGGTCACTTTCTCGGGGTCTACAAATGTCCATCTGTTGTGGTGAATTCAAAATGTCAAGGTCTGTGTCTTATTTACGTGTGTATTTTCAGGGCCTTTCTCAAAGTTGGCACCCATTAGATGTTCAATAGATAGACAGGTGGGTGGGCGGGTAGGTGGGTGAATGGATGAAAGGTTAGGTGAATAAATGGGAGGGAAGGAGGGAAGGAGGGAAGGAAGGAAGGAAGGAAGGAAGGGAGGGAGGAAGGAAGGAAGGAAGGAAGGAAAGGATTGGATGCTATGTTAGTCACCATTTCATGGGTTTCTTGTTTGTAGAGAATCCCAGCACAGTCAGCCCTCTGAGTTTCGACTGTCAGTGGGTACAAGCCATGACACTGAGCCAATGGGCAGGGTGCTTATCTTACTAGAGATCAGTATCCAAGGTGAGTGTCATGGGCTCATACCTCTCAGCACTGAGAACAGTTCAATAATAAATAATTTGGGGCTGACTTTACCGAGTGACAGTTCTGAATACTTAGCAGTCAGCCCTCCTAAGTTGAGTGTCTCCGTGGCCACAGAGCATCACTTCACTGTCCTTCATTGTCTCTGAAGCTTCTCCAACAGCAGGCTTCCCTAGGACCCGCCACCCACTCTGCACTTTCCTCACAGGCGGGAGCGCAACTTGCGAGCCCAGTTCATTATGTTATGGAAGGGCTAGAATGTGACAGTCCTGTCTCTTCCAGACACCGGGCTGCTTCCGTGGGTCCCCCAACTGCACAGGTGGCAGTACTCATCATTCGCTATTTGCTCTACCCTATGGCTCACTCCGGTCTCTGAAGAGACTTCGGAATGGCCCTTGTGTGAAGAGCTGGGGTCTACACAGGATGCCTTGTGACACTGCCAATGCGGAGATTAAGATTCCAGACACAAGCCTGTGTTCCATACAGTGACATCCTCCAGGGATTGGAAGGCAGAGGCAGCCTTCAGATGTGGCATTTAGGGCCCTAACTGTTCATGAATAATGACGGCGGGTGTCTGCAGCATTAATTTGCCATCACTGACCTCTTCCTGCATTAATTGTGGACAGTGACAACTTATGATGACAGCTTCTCAAATGCTAATTCCGTCCTTTTGCTGAGAGAACGAGCAGCCCAGCTTATCCTACCGAACAGAGCGAGAGGCAGAGCCCTCCAGCAATGATCTCTGATGAGCAATGTGTGATGCACACACTCTAATGAGGGGAAACATCTGGCCAGAGACCATCCTCAGCACCCTAGGATAAGACCCCTGCTTCTTGCACAGCACATCTCAATTATCGAGGAAAGCCTGTGCGGAGACAAATGGCAGGTGTTAAAAGTGAGTGCAGGAGACGCAGCTTCCAGCTGCCCGGCAGCTGTAGGCATCTGAGGGATGTATTCTTTATACCATGGCTTGAGATGGGGAAAGTTCTCCAAGTAATTCTGAATTCCACATATTAAAAATGTGAGTTCAACTTATCAGAAAAACTGATGCTCACAGACACGCGAAGCCATTTGGAGACAAACGGACGGATACGTGTTAGGACGCTGCATGGCCTGTGTTTATTCCATGTGGAGATGACATCCTTCCCCGTCAGAAAAGCCACATACTTCGTATTCAGTGCAGACGGAGCCGCCAACCCTGCAAAGCTCTGTCCGGGGCCAGGCTCCGTGCGGTTTGGTGAACGCCAGCTGCAAGGAGAGGTGTGGGGGGAGGGCATCTCAGACCCCAAAGACTGTCTGGGAACCTCATTGCTAGAGAGCCTGCCTTTTGCATTCACCAACTTCTCTTTTAACTTGCAAATAGTCCTCAGTTTTCTTTTACATGAACTATATGACAGTGTTTATCTTTCTTTGCTCTTAAAATATAGATAACAAAAATAGCAACCATTTATGTGTGCCCTACGCATGAGGCACGGTGCCCACGTGACCTTGTTTAATCCTCTCGAGGACCTATAATGCAGGGGCTATCATTTAATCCCAAGAAAACAGGTGAGAGAGCGTAAATCACCTAGCCCACCTACGGCTGGCCTTGGCGACGGAGAATGTCATCCACAGAGCCTGCCGTGTGCTGTTACAAAGGCGCAGGCGGTCACCCTGTCAGTGGGCTCGTGCGGTTGGTGATGGGAGGCAAAGGAGGAGGGAGAGGTGACTGCCTGGGAGGAGATGGCCCAGGCAGTGCTTGGGGGAGCAGCAGGGGGCCCGGGGTTCGGGGATGGTGTCAGCAGTGGGAGGAAGGACACGGATGGGGACGAAGAAGCGAAGGAGGAAGGACAGAGCCTGTCCTCAAGCCCATCTCACAGGCCTGTGAGTGCCAGGCTAGTCAGCAGTCCCTGTGAGTGACCCCTGGCTCTGCAGCCACACAAGCACCTGGTGACACTGGGCAAAAGGCAGCTGCTTCAGGGCAGCCCAGCCAGGGTTCAAACCTGATGCCAAGTGGTCCTGAGACGTGGGCACTAAACCTCCACGTGTCCATTTCTTTACTTCTAAACGGATCGAGAGGATTAGTGAAGACGCTCCGTGGGATGTCACACTCATGCCTCCGTTCCCTTGCCACCCACCTCCGATCCTTGAGCAAACCTTTGGACTCTGTTTCCACACATATCTGAGTGCAGCCAGTTCTCTGAGGCCCTAGTCACCACTCTCTTCCCTTCCGACAGCTGCTGCTGGCCGTGAACTTGCCTCTCCCTGCGTTCACTCCTGTGCCCCATCATTCATACCATCAAGGGGGGGGGGCAGTGTGAAGCAGAGGCTGCGGAAGCTCCGGACCCCTCTTCCAGGTCCCCAGCAGGATCCTGAGCTTTTCTATTCTGTTTCATAAACAAAGTTGCCCAAATGATACAGGCTTCACGTCTCCCAACCGTCGAGTCGCCCCTGCAGGCAATGGTCTTCTCACGAAGCAAAGCGGGTCCCGTAGCTTCCTCCTTTCAAACCCGTTGGTTGCTTCCATGTTATACAGAAAACCCATTAGCACAGCCCTCCAGACGCTGCCTGATGCATCACCCCTCCACCTCTCCAACCACCTCCCCCTTCCTCAGCACGAAGGAGCCACACTGGTTTTCCTTTTAGCTCCTGGCACATGCCAGGCTCTTCCTTTGCACATCCTGTATCCTCTGCCTGAAACACCCCACCCTGGCTCCTGGTACGGCAAGTTCCCTTTAAACCTGCCTCATCTGCAACAGGGGCCCTCATGTTTCTCTCTCTCATCTCCCTGTTGCAGTAATTTTGCTTATTTGTCTGTTCACTTGATTTTTGCTCATCCTGAATCTCTAGAATACAAATTTCAGGACGGCTGGTTCCGTCGTTGTCCAGTTCACCGTTCCTGGCACATAGCACGTGCTCAGTGAAAGAGGAGCCACCACTCTGATTTCCCCAGCCTCTGTCTTCCAGGCCTTTGGGATCTCTGAACTTCCTTGGTGGCGGGGACTGGAACAGAGAATGACCCAAATCAATGGCGTACACGTAAATCCTGGGGCCCAAGGAGCACATGCATAAACAGAAGCATGGAGACGATGAAACTGTCACAACGGAACCGCAGGGCAGCCTCCTCTGCAGGTCAAGGACGAAGCCACCGCAGAAGCGGCCAGAGCAGATGACGCAGGCATCAGGGGGGAACTGACGCGGTCCTCGCTTGTGTAGCCCTGGGTGCCCCAGCATAACTGGAACACAGTGGCCCCAGGGAGCAGAACCTCAAGTCAGATAAACTGGCAAAATTCATGTGAAAGCGATGACATTGGAATCTGCAAGAGTGACCTTAAAGAGACGCCACGTCTCCCAGACTCCAAACCCCGAGATCCCTCAGTCAAATGACTAACTGGACTCAGAGTAGATGTGTATGAGCTTTAGGTGCTGCCTTTCCAAGGCCCCTTATGTTGTCTCGCATCCACTGAACAGCTATTCATTGGGTTCTGGACATTGCGCCAGGCCCTGGGGCTGCGGTGATGCATGTGACACCTGTGGTCAGTGAGTTCAGGCTCTGCCGGTGGACGGCCAGATCCACTGGGCACGCACTGTGTGCCAGGCACAGGTGCCCAAGCACGTAACATGCCCAGTGCATTCACCCCACAGTAGAACGTGGGGCAGAAACTGTGACCTGAATCTTAGGGATGAGCGATTCACCAACCCTTTACGTTACTGGACTTTTCAGACTCTCCATATTTTTACCTATCAAATGGGAATAACTGAACCTTCCTCATGGAACGGTTGTGAAAACTGCACAAACCCACGTCCACGCCCAGCAAACTGCAGGTGTGGAGTGGCCGGCAGGGGACAGCCGCAGACCTGATTCTCCACGCCCCCCACACCACCCTTTTCAATGGGCTTTGCGGCTCCTTCTATCAACAGGTGGGTCGATTTTTCTGCCTCCAGATTCTGAGTTCTGCTGTTTGACTTGCCTGGGCTTGAAGACAAGTCTGTACTCCCGTTTTCTGCTCTTGCCCCCTGCCTGCACCCCGACAGCATTCCCAGGCTGGCCTGCTCGAGTGGACCATCACGCCAGCTGACAGCCTGCCGACCCCAAACACATGAGCAGGCCCAGACGAGACCAGCCCAGCAGCCAAAATCGCCAACTGCAGTCTCGAGAGCTAAGAAGACAGATGTGTGTTGTTCTCTGACTCTCTGAGTCTTGGGGGTGGTGTGCTTTGGGGCGTCATCATGGCGGTAGATACCTGGCTCTCATTACTGTTGTTCACACCTTAGCCCCCTCTGGGTCCACCAACAAAACAGCACTTCTGGATCATTGTGGAGCCTGGTGTGACTCTGGTGTCTGCTGCCACCAGCCTGATGCGTCCCCTGCCACCGCCAGACACTTGACGCAGCCCTGCTAGCGCGGGTGTGGTGTCCAGGCTCCACCGGCATTTTCCAACATCCCTCCACTAACTTCTCAGGGACTCAGGAGGTGGGGATTTTGCTGATAGGCAAGACATGTTGTAATGTTGTAGAAGAGGACGTGGAACATTCCAGGGCCAGGAGAGTCCTTAGAGAAGGTACAGCGGTGTCTGCCTGAGATCACACAGCACAGAGCAAGGAGGTCACCAGCCACCTGCTGAAGTACTTAGAATCACAGGTCTAATCCATCCGTGGGTGGCCAAGCACAGGCAAAGTCGGCCATCGCAGGGCTCATGGCCAGGAAGGTTGTCCGCTCCGCAGTCAGCTGTGGGGAGAGTGCCGCTTGTCCGGCACAAAGCTCAGGGCAGAGAAGAAGGCAGGCAGGGGATGGGCCCAGCACGGTGACCAACTGTGTGTCGATAATGAGGGGAGCGCAGCCTAGCTTCCCGGTCTGGCAGACCTGGAGTGAACCACATGTCATCTGACAGGTGGCCCTTCAGTCTGCATGCTCCCCCCCCCCTCACCTCTTTCTCCTTCCCCTAGCATGCAGCTCAAGCAGGGTGTTTCAGAAAAGAATATAAACTGTAAGCACTTGTATTTTCGGGTGGGGGGTTGATATCATGCAATGCTGATTTAAAAATCAACGATTAGGAACAGTCACTAGTCAGTAGTAAAATGCACACCAAAACCGCAATGAGATATCCTCTCGCATCTGTTAGGATGGCTCTTATCAAAAAAACTGGAGCGGGCAGAGGTGTGGAGAAATTGGAACGCTTGCACACTGTTGGTAAGAATGTAAAATGGTCCATGAAAAGCAGTGTGGAGATTCCTCAAAAATTACAAATAGAACCACCAAGTGACCCAGCAATCCCTCTTCTGGGTGTTTATCTAAGCACTGAAATCAGGATCTTGAGGAGATGTCTGCACCCCCATGTTCTCTGTGGCATTAGTCACAGTAGCCAAGATGTGGAAACGCCCTAAATGTACATGAACAGAAGAACGGATAGAGAAGAGGTGGTTTACATATACAATGGAAGACCGTTTAGCCCGAAAAAGAAGGAAATCCCACAACATGCGACACCAGGGATGCACCTTGAGGATGCCTTGCTGAGTGAAATTCACCAAGTCACAAAGACCAGCACCGCATGATGGCACTCACGTGAGGTATCTATTAGGTTGGTGCAAAAGTAACTGTGATTTTTGCAATTTTTTTTAACCTTGTAAACCGCAATTACTTTTGCACCAACCAATAGAATGGTGAAAGCCATTGACTCAAAGACTGGAATGGTGACGAGCAGGGGCTGCAGGGGGGGGGGGAGAACTTACTAAGCCACGGGCACAAAGCTTCAGTTAAATAAGATGAAGAAGCTCTAGAGACCTGCTGTCCAACACTGTGCCCACAGAGAACGAGAGTGTGTGGTACACTTGAAAGTCCGTTAAGGGGGTAGGTCCCATATTGAGCATTCTTACCACAATCAAATACAAATTTTTAAATGGGTAGGATTAGTGTTTTCTATCTATTATAGCTACTTCTCAGAACAACAATGCAAGATAGGTGTTATGCCCCCTTTACAGATGGAAGAACTGAGTCTCACAGACGTCAATGAAGGTACCCAGTGCCGAAGAATGAACAGTGGAAGAGCTGGGATCTGCCAAAGCTTCCCAGTTTCATCCCAGAATACTGACTCAGACCTTGCGTCCAAGAGTATGGACATTCTCCTTGGATCCAAATTTTAATTGATGCCCAGGGCAGTGGACGCTCAGAACCCACGTTCCCAACCTCATCAGGAGTGCAGCTTTCTGGAAGAGAAGTCCCTGACCCCCAGCACTGCCTGTCATCAAACTGTCCGGGGGCCGGGCTTGGCCAACCCCCCACCCCAGTGTTGAATCCCCTCACAGGTTGTCTCCGAAGTACCATCAAAAGAACAAATCAAACTTAAGCACACGCAAGGCGATGGAGAAAGCTGTGTTTGGGGTTGAGTAAGTAGCTGGAGTCCGGCCAGGGCCGGTGTGCCACGAGCGGAAGGTCATTCAAGTGGAGCCATTAATGCCAGTGGAAGGGAAAAGTAAAAGCACACTCCTTCCTTCCACACTCTTGCTTCCTCCCACCTTCCGGTTAAAACTCGGGATGCATTTCCACCACTTCTCCCTCCACTGGGCCGTGGGAACCGGCCCTCCGCTCCTGAGATCCTGCAGCATTGGCTCAGAGCGAAGGCCCTAAAATCCTAAGTCATGAGACCCCCTAAAGTAAGCGAGAGTCAGGAACTTGAGTGCAGGTCAAGAGGAGGCCGGGACGGCTCTGGGTGGCCGTGGACTGCCCACGGCGATCACCTGCCCGTTCCACGGGGCTGCAGATGAATTCTGTGAGAAAGCGATCCATTTTTATTCAAATGGGCTGCGCTCTGGTTCCACTCAGTCCTGTGGAGGGGTTTTCAAATCACTCCCCGGACACACCTGGACTCCTGCAACTCCGGGGGTGGGGGTCCTCCTGGGCGCCCTGTTCTGCCAGAGCACCTCTGGTTTTACCTGGTCCACAAATTGGTTTCCCATAAGAGTCCATGTTAAGAAAGAGTTCCATTTAAAAATAACACACATTGCTTTAAGGGAACTCTGCCCTCTGTGGTCAAGGTAGTTTGTGAAAAACAGAAACTTCACAGAAAAAGTTCTTAAATCCAATTCAGGAACTTTCTCCTTAGCGTGGAGGTCAGACAGTGGCCTTGTCAAATGCCAGCCTAAGGGGAGAATGTTTCGGAAGGTTTTATAAACACAAGGTCTCCTCAGGTGCCCCAGGGAGGCATGTGACATGAGCCATGTGACATGAGCCAAGGCCCTTTAAAGAACAGTGGCACATTTGAAAGAGAAGCCAGCTCTCACCTGTCTCTGCTGGAACTTGGTTTTCACCAGGACACAGGACGTCTTTGCCCTCCTTTGGAATCTGGAAAGGGGCACTGGCCCTACTTTTCCTTCTTGGCCCTCTCATGGTCGCTGTGTGCTCTCTCTCCACCAGACACGGGCCTTCTTGTCTACTGCATCTCACCACTGAGCTAAGGCCATGCTGTCAGCATGCCACCACACCCAGAGGGAGAGAAAGAGACCTCAGAAAGCAAGCTTAGGGGATACTTCGCTCAGACGAAGCTGCTTTACAAGAATGAGCTTAAGGCCAACACTGGTGTTTTTACCAAGATGTAAAGGAGGCGATGAGGTTGCCGTTTGGCTCTGTTGGGGACTGGCTTTGCCCGGGGTCCTCGTCCCCTCCAGTTCAGTTATACCACAGCGGCCAGACCAGCACACCTTTTGTGCTGGGAAACTGGACACTGAGATGATCATTACATTACATAACACAATAAGCTTCAAACACACATTTAATTCCATGTGTCACTTTCAATTTGGGCTGCTTTTGTTTATACACTCTTCTACAAAATATCTTCTTTAGATGGCCAGCTGGGTGCAAAAGCTATTTAAAAAAAAAATACCACTTTCGCTCTTAACCAAGCCTATCCTCTCCATGCCTAATTAACAATATTTCACCAAAATGAGCAGCGCTCTGCACAGCAGGGCCCACAGGCATTTGGGAAGGCGTCTTCTACTCGCCCTTCCCCAGGAATACACAAGGAGTGTGTGACTTTCAACAATTATCTGTGTTATTTTTCTCTTATGGGGCTCTTGACACACAACTCACAATTAATAAGGACGTCGAAACCAATACATATCTTTAAAGCAGCCTAAAATCACACCAATAATAATGTATAATCCCAAATCAGACGTGTTCCCAGGCTGGGACTAGGGGCTCTGGGGCCAGGTGACACCGGGAGAGAGGGTGACGATGTCAGAGGAAGGAGACTGAAAGACCGAGGTTAGAAGGGAGGTCGGATCAATTCAGAGCAGTAGGAGAGAGAGCAGAAAGGGAGATACACACCACGTCTCTCAGTACGTCATCGGGAAGTCCTTTTGATGTCATGGAGATGTGCCGATCTCCCTGTCCCCACGGCTATCCAGGCTCCAGCAGTGACAGCTCCTTTCTCTACCCAGCCCGGTCATTTCCCCAGCGGTGTGTATGGACCACTAAGGCCCGGTACAGGGCTGGCAAGCACAGTGCAAGCTTCTGTGCAGCGTACGATCTGACGGGGTAGCAGATATTCATCAAAGGGGGAAAATGTAACATGACGGTGACAAGTACAACAAAGGAGAAGGTGGGCTCCAGCTGCCGGAGGTGGGTTGGTCTTGAGATCAGCGACGGTTTCCCAGGACACATGGGTGAGGGTCTATTGGGTGACTCAAGATTGCTTAGGGGGAAGGGAACAGGCTGGCGGCACAGCCCAAGCAAAGGGATCAGCTTGTACGGGGTTCCCAGAGCAGGAGGCACCTGGACAGCAGGTGTGGAGCAGAGAGGGAGAGGGAGGTAGCGAGAGCTCAGAAACCAATGCCCCAGGCCGTTCAGACCACAGTGAGAAGGGTCTTCCCTCTCACAGCAACTGAAAGGCACAGAAGGGTTTTCAGTAGGGGGTGGCATGGCCTACGCTTCTCCTTCTGGCTGAGGCTGGAGAGCAGACAGGGAAAGCAGAGACGATTGTAATAGTCCAGGCCAACATAGCAGCAGGGATGGAGAAGAAAGGGTGGGCCCCAGAGATGGCTAGGAGGTAAATCAGCGGGACGTGGTCATGGATTAGACATGACACAGTTGGAGCGGCTGAAAGACGCCTAGGTTTCCAGCTTGGCCAACCAAATGGAGGGCAGTGCCATACCTCAGACGGGACCGCGATTCTGAGCTTTGAGAGATGGCGGGGTCTCATTGGTCCTCCTGTCCACCTTGTGTAGAACTCGGCTTTCTGCCTAGCTGGGGAGTGAGTTCCTGACGTGTACCTGATTCCTGCACCTGATGCTGGGACCTCAGGTGCTCTGGGCAGGACCCATCCTGTGTGAGACCCAGTCACACCTCTCTCTACATGTGGCCCCACCCGCATTCCCTGGCACCAAGATGCATCTCCTGCATCTCAGGACACTGTGTTCTCGAGCTGCATGTCCCTGACACTGCCAGCCTCATGCCCGTGTGGTGTCCACACCTGGTTCTCACCACACTCTCTGAGCTCAGGCCAAGGTCCCCCTCTGTCCTCTCGGCCCCAACAGGGGCGCTGACCCGCAGGTGTCAGCACGTCTCATTCCGCCTGCTCTCTCCATGCCAGGCCCTCGTGTAGATTAGAATCCCAAAGTGTGTGCTGCCTTGACATCTGCAGGGCTTCCTCTGGCCAAACCACAAACACCCCTTCCAACTCTGCTCCCACAGATTACATCCCCCTAGCCACATGACCTTGCTCTCGTGGGGACCACAAGTGGCTCCTACTTATCCGCGTTCCCTGCCAGCCCATGGACTTCCTCAAACAAGCCAATCACATCCTCCAGCAGGAGCCGGGAGGCGTCCCACCTTCCTGATAATGAGACCCAGTGGCCCTCAGGTCCACGCCGGCGTCTGATTTCCTCAGAGTGGAATGAGGTCCCTTTGTCCCTCAGTACACAGGAGGCAGTGACTGAGCTTTCGTGGCTCTGAGAGGAAGCAGTTCAACCTGGCTGGATGCGTTTCTTGAGGATGCAAAGCTACACAGACTGGGAAAACTTCAGCTGAACTCTCTGCTCATTATTCTCCCCATTATTTTAAAAATTAGATTATGTGCCAGGTGATGGGCAAAGACGAAGCTAGAGGCAGAAACTTGTACGGTGGGGACAGTTGCTTATTGCACTGTTTCTGGGTGATTCCAGCAAAGCTGATGCCAAAGACCTGGAATTCTGCACTAAACAGGATTCTGGAGGGACTTGGAATTAATGGTCATTCATTAGAGAGCGAGCAGGGACTACCGCCCTGTGACAAAGGCCACTCGGTCTTTTTTCTTTCCAGTATTGCCCTATACAAGTAGGCACAACAGACCCAAACATGCCAGAAGGCAGGAACGAGGGTCGTCCTTCTCTGGTGAGCAGAGTAGTCAGGCTGCTTCCCCTGCTCCCCGCTGGCACAGCAGGTTGGGCGCTGGGCAGGGCAAGCACCGAGCAGACTCCACATGAACCACGGGTGAAAGCCTGCTGCTCACCACAAGCAGCTGAGTATAGGGCAGGAAGCGCTTGCAAGAATCCTGGAAAACCCTGAAGGCAGAGCTGCCCTGACAGGCTCTCGAATGCTGTCACATGACCCAGTTCCCCGCCTGCTCTGGGGCTTTCCTGGGAAGGGCCTGTGAGAACCCCGAATGCAGAACCGGCTCCTCTGTACTAACAATGCTGGTCAATCTAGTGCATACTTTCTATGCGCCAGTCTCTGACCTTGGGGACACAGAGATGAGTGAGACAAGGTCCCTGCTCTGGGAGCCTATGCTGGAAGGGCAATGCTGGAAGGGCCATGACTGTGGAACAATCCTGAAGCACCAGAGGTGGGGCAGGTTGCATCGGGGAAGGCGTGTGACAATGGGAAGGACTGTCACAACAGAAAGATACAGAAGCAGCTCCCTGAAGACTCCACTGGCAAGTGTAGAGTCAGATGGGAATGGCACCAGACGCCAGGGAGCTTAGACTTTGCCCTCTGACCTCTGATGTGATATTTGACCAGAGAAGTTGCATTGATTAAAGATACTCTTATACACTGTTCGATACATACATTTTCCACATTGGGGCGGGGGGGTTGTCTTTGAGTAGGAGGCAGACGGCGCGCAATGTGATCAAAACGGACGCTGTGTAACAAAGGATCCACATGCTTCAACGTCACCAACGGGGGCCCAAGTGAAAACCAAGTACAAACAGGTAAATGTACTGTCTCTTCCATACCTTGTTCATAGAGAAACTACAATTACAAATGACTTTGTGGAGACAGAGAGCAGTTTCCAGGCTCTCGGCCTCACATGGAAAGGTGCTGGCTCAGGTAGTAGATGGCCATCAGCTGTGACTAGTTGGCCATTGGCTGTTACCGGTTAGCCATTGGCCACTGATATAACTGCCGTGGCTGAGCTAGCAAGGTGTGGCAGAGTGTGGATTGCGAATTGCAGTTAGCAAGTGAGGTGGGTTGGCAGAGACAAGTGGATGGCAGGTTGCGGATCGTGTGGCTCCTGCTTCCTGTGTCTCCAACCCAGCTGCCAGAGAAACTATAATGGTATGACTCCCTATCTATGGCTTCGTGGGTGTTCCTTTTTGGCCTCACCATATCCTGGGTTCTTATGTGGGGAGCTGGACTAGAGACCCCAGAAGAGACCCGCCTGACACCCTGCATGACAGACTTCTTCCGGAAGAGAAAAGAAATACAACTCACATCAGGGTCTGAGTGGGTTTTAAGGGATAATGGGATAATCGTCCTGGAAGCACGGTCAGGGCGTGTGTTTTATTGAGGCACTAACGGTTTGACTGGAAATTAATGAAACTTAAACTATGGTTATCCAGGTAGCAAATCACTGCTCTTGTAAAAGCTGGAATAAAGGAACAATTATTCTGAAGTCGTAAGTGAAATATAATTACCTCATCCCACTCATCAATCAAGGACCTACTCTTTAAAAACTGCCAGTTGTAAAGGTCGGGCTTAATGGATTAGGAGGGGGCCAATTCCATGCTGCCCCACCTTCCTTCCGTTGCCAAGTGACTTAGTAATTAAAAATTCCAAGTGATCTTCATCAATTCCCCTTACATGCATTTCCCATAACTGATTTCCCCAGAAATGGCTTAACCAGGCACCTGACTCTCCTCCGCGTTGCTAAATCCTTAGCTCGAGTAGTCTCACCTGCAGGCAGGTAACTCAGCGATGGGACAAGAGTAAATGGAATCTTTTTATAACATGCAGGATGGAAATTTGAAAGCGACTTCCTACCGTTCACTGATTGGGAAAACAGATGTGAGTTTGGGCAGAAACAGTCACCCTCCCTACACTTTTTTCTCCCTTAGTGATCAGATCCTATTAATCACAGTAAACCGACATGTTACACAGGCCAACCGATTTCACAGGTCTTGCCAAGAGGACAATTTTACCATAAGCAATCGCTTCCCCGCCCTTCTAAGTCCTGGAATAAGGCAGTGAATAGTTGCATTGTGCAAAAGAAGGAAGCCAAGTGGAAATCCAGAGACGATTTCACTTCAGATTTCCTGTGTGAGCACTCTGAACCCTGTTTGGACCAAACGCCCCACTGGTGTAGCTTCTGCAACAGAAGCTGCACCCAGGCCACTGAATTTTAGAGCAGCCATAACCACCATTGTCTAAGAGTGAAACGAGACCTGAGGAAATGGAAACACTTGCCCAAATTAGGGGCAAAGCCAACACTGGCACTAAATACAACTCGTAAAACAAACCCTGATGCCAGGTCTGTGGTCCCCAGGACGGCGTCCTGTTTCCTACCGTGCACGTAGGCTACTTAGGTCCTGTAGCCACGCTCTCTTCCCAACTCGCATATCCTCTTTTGCACTAATCGCAGCTGTTCTCCTGGCTTCTCATATCACCCACCTGTCAGAGGTGAGCGCAGAAAGCCTATAACCCCGACCCGTCTCCAGAGCTCAGCAGCAAACGGCCCACTGGGTGAGGTGGTCTCTCACACAGAGTCCAAGCTCCCCAAATTCAGGATCCTCTCAGCAGCACCACCCCTTCACCTCAGAAGCATCCTGGGTCCTGAACCCCCCTACCTTGTTAACGCTAGCTCTAATCTCCCAGAAACACCTTCTTTTTTCTTATTATTTTTCAGTTACAGTTGACATTCAATATTATATTAGTTTCAGGTGTATAGCACAATAGTTAGGCATTTATGTAACTTACAAAGTGATCCCCCACCCAGCACCACACATGGTTATTACAACATTATTGACTATATTCCATGTGCTCTACTTTACATCCCGGGACTGTTTTGTCATGACTAGTTTGTACCTTGTAATCCCTTCACCTTTTTCACGCCAAACATCTTTAACATCTATTCCAACTGCCTGTAATTTAGTCATTTCCCAGTGCTGCAAGGGTTCTAGCCCCCCCCGCCCCCCGCCCCTGCCCTAGTCTAAATCTACCATCTCCCCTGCTTGGACCACAAGGAACATGGATCAGATCACATATTCCAGCAACTAAAAAACATTTCATGGGTCCTCACTGCCTACTCAATACAGACTAGAAATAAATAAATAAGGTTACTTTACTCCGGCTCAACATGCTCTCAGAGCTTTCTAACAGTTCCCGCTGTGTGAGCGCGTCAGGAGCCACCTTCAAAGGGTGCGTCCCGTCCTTGGGGCTTACCATGTGGTCAGCCGTCCCTGAAGAGGCCGCCCCACTCCTGCGTGGCAATGAGAAGGGGGGCTTTCAGACATCAGACACCAGGAAGAAACCAACAAAATGACAGCTATGGCCCCTCCCAAACTGGAGATTCCCAGGGCAGACTTATGCCTTGGGGACATCTGCCTGGCCCAGGCCCACGGACGCCTTCTTCTGGGACAATCGCCCCACTAGCCAGGCACCCACCAGGCCGGATCCTCTGAGCCATGTTCTGATACCTGACCTTGCCGCCTGCCCTGAGATGACTGAATGAGGACGGAACCTGAAGAGGTTCACCGCGAGTGAGTGGCCCGGCTGTTTGAGTATTTTACCGCATATGGACCTTGGTAAAAAACGTTGAAAAAAGTTTGGACACCCCTGCTCTAAAATGTTCTTCCATAACCAGAACTTGGGAAATATAGATTTAGAAAAAAGAGAAACAAGAAAGAGAGAGAGTCAGACAGACAGAGAGCTACAGGGGGGAGGGAGAAAGGGGCCAGCAGGTATGTGTCTCCCTCCTCACACAGGTTGGTCGGGCACAGGCCCTGCGGCCCTGACCATTAACCTCTGGCCTCGAGCTGGCATGAACTTGGATTCCAAGTCATTAAACTGCTAAGTGAGCTGTGAGCAGGGGTGCACTTACTGCGTAAGTACCCAATTAGGGCCACTTTGAGCAGAGCTAGTTCTCCCAAGAAGAGAACCAAGGAGTCCGCATCTAGGTCACCCAGGGCAAACTGTTCTCAGAGTCCCCTCTGAGTGTTCTGAGGAAAACATGCCTTTCTTCTCAACGTCCCCAAACTTCCTGGGGTGCAGGTGGACAGACGTGCTTCGTGGGCCAGTCATTCATGCCACCAGACGCGTCTGTCAGTGGATTCACATTCTTACCACAGGCAATTTCTGGGCTAAGTGTTTAAAGGATCCAAACTAAACATCAGCCACTATTAACTTTCACTGCATTAATTGATTCCAAGTTTGTTCTCCAAAATGTGTCAAAAATCCACAGAAAATAATTACAGTATTTATATGTTAAGTAAATACAGTTAAGGTGCTATACTTTATTAAAATAAATGATTACTTGAAAGTATAAAAATTTCCTATTGTTAGTCATTCTTGAAAAAACACAAAAATACAGAAAAATGTACATCTGCTTTCCTAACTTTCCTTTCTGGAACACTGAGTTCGTGGGGTAAAGTCGAACACTGCACTCAGTGGCATGGAAATATCATTTGACTATAGATGAACGTCGCAGCGAAAGTGTTAAAGCATAAGCTATAAACCATCTTTGAGGCTCCAGAAAGGATTGACTATGAAAGTTTCTTTCAGATGCTATTTTTGTCTTTAGTTGACTGTGTCAGTTATGGAAAGGAATTCAGGTCCCTGATGGCTTTGATATAAGCAGGTGGTACAGGGTAATGAAAAGGAAACTATAAATGTGTATAATCACATACATACATATATACGTACTTATATACACCGATTCCTCTGCCACATTTACAAATTAAAATTAAACTGAAGATTAAAAAATAAAACTTGCTACATGAAAACATTCTTTTAAAATTTAGTTTTGCTAGAGTCTCTAAGTATATTCTATCAACCCAGGAAACTTATTACCAGCAGAATAAGTACCATCAGAAATTTTGACCTAAATTCATATCATTTCTCTCATGAAAAGGAGAAGAGCTTGTTTCCACACTATGTTAACAAACTTCATAAGTTATGAACTGTAAACATCTCACCTCGTGTCTTTTACAGGTTAGTGGCTGTGAACGGCAGCTTCATACACATGATGTATGGATGCACAGACACCAGGCCGAGACGTAAATTGCACCGGCCCCATCCTGGGAAGATGCCATGTTTGGCCGGTTCCTCATTCCTGGTAGACCCCGCCCCCGACTGCCCTAACCGGGAACACACAGCAGCCTGCCACCCTTATCTTGGGTTCCCAAGGCGCTCGCTACCTGAGGCAAATGATATTTCCTTTGCATTGTTAGCTTTTTCAGAGACTGCCAGCCTAACCGCCTGTGTGTTTAGAAATTCAAATCAGCTTCAAAACTTGTCGAGCCACTGAGCTATCTCTCATGGTTGGGGCACACTCGGCTCCAAAGCCCGTTTCATTATTAATAAAAGTAAAGGAGAGAATGTAAATAAAAGCTTGAATGGGGATAACCCGTTCAGGGCCCAATTCTTTACCTGCAAGCGAAAGACTTTCATTTCTTTCCCAGGCAGCGTGATCTTTCGGGGGTGAGAAGAGCCGACTATGGATCTGGAAGATAAACAGAAACCTTCCCAGTCTCATATTTTTATTTGCCAGGTATATAATCTTCAATAATGTACATTATTATTGCTAAAAAAAAAAAAAAAAAAAACAAAGTCTCACACCATCCCTGCCTTCTCTCCATTCTCCCAAGAACTGGGGACGGTAACGATATGTCCCTCCATACTGGCCCAGGTAAACTCAGCCAGTCAATAAAAGGCAGGTTTCTGATGATTTCAAACACACAACGAATGTCAGGAGGGAGTAATCAGCCAGCGTGAATGCTGCTAGGAGATCAAAGAACCATATCTAATATTTTTTTCTATCCCATCAGAATGTGAGTATTGAGCAAAAATTGGACTTTTGATAAATATTGATAAATTGATTAAACACGAGCAATCAAATTTTGGAATTAGCATTCAAGACCCATTGAAAATAAGATTAATATACACAAACGTCTTCTGCTGTCTGCAGGTTTGGTTGTGCTGACTTCCTCTGCCAAAAGGCAAAGGTTTGTTTCATAAGTTTATTCCGAAAGCATTTCATTTTTGGTTCTGATTGATAAACTTAGATCAGATGCCAGAGCACCTCATTCCACAATGAGTCTGCCCCCAGGCCCATCGTCCCCTGACACCCCATGACCTTAACCCAAAGCCGAAGAATAAATAACTCTTCTGCTCCCCCCACCAATGTATGAGGTTGGTGCAAAAGTAATTGTGGTTTAAAAGGTTTAAAAGAATTGCAAAACCCACAATTACTTTTGCACCAACCTACAGCAGGCCTCTAAAGCCGAACCCCAGTTAACTCCTTCGTCCCAGGGCTGAGTTAAGCTTTTCAGTGTTCAGGTCCCACTTTTGGCTTCCTCTCATCATCCCCAGCACCCAGGGAACCAGGTTGGGGATTCCAGAGGGGAATCTGCAAGCAAACCATTCTTCTGTCCCAAGCAGGGGCCTGGCCTCCCAGACCCTATGGCAGAGGAGAAAGAATGAGGGCAGGGCCCAGACTGCGGCTGGGCTGAGTCTGGGAGAATAAAAGCTATATCGCTTTTTCTGTTACCCTCTGGGCTCTGACCCTGGGCCTCACCCAACCATCGCCTCTCAGTAACGTGATTATTAGTTATAACAATCCTAAGAACTGCTGACAAGTAATGAGATTTCATACGGGTGGTTGTTGTACTTAGTGCATTCCACACGTCATCTCATGGGATTCTCACAACTGTCGGAAAGATACGCTGTTTTCAGCCCTGCTGCGGCAGCTGAAACAGCCAAAGCTGAGGTGGCCCGTGGGGTGTGACACAGCCAGGGTTCAGACCAGGGTGGTCAGACTCAAGGTGCCTGAGCTTTTAGCCAGTGTGTTCCCCATATTGTTAATATTATTTTTACTACGTACTAGTATTTGGCTATTTGACTGTATACAGGCTTCAGACTTACATACATCCCTTTCTCAGACTTAGCTCAGACGTGTCATAGTGAGTATCGGATAACATAGGAAAGCTTTTCAGGAAGGAAACAGATGTGCAGCAACATTAGACATGAATGTGGAAACCAATGAAAATCCCAACTTTGTAGAAAAATGAGTTATCTCTGCTACTACAAAGCAAGCAGGTGGATCTGAAAGGTATGTGTGACAGAGACAGAGATAGAGACAGAGATAGAGAGGGGGGGAGAGAGAGAGAGAGAGAGAGAGAGAGAGAGAGAGAGAGAGAGAGAGAGAGAATATTGTGTGTGGGGGGAGGGGAGGAGGTTGCAGAGATAGTCTCACCGAGCAGTTTTAAAGCTTTCTCTCTCCTAGGCTGTTGTCTTATATGGCCCTTTTAAGAACGATTTTTATGTGTAATTTCTAAAGTAACTGTATCCAGTCGAGCAAGTCAGTTAACCTGGGACTTGACAACACAGAATTACTTTTTACCCTGTAAGCTCCAGAAGCACCATGAAGTCTTAGGGCGAGCCCCAGCACTAGCCCCACCACTGGTTCCAGCTTCTCTGTCTCTGGGGTCCCAGTAGTTGGCAGTAAATAGCAAATTGACTAGGTACCACTGGCTTCTCCAAAAGCCTGGAACCATCCTGTACAGGCTCTGGGCACTATTGATCCAAGAATTCCCAACAACAGGGTGATTGTGGAATCTCTGTCATCAACTGACCCAGGTCTCAATCCCATCTCAAGCGTCGTCCTGCAAAGACGTGGCTTTGGCTCTACTTTCTGCTGGGTGCTCATTGTAACCCCTTCATGCAAAAGAGCGACAATTTTCATTGCCCTCAGGACAAGCAGCAAGGGCCCTGGGTGGTCTGCACGTGCTAATCTCTGCGGCATCACTGGGCACATCTCTCTGGGCCACACACTGAGTGAGCCCCTCTCAGCCTCTTGAATTCACACATTCTCCCCATCACTGGGCCTTTGCACATGCTGTTCCATCGGCTGTTCCAGCCTGCTGTTCCCCTCGTCCTTCTCCAGATCTCAGTTCAAAGGACCTGCTCTGCAAACCAGTTCAGGGTTCTGATTTCTAAGCTCTGACAGAAGCATCCCTTCTTCTCCAGAGCATCCCGCTCACCTGGGTTTGTAAATGCACACCGACCTGTGTGAATCTACAATAATGTGTGCTTCTCCCCTAGACGGTAACACCTCTGAGAATAAAATCATTGCTGCTTTGCTTGTCAATGGATTTTCAGTATAGGGCTGGACACATACCAGGCTTTCAATAAATATTTGTTGAAAATAAAAGGGATGGAAGAATTAATAAATTCATTCATTCATTCATTCATGAAAACAAAGCTTCTCACCCAGGATAAATTGTGCATATGCTCTTGGAATCCACACTCCTGTCTCCTTGGAGACACTGCAATGTCAAGGACCCCGGACCTCCCTTCAGTCTTCAACTTTGCCCTCCTCAGCATTTTAACCACATGCAAACCTTTCTTAACATAAAAACAAAACCAACAAGCTCCCTCCCCCACACACATTACCTTCGTCCCTGTCACTTCACTCCCAGCAGATCTTGAAGGAGATGGCCTCTCTCTCTCTGTCCCACTCCCTCACCCCCCACTCAGTCATTCCCTTACCAGAGTCTGGATCCAGCCACTGTGACCCCTGGCACTGACATTCCCATCACGCTCTCCAGTGGCCACCCAGCTGCCACTCCAGGGGCTTTGTTCTGCCCACAAGTCCTGTCCTTCTGGCCGCACTCCCTGACCATCTCTCCCTCCCATCTCCGCCTCCCCCTCCCCATTGCCTTCATGGATGCCTCATAGCAGCCTCCTGACTCTCCCTCCAGCCATGTTTCCACAGAGCAAATCCAGTTACGTCCCTCCCAAGCTTAAAACCCTTGGAATTTTAACTGACTCAAAATACAGCAACAGCCAGATCAATGAAGACGTGTTTGCAGTGGGGTTGATCGTAGCAAAACAACAGAAGTGTGCAAAACACCCAGCAGCGGGAATGGCTTTGTGGGTCAGACCATGTGTATCAATGCTTCCACGATCACATAACAATGTACACGGTCCACGCTACAGTCTCTGTATCCATGGACTAGGACAACACAGTGCGGGCGGCCTCGCACTCTACGCTAAGTGACAGGAAGACGTGGCGACTGTTGAGCAAGAGCAAATGCCTACGTTCAGCTACGCGCTAACACTTCGTCCTGACACAGGTTCAGTTAGAGTCTTGTCTCAGGAGCCCGTACTTGGGAGCTGAAATCGTCACTGCCTCTGGGAAAGGCAACGTTTTACAACTATGTTTTTTACTACGTCTAATATGAGTCACATATTTGTTCTTTTCATTGTTTATTGTGGTAAAACACACATAACATAAAATTTACCACTGTAACCATTTTTAAGTGTACAGTACAGTGGTGTTAAATAGATTCATTCATAAAGCTGTACATCACCACCATCTAGCTCCATAATTCTTTTCATGTTGTAAAATGAACACTCTATACCCATTAAACAGTAACTCCCCCTTCCTCTCTATCCCCTCAGCCTGTGGCAACCGACATTCCACTGTCTGTCACTCTGACTACTGTAAGTGGCCCATGCAAATATAATCATGCAGTATTTGTCCCTTGTGACTAGCTTAGCACTTAATAAGACGTCCTCAGGGTCCACCCACGTGGTCCCTTATGTCAGCATTTCCCTCCTTCTTAAGACTGAATAATATTCTATTGTGTGTATAAACCACAAATTCCTCCTTCATTCATCCATCCATAGACGCACTGGATTGTAGCCATCTTTTAGATGTTGTGAATAACACTGCTGTGAACAAGGGTGTACAACATCTCTTCAAAACCCTGCCTTCAATTCTTCGGGGTATAGACCCAGAAGTGGAATTGCTAGCTCTTTGTTTAATTTTTTGAGGAATTACCGTACTGTTTTCCACAGAGGCCACACCATTTTTTCCGTTTTCACCAACAGTAGACAAGTGTTCCAATTTCTCCACATCCTCGCCAACACTTGTCATTTCTGTTTATTGATAGTAGCCATTGTAATAGATGTGAAATGGTATCTCCTTGTGGTTCTGATTTGCATTTCCCTAATGATTAGTGATGCTGAGCATCTTTTCATGTGCTTACTCATCCTTTGTACATCTTCTTTGGAGAAACGTTTATTCAAGTCCTTTGCCTATTTTTTAATTGCTTTATTTATTTTTGAGTTTTAGGAGTTTCCCTTATATTCTGGATATTAATCCCTTACCAGATATATGATTTACAAATATTTTCTCTCATGTGGCAGATTGCCTTTTTACTGTGCTAATATTATCTTTTTATGCACAAAATTTTTTAATTTTCATGAAGTCCAATTTGTCTATTTTATTCTTTTGTTGCCTGTCCCTTTTGTGTCATATCCAAGAAATCACAGCCAAATCCAATACCGTGAAGATTTTGCCCTGTGTTTTCTTCTAATAGTTTTACAGCTTCAGGTCTTACATGTAGGTCTTTGGTCCATTTTGAGTTAATTTTTGTATATGGTTTTAGATAAAGATCCAACTTCATTCTTTTGCATGTAGATATCCAGTTTTCCCAGCACTATTTGTTGAAAAGACTCTCCTTCCACAATTGAATGGTCTTAGCACCGGTGTCAAAAATTATTTGAGCATATATGGAAGGTTTTTTGTGAGCTCCCTATTTTATTCCATTGATCTATACGTCTGTCTTTATGCCATCACCACACTGGTTTGATTACTGTAGCTTTGTAGTGAGTTTTGAAATCAGGAAATGTGAGTCTTCCAGCTTTATTCTTGTTTTTCCGTATCATTTGGCTATTTGGGGACCTTGAGATTACATTTGAATTTTAGGATGGGTTTTCTATTTCTGCAAAAAAAAAAAAATATATTTGGAGTTTTTGTAGGAATTGTATTGAATCTGTAGATCATTTTGGGTGGTATTAACATCTTAACAAGACTGAATAATATTGTTATTATTCTCCTAATCCATGAACATTGATGTGTTTCCATTTATTGATGTCTTCTTTAATTTCTTTCAGCAATGTCTTATAGTTTTCATTAAGTCTTTTACCTCCTTGGTTAGGTTAATTCCTAAGCATTTATTCTTTATAATTATATCATAAATGGAACTGCTTCCATAATTTCCTTTTCCGACTGTCATTGTTAGTACATAGAAATGTAACTAATTTTTCTGTTGACTTTGGATCCTGCTATTTTGCTGAATTCATTTATTAATTCTAACAGGCTTTTTGTGGAATCTTTAGGGATTTCTACACATAAGGTTATATCATCTGCAAAGAGAGATAACTTTACTTATTCCTTTCCAATTCGGATGCCTTTTATTTATTTTTCTTGCCTAATTATACTGGCTAGAACTTACAGTACTATGCAGAATAGAAGTGGTGAAAGCAGACATCCTTGCCTTGTTCCTGATTTAGGGCAAAAGCTTTCAGTCTTTCACCATTGAGTATAATGTTCACCATGGAGTAGGGGCTTTTCGTATTTGACTTTTATAATATGGCTATTGAGGTAGTTTTCTTCTGTTCTTAGTTTGTGGAGTGTGACATACATTTATTGATTTGTTCTCCATTTTCTCCCACTAGAATATAAACTCCACACAGTAAGTTCTTTGTTCATTGCTGTAATCCCAACTCTTGGAACAGCACCAGGTCCACAGTATATCTTTGCAAATATAACTGAATGCATGAAATGACTGTGGAATCACATGAGAAAACGCTAATGATGTTCTGTTCATGTCACAGATAATGTGATTGGATGACTGCTACGATTCCTACCAAGTAAAATTTTATGAAAAAATGGAAAAGGCATACAAAAATGAATACATGCGGTACTCTTTCCACAGGGAGAAACACTTTTCCTAGTAAACAAAAGGTATTGCTGTACTTACTTCTTAGTATTTACTACTCACAGGGAGAGGCCGATTAGCCCCGAGTGACTCCCTCAGTAACTAGTAAGTGGCTCTTAACTCAGTCCTTTCAAGGTCTTTTCTCCCTTAGGTGCCTGAAGCCCTTCATGTGTTATTCAGGGAATGGCCGCAGTAATTTCGCCACACAATAGAGGGAAAGATTTAAGACCCTGTTCCCAGTGCCCCTGGACTCGGATCAAGCCTGGGGTCACAGAGCTGATGTCACGAGGGTTCACCGCCTGCCTCCCAATTACCTCAGTGATCCTCCCACAACTCTGTGAGAGAAGTATAATTATTATTCCCATTTTGCAGGTGTGGAAATTGAGGCACTGAGAGGTTAAGCCACTTGCCCAAAGTCACACACACACCTAATAAGCGAGTAAAGGAGCCCCGATTGGAACCCAGCAATTAGGATCATTCCTTGGGAGCAGAAAACTATTGTTAGGATCAGGCACATTCAAAGAATCATGACACTTCACAACCATGGGCAATGTTCTAGTTTGCAAAGCTCTTTTATATACATTACCTCATTTTGATTCTCCAAAGTCTCTGAGAAGTGGCCAGAACACACAAAGTTTTGTTTTAAAGAAACAAAGTCCCAGAGAGGGTGAGAGACATAACTGCCCAAGGACAAAATACGGCAGGTCTGGCACCTACACTTGTCCCCGACCCTGGTCTGGCGTCCTTTCCGTACCACGTCACCACCTGCCACCTTAGCAGCACTGCCGCCAGCAGAAATCCTGTGGTCACGCCTGACCCCAGCTAGGACACTGACGACACTGACAAGCGTGTGGTCTGTGAACTCCATCAGGAGCCAGAAGCAGCACACTGGCAAGATTTGAACTTGGAAGCTACAATAATACTAGAACATTCCATTTACATAAGACTAAAAGCTGCTTTTATAAAACGACTTTCACAGGCTCCCACTTGCTCTTCCCAAGCCCTGCCACAATAGCTGGGCTCTAATGAGCACATAGGTGCTTGTTTATGATGTTTTCTTTTCTTTTTAATTCACTGAGTCTTCCTTCAGGATATCTGAGCACACACGATAGACCCATGATCCCTGATCTGCAATCCTAAAACCAATAAAGCTGTGAAATCTGAGAGTTTTCCTCTCTGAGTTTATAGAAAACTAATCTGACAGCAAAACTGTACCTGAACTAACCTGTGGCTATTTGTAATATTAATTTATTCCATTTAGTGTGAATATTCATACATTTTATTGCAGAAACATCACTCCGCTTAATTACAAGGTGCTAGTCAGATCCCACTGAGAATGGTATGCAGTATTACCTTTCTGAAATGAAATTAAGAAATCATTGTTGAATCACATTGGGCCCCAAGAGTTTTGGCTGGAGAATTATGTCTGGGTAGCGTAGATATTTAATGAAACTTCCAGCCTCTGGGTTAGGGTTTTCCATATGCCCTGTTATCCTGTCCCCACAAGACAGATATTCTCTCTGCATTTTCTAGATAAGGACCCTGGGGTATGGAGAGATTAGGTAATTTGCTCTAGGTCATAGAACTACTAAATGACAGAGCAAGGACTCTCCCAGAATGAGGTGTTCTCAGCATCCCCCATATTACTGTGTGTGCGTGGTGGGGGGGAGTAGAGATAGTTAGCGATGGCTCCAGGCTTTGTGAAGCATTGAGCAAGTAAAACAGGGACTGAAACTTCATATGCCCCAGGAAAGAAGAGGGAGGCGTACAGGAATTTCCAGGCCTAAAGAGAATCCCCCCTCTACTTTGCCCCTCTGGACACATGGATGGTTCATGGAGAACACAGAGGAGATTCTGAATCTACTCATATCCCAGGTTGTCAGACCAACGGTGGACTTTGGCTGGATCTTCTCTAGGACAATTGTTGGAGGGGGCTGACAGCAGAACAGGAATGAGGGCCATGTCTTTTCAGTATCCCAGTGCCTTCTCCTGGGAATGATGGAGGTCCCACTAGAGGGCAGATAGCAAGCTGTGGTGGGTGGTCCCAGGCTGGACTGCATATGGGTTATCTCTAGGGGCTGAAATACACTCTCCATGGCTAATCCACATGCATGATTGATCTCTGACAGAGTTGCATGTTTGTATTCAATCTTCTGAACTCTCTTCTGCAACAGTAATTAACGTCAGACCAGTTTACAGATCAACAGTATATTTTCTGATTAATGCAACACTGCACCTATAACTCAAAACTGAAATTTATCTCTCTGCCATGATTCCCTCTTCATGCTTCATCTCTTCATGTTTACATCTGATTTAACTTTTTCTAATCTAAAATAAATCAGCATGAAAAGCATCAGATTTTTCATTTAGATTCTCAATTGCCTTTTATTACGGAGATAATATCCCTTATCTGATTGCAAATGGCAGGATTGTTCCCTTGTTAGGGTCTGAATGAAGATGCCGCAGTTCAATCTTCCCATCTCTCCTTGCCTTCTCCTTCACTTTTGTTTGTAAGGGTGTTGTCTGATGGGATTCTGCTTGAAAATGAGACAAAGTGGGATGGAAAGAGGATATGTTATTTCGATCATCTGTCCTCTTGTGAGACACATTGTGGAAGACAGCCTCCCCTGGCCGCCTAATGAGAAGTGGTCTACAGAGAGTTCATTCTGTTTTCCCACCAGGGGACTCCAGGTCCCTGTCTGTTTGCAGAGATGAGTAACAGCAATGACAAAGCACACGGCGGGAGGTTTCTATGCAAACATCAAGCATGGGGGGAACATAACTCCCTACTATAGTCATGTTAATTACCCAGTTACAAAGTCAAATTTAGCTAAACTGTTTTGTATATCAAAGACATAGACTTCCCTGGATTCCTTAAGCGTTCTTTTCAGCTGTTCTATTCTGTTTCCTGTCATCTGCAACATTTTCTTCTGACTTGAAAATGTGAGCTGATGATTCTAGAAACTGAATCCACTTTTTGTGCCGTGTGGAATCTTCCCTGGTAATTGTTTACTGTCACTCTCTCCTTTCCCTCAATTACAGTCCTGAACTGCTTGAAATACTCCAAAATCGAATATAATAAAGTGACCCTGACTTCGGTAAACCTCAGAAAGTTCTGAGAATTCAATCACCCACCCAACCTTATGACTTTTAAGTCAATTGCTGTTGCTTTTCTTCTTTCAAAGGAACAGAGACCAAAAAAAAAAAAAAAAAAAAAAAAAGGCGAAGGTATTTCCTGTTCTTTGGCTCCCCTGGGCCTGTGGGGAGAAGGTTTTATTATCTTCCACTGCTAGTTGCTTTTGCACCCAGCCTGACAGAAAGCTGTGTACAAGGCGCACTTTTTATAGCTGACTTTCACACCTTCTCAGAATTAGAAGTGATGACTTTTACTTAGTGAGCAAGAGCAGAATCGGGTCCAGAATGGCTTTATAACAGAATAATAATAACAGCTACACTGCAGCGCTCAGCTCAGCCCTGGGCGCCTGCGAAGGCTTCCCAGGCATTATGGAATCTCCATGGCGACTGGAGAAGGAAGGTACCACTATAATTGCATTCTAAAGGTGAGGAAACATTCTTCGTAATCTTGTTATAGTAACATCAATATCAATATGATAAACTACTGTTACTGAGCTCTTCCAATGAGCCAAGCATGGCCCTAAGTATTCTCATTATTACCACTTTATTCAATCCCATAAAGGCACTAGGTGATGGTAATATTATTAACTCCATTTTGTATATGAAGCAACTGATGCTGGAGACGTAAGAAGAGTTCACGCCAAGTCAGAATTAATAAACAGCAGAGCCAGGATCAAGATCCAAGTTTACCTGAATTGGAGCCCAAGCCCTGCCCCCTCTGCAGTCTCAATAGAACATCATCGATTTAATTAAGATATCAAAGTTTGTAACAAAAACTTAACCAAAGTCACAAAAAAAGTACACACTGCAGGATTTCAGTAATGGGACCTGCTGGACCAGGCAGCATTTAAGTGGCAGGAAGCAGATGCGTGGTGGCCAAGGGGCAAGGTTGGGGCGTGGGGGTGGCTTGGATACAAAGCGCACAAGGGAAATTTCTGGCCTGGTGGAAACGCCGTGTCATGATTTGGTACTGGTTACACAGCTATACACATTTGTCAAAACAAAAGGAACTGTACACTTACACAATGTATGAATATTAACGCATGTGAATTATACCTGGACCAGGCCGACTGTGTTTTAATATATCATGAATGAGCTCCAATTTAGCTGCGAGTTTCAATTCAACAGACAGAGTTAGTGAGTGAAATCAGACACAGGTTCTGATCTCAGGAGCTCCACATCTAATGAAAGGGAACTGTCTCGGCATTTTATAAACACACGCGAGTACAGGACCAGCACAGACATGAGACCTGGGCAGGTGCACAGGTAGTCAGAAGGGCTACACGCATAGCTTACTGTTGCCAACTCATGGTGAAATATCCATAACATAATACTTGCTGTTTTAAGGGAGCAATTCAGTGAGATTCAGTGCACTCACATTGGTGTGCGACCATCCCCACTATTCATCTCCAGAACTTTTTCATCCCCCCACACTGAAACTCTGTCCCCACTAAACACTAACGCCCTGTTCCCCCTCCACCCAGCCGCTGACAGTCCCCATCCTACTTTCTGTCTGGGAATTTAACCATTCCAGGTAGCTCATAAAAACGGAGTCCAATAACACATGTCCTTTGTGACGAGCTTATTTCACGGGGCGTATGTCCTCCAGGTCCAGCCATGTTGCAGGCCAGTTGCCGTCTCATTCTGTTGAGAGCATTCTTTGATGACCACAAGGTCTTCATCTTGATGAAGTCCAAGTTATCCATGTTTCCTTTTGTGGCTTGTGCCTTTGGCATCGCCATCTTGAATGTTTAAAGAGCATTATCTTGGAACTTGCGCCTTGTAAGTGAAGTCCCATGGGGCAGTGGAGTGTGCACGTGAGCAGAAAGACACATGCAGTGTTTGTGTGTGTGCTGATGTCCATGCTGGCCCATGCACGGAAAGTGTTCGGGGGGGCTCCTCGATCATGGAATTAGGGTCCACCTACGATGCCTGGGAGTTCAGCGGAACTCAGAGTGAACACGGGGAAAGAGAATTAAGTCTCTGGTCCCCTAAGCAGAGTGCCGACCGCCGCAGTGGTCATGCTTTCCACTGTAAGCAGACTTATGCAGAAAAGCAGTCAAATGCAGAAAAGAAGGTAACAGATTCCTGAGAACCAGGAGTAACCAGGCAACCCTATCATATTCCTTCTTACTCATGCTATGTCCCTGTGTGAGCCAACCGTGTGTGATGAAAATGTGTCGCAGAACGAAACGGAAAAATAGGGCAACACACACTTCCTTTCTGTTCTTCATTCCTCAGCAGTGAGACCGAGCCAGGGGGTGTTGGTAGAATATGATTGTGTCAAAGAATGAAATAAAAATCTGAGATGTTTGTTTCCATTGTTCTAGAAAGAATGAAATACATACATGCACGCATGCGATAAAAGTTAAAATTGTATTATTTCTGCAATTCTATATATGAGTTAAATGCTTCTATCTTTGCGTTAAAACTGGCATTATACAATATAAAGGTGAACAGTGAAATACATGGTGACAATTGAAAATTTTGACTTTTCTCCGCTTAGGCCAACATGAAATAGCAAATAAAAAACACCATGATAAAACAAGAGAAAGACAATGGAAGAAAGGATAAAAGATTTATAGACTTTAGTATCTTAAATGACCAATCTTTCCTGCTTTTTAAACATGGGACCCCATGTCCATTTTGTACCACAAATGCTACAGCGAAACCTGAGGAGGGGACCGTGCACTGTAGGAGGGTTTCCTGGAGGCTTAGATTTTTGTTCCCTGTGCGACAGCCAGCACAGCAGCACACATGCACCGGGACCACAACAGCTTCCTCCCTGGATGTTAACCCAGCAGCAGGGGCAACAGAGCAGATGGGAGCACACGGCCTCGCCCCTTCACTCCTGGGCTCCCCTGCATATCTGTCAACAGAGACCCAGCCCCTGTCGCACACCTGGCCCAGCCCCTCATCACTCAGCAGGCTTCCTCTGCAAGGACAGAGCAACAAGAAGCAGCTCACCCAGAGCCCCGCCCTGAGAAGCCAGCAGTGTCCAGGACCCATCAGTGAGGATGTGAGCACATTTGTAGCTAAAATAACGAGTTCTGTGAATGCGTAGCTGGATCAGAGTCACCTGCGCCCGAGGGGCCAAGCCACTGGCGCTGGCTGCAGGCTGCTTTGCTGGGAAGTAGCTTCTTGCCTTTGATACAAGATGACGACAATTTGTTGTCTACTTCAAAAAAACAATTCCCCCGTTTGTCTTCAGCCTTATTTGTTTTTCTGAAACATTATTATTCCTAAATCCTGGATATTTTCCAAGATACTCATCCTTAGAGCTGTCTCCAAGTCCTTTCTGGCTGGAGAAGCAATACACATTAGACTCCCAGAAAGGCAATTAAACAATTTCTCTATTTGGAATTTGATGAATGAAAGAGGTGACAAAGCGAGTGACCTCCATTGTGGAGCTTCACTTGGACGGACTAGAGCTGATTCCTGCCTGTCTGTCTGTCTGTCTGTCTGCAGGTGACCGAAAAATGAATGGCTCGCTAAGGGACCCTAACGTAAGTACTGAATCAGGAAGGTCTCTATGTATGATGTCATCACCCACCACTCATTCTGGCCGCAGGTTTTCCTGTAAAACACACTTCATGTGCATGCATTCATTCATACATGTACTCCACAATGTTTCCTAAAGGCTGACCTGCTGCTGGGGGCACAGTGGTGAGCTTAAGCAGGTTAGGGGCACCTTTCCTCACGGAGCTCCCAGACACAGGCTCTAACTTACGTGCCTCCAGTTCCTTTTCTTTTCTTTTCTGCACAGATACAAAAACTTTCAATATAGTGTGATTGGCAGAATACTCAGATGGTCCCCAAGATTCCCACCCATTGGTACATGTGCCCTGGATACTTTTCCCTTTGAGTGTGAGCAGAACCTGTGAAGATGATGGGCTAGCACTTCCACAATTACGTTATGCTATGTGGCACAAGAGTTTTACAGATGTAACTAAAGTTGATAATCAGTTAGCGTTGAGTCATTCAACAGGGAGGTTACACTTGGTGGGCCTGCCCTAATCGGGTATGTCTCTAAAAGGTGTCAGAGCATTCAAACAGCAGAGATTGTCTTGCTGGCCTTGAGAAAGCACACAAATATGTTATGACTGGCCTGTGGCTGGACCCACATGACAAGGACGCAGGAAAACCTCTAGGGGCTGAGAGTGCTGAGAAAATGGGGGCTTCCGTCTATGACCACAGGAAATGACTTTTAATAATAACCCATGATCTTTAAAGAGTCCTCTGAGCTTCACATGAGATCACAGCCTCATTGGGAACCTTGATTCAGCCTGGAGAGCTCCTAAGCAGAGGGGCTAGCTCACTCACATCAGGAATTCTGACCTACAAAACTGTGAGGTAATAAATAGGCATTGTTTTAAACCACTAAGCATGTGATAATTTGCTTTACAGCAACAGAAGACTACAGGTAGTGTCTGCCGGATTGTTTTGCCTTTTTATAACAGCCAATCAGAGCTGAAAATCCTACACTAGCTGTGACCCTACACTAAACTGATATTATCTCAGTTGTAAGTAAAGAAGCCAGCTGCCTCGATTAATTTACACAGGGCGGTCACAAGGAAACCACATATTCCTTGGACCGCAGAATCCTGCAAAAAAATATTAAAAAGTGCTAATGAAACACACAACATGTGAAAACTCACTTATGATGACGCGCCAGTGCCCATGAAGACGGGTTACAAGAGCTTTGAGTGATTCCGTAATGACTGTGAATCGATGGAGGAGGAGGAGAGAGCAGGACGTACTACAGCATCAAAGACCCAAGAGAATGTGGAAAGAGGACGTGAAATGACTCAATCGAATGGGTGATTGACTATTAGGGGAATTTCTGAGGATCTGAACATCTACGCTTCCATTCAAAGCATTTCAACAACAGATTTGAATATGACGCGAGTGAGTGTTGCATTTTGATTGTCAAACAAATGCAACAGCGTTTGTCCATTTCATTGCCGTTGCACGATCGTGCTGCTTCAGATTCCAGCTTTTAAAGACATGTCATCACGGGAGATGAAACTTGGGTCTGTGGTTATGATCCTGAGACCAAGGTTCAGAGTTCTCAATGGAAATCACCCAGTTCTCCTGGTGCGAAAAAAGTGTGTCAATCAAGATCTAACACCAAGGTGTTTTCTGACCGTGATGGAATTGTGTGAGCTTAGTTTGTATCCAGTAACACTTCAGTGAACTCTGCATATTATAAGCACTTATTAGAGCGTTTAAGAAAATGATGGGCGTGAAAACAGCCTGAGAAATGGGCAAACGGTTTCATCCTCCATCATGACAATGCTCTGTGTCACATATTACTTTTGGTACATGGAAATTTCTGTCAAATAAAAACATTATGGTGTGTCCTCATCCACCTTATTCACTGGATCTGGCACCGTGCGACTTCTAGCTTTTCCCCAAAGTCAAAATGATTCAGGACATCGAGGCAGCCATGACAGCGCAATTAAAGACACTCACGAAGGAGGACGTCCAGAACTGCTTCAGAAAGTGGCAAGAACGATGGGATAAGTGTGTTGAAAATAAGGGGGAGTATTTTGAGGGGGATGAATGGCAATGTGCCTTTTACTGTAATATTTTTTTAAATTTAAACATTCACCATATTTTGTGATCATACCTCGTATACTTGACAAGAAACGTTTTAGCTATTATTTCTTCAAATCTTTTTTCTGCCCTCACCCCTCCTCACTCTCTCTGCGACTCTAATTACATGTGTGTAGGATCTCTTGGTGTTGATATTGTCTTGTAGGTCATTCAGGCTCTGCGCTCTCTCTCTCATCTTCAGTTTAGAAATCTTACTGATCTTTTCTTCTGTAGCATCCAATTTCCTGTTAATCCCATCTAGTAAAATTTCCATTTCACATAGTGTCATTTATTTTCTTCTCTACAAGTTCAGTTTGCTTCATTTTTATATCAACTGTTTCTCTCCCTATTCCGGTGATATTGTCCCTTAAATCCTTGAATTTAAAGGGAAACCATGTGTTTATAATAGCTGTTTTAAAAGTCTTTGCGTGCTAATTTCATCATCACTGTCATTTATAGATCTCCTTCTATTATCCATAATTTCTCCTGGTGAAGAGTCATACTTTCCTGCTTCTTTCAATGTCTAGCAAGCTTTTTCCAGACGGACGCCAGACATTTTTAATTGTACATTATTGCTTGCTGGATTTTGTTGTAATCTTTTAAAGAATGTTGAACTTTGTTCTGGCAGGCAGTTAAACTACTTGAGGGACTACTTGATTCTTTGAAGAATTGTTTGTAACATTGTTATAGGGTAAATCTAGAGTAGCCTTTACTCTAGAGATAGTTCAGCATACGTCCAAGCCATGAGCCTTCCAGAATCTCTACTGAATCTCCCTTATATTCAATGAAGTCTCTGTGTTCAGGATGGTGGGGAACTAGGATGATCCTTGGCCCTGGGTGAGCTCGGAGGACTGTCCATCGTGTAGCTTCCCAGTAACTGTTCCTCATCTGCCAGTTCTTTGGCCTCAGGGAGTTTCACAGCACAGACTGGCTTTTCTCCACAGAGCCGATGGAACCTGAACCAGCCTTCTGGAGTTCATTTTCTGCCTGGCTCCCTCCTCTCAGGAACGCTGTCTTTCAAATTCTAGCTGCAATTCTAGAGTCTACTGGGTTCTGTTCAGGTTCTTCCTTCCTCTGCCACCATCCAGAAGTTGCCAATCCTTCTGCCTGAGATGTCCCCACTCTTTGCCCCATATTCTCACTTCCTCTGCCTGACATGAAAAACTCCCAATCTTCCATGAAGAGCATGCGTAAACGTTTCCCTCCCTGTGCACTCTTGCTGAGTTCTGTGGGTCTAGGGCTCCGTGCCGACACCCCAACTCAGCACTCATCGGAATGACACCTCCCTCACCCTATGATGAGCAGGACTGGGGTCCTTGACCTACTAGATACAGAGGGTGCCAAAAAAAAATGGATACACATTTTAAGAAAGGAAAAGAACTATTAAAATTGTAATACTCAATATATACCGACAACAAAAGATGAACACACAAGTCACGTTGACTTCTGCAATTACAAGAGGTGTTCAAAGTGGTTACCATCAGCGTAATTTTAATACAGCTTTTTCCTTTCTAAAAATGTGTATACATTTTTTTGGTAACCTCTGTATATATTTTAAAACAAGCCAGCCCAACATTTCTTCTTTCATCCATTTGCTCCATTAGAGAAGGAAGAGAACCTGGCTCAGCAGAAACCGAGGGTAATGGGAACACAGTGGGGGCCCAGGAACCAGTAGGAGGTGCTTCGTGAAAGAGCCCTGGGCAGAAAGATGCCTAAGGCAGAAGGAGAGAGAGAGTCAGGGCTCTGTACCTGTCCCTTACCACTTGATTCTGTATCGTCAACTCTGAATACTCCGGGGTCCCAGCTATTGCATCAGGACAAATGCTGCTTTCCCGCCATCTCCCCCAGAGTGGAACATAATTGAGGTAGAATCCTCCTTCTGCCAGTCCTGACTGCATCCCTGGGCAGTCTGCCCCATCTCTCTGGGCCTCACAGAAGTTTTTCTTTGGAAAAACAGGGCTCATGTGCCTCCCACAGCTGTGGTGAGGATCAATGAGGCAATTCAGGGATCACCCAACAGCAGGCCCTTTTGTGACATCTCTGCCCCCCACTCTCCTCGCACACAATGGTCCAGCCCTCACCAGGCCCTCTCTGATGTCTCTCCCCTCCCCCACACCCATGCCCCTTCACACCAGCTTCCTCAACACAGGCAACTCACATAAGCCTCTCTGTCCTTCTCTCCTAGGTCTATGCGGTTGAGAAATACTGATCTGGAACTTCCAGATCAGGGTGTCAGACCTGCATCAGAATGACATAGTTCCCATGCTAAAAACATAGATTTCTGGACACCACCCTGCCCAGAGCCTGGGGCTCTGCATGCTTAGAAAGTTCTCCTGAGGATTCTGAAGGACACTAACGCATGAGGGCCATTTCATGCTTTATGAGGTGCTAAGATTGCATTTAGATCCCTGTAGGTCTCCTGAGGGAGGGTGCGTCTTACATGAAAAATGCCCCATAATATTTCTTGCCTTAGTCGTGTCTTCGTCAGGCAAGATTCGGATGGGTACGAACTCGCATTCTCAACAGTCTCTTGTCAACGATGGAATTTGCAACTGTCAACAGGACAGGGGGGCCTCTGAATGACAGCTGTGCATTCAGTTCAGGGCCGGTTGGGTAACTGCTCTCTGAGTTGCTTGGGAGATGGAGGCTACCAGCCATTGTCCACGGAGGTGAGTGGCCGAGGCTCCTAAGAGGAGCACAGGGAAGAGGCAGGAGGTCCTGAGCTGTCCGCTGGTGGCTAAGCCAATGGAAATATGTACTGTCCTTTAGAAAAGGGCCTTTTCTCAACCCTCCCCACTCTGGAGGGCCCAGAGCCTTCGCTGCTGCCAGAACACCAGCATCTCCAGGCAAAAACATCGCCTGGAGGCCAAGACTTCCGGAAGAAAAGTGAGACTCTCATCTGGCTCAATCTCTTTGGCTTGGTTTGGGACCGAGTACATTGTACTGCGCCTTTTGATAACTGCAAGGAGAAAGGGAATGTTTGTTCTACCTCCTGTTTGGTCTCAGTGCCTTCTTTATTCCCTGAATAAAGTTATCTTGAAGCCCAAGCAACTTAAAATTTGAGTGCTTTTATTTCATATGACCTAAGGGCTCACCCCAAGCGCTGGAAAACATTCATCAAAGCCCAGAGTGGCACTTCTTGCCCCTGGTGGGACATCCGAACCCCACGGGGAGACTTCCACTTCCGGCCATGTGGGAGTAACCAGACAAAAGCTCTGAAGCAATGGTTTCCAGACCTTGGGCAGTAAGCCTTGTGGGGCTGTGGGCCTGGCGAGAGAGGAAATGGGAGAGGTGAGCCCTACAATTGTCCCCACCTGGGGGCAGTTTCCAGGCTGCAGAGCCGAAGGAGAAAGTGGAGGGCCCTGGGTCTCACTGAGTCCAGAGGCACAGATCAGATGCAGACAGGCTGAGCCAGCTAGAATGTGTGTGACCAAGTACTGAAGAAGAGAGAATGCAAGGAAAGAAAGTTCTCGCAACTTGCAAGGGGCTCGTCACGTCTTGGCTGAATCTTGATTCGCACGAGCTTGAGAGAAAAACAACCTGAAGCCAGGAGAGTCAGAAGGGCACCTCCAGGACCCCATCCAGAGATGGAAACAGTTACATCCCCGCTGGCCCTGGTGGAAAGGGCACCGCAGGAAGCAGGGTCCTCCCAGGTTCATGCTCTAACAGTGGGGGTGACAGCCGTGGATCAGGGCTTGTCAGCCTCCACATCCGGCCATTTCAGGCTGGGCTAGGCTGTGTTGTGGGGGGCAGAGGGCTGTCCTGGGTACTTAGGATATGAAGCAGCTTCCCTGGTCTCTACCCCACAGGTTTCAGTAGCATCTTTTCCGAGTTGTCACACCACAGTGCCTCCAGACATTACCAGATATCCCCGGGGGTAAAATCACTCCTGACTGAGGACCGCTGCCCTAGACGAAAGTCTTCAGAGAAGCCTCAGAAGAATCACACTGTTTTCAGGTAACAGCCTCATTCCCGAACAAAGTTCAAGGCTCTTTCAAGGACTGCAACACAATCAAACACCTGCCCTGGGTCACAGTGGCCTTGGCTGGGCTACGGGCTTATGTCATTTTTAAAAGTTCACCATAAAGAAGCAAACAATGTCCATTGACAGATGAACAGACAAAGAAAATGTTATACACACAGTGGAATATTACTGAGCCTTAGCAAGGAGGCGGGCCTACCAGTGGTGACAACACGGGTGAAGTAGAGGACAGGACGCTGAGTGAAATAAGCCACTCACAGCAGGATAAATTCTGCACGATCCCACTTTTATGCGTCATCTAAACCAGTTCAATTCATAGAAGCAGAAAACAGAACGGTGTTGCCAGGGGCTGAGGGAGGGGGACACGGGGAGTTGTGGCCTCATGGGGATAAACCTTCAGTTATGCAAGATGGTAAGTTCTCGACCTCTGCTGCACACTATGGCATTGTGCACTTTAAAACATGCTGAGAAGACACCTTGTATGAACTCTTCTTACCACCAAACAGCAAACAAAAAGGAAACCCGCAAAAGAACACAAGGACATTCCCAGAGGTGATGGATGTGTGTAGTACCTTGACTGTGGTGATAACATCATGGGTGCATGTCATGTCCTAACTCGTCAAAATGCAGAGATTAAATATGAGAAAATTTTTGTACATCATAATTTTTTTTTAAATCAAAATTCACCATGATTCTTACTAATATTTGGCCAGAATTAGGTATCACTAGCTAAATAAAATTTTTGAAAAATGAGTAGGAAGGGGGGAGATCAAAATGATAGAAGCTTGAGAAATCTTGAGAGGTGCAGCCAAATGGCAATTACCAAATACAGAAGCTTTCTCTGGCTCATCTCATGATTAAATGTATTAGAAAGTGTCAGCTATAGAAAGACAGATGGGCAAACCTCGGCTTGCATGCCCCAGCCAGCGTCCGTCATCAGAAAGGTCTCAACGATCAATTAAGAGACGGCGACTCACATGCAAAGTCTGGGAGGCGAGCTCACCTGAAATCCATGCAGGTTCCCTGCGGAAGCTGGTGAAACCATCTCTGCTCCCCCAGGAAAGTGAGAACATGGGCGTGCTCGCCGTGTGGACGGAGGCCAGAACTCAAACACAGGCCCCTCCCATTGCCCAGTCACGGCTATTGTGATGTCTGAAATTGATCAGATATGCACGCAGGGAGAGAACGGCCCTCAACACACTGTGTTTGATAATTTGGGGCATTGTGGAGTCAGCAGGGATCAAGGCTTTGCAAACATGGAGACCGGATCCTAGCACCCTCCCCACCGTCGGCTCCCAAACCTAGTGACCTCTGGGCATCGCAGGTGAGCTGGTCCTTCCTATCAGAAGACAGTTTACGGAAGGGGATGAGTGTGGCCAGAGTTAGGCTGGGTCACTGCTTGCCTCAGAGAAGAGGCAGCATCTCCAGGTGTGAACGCAGCTCAGCGCCAAGGCCACAGGGTTAGAAAAATGCCCGTCGAAAGACCTTGAACTCCACTCAAACAGAGTAGCAGGCCTTCATGGGAAGGACTGGAAACCCACAGAGTTTTTACAGAAAAAAAATCTCCCCAGCTCACTTTTACTAAAGCACCAGCCAGCATCTGTAATCACGCACCTTCGTGCACTGAATTCATTCCAGGGACCTTGCTCATTTTTCACCCCATCGAGTGCTTTACGGGCAAAGTCTGCACAGATTAACCGATGGCCTTGTAGCCTGAGAGACAGAAGGGGTCAGTGGGCCAAGTCTAACAGGCCCCAGGGCTGCTAATTGGGCCCTGTCATCAACGCAACGTGGAAACTGAGCGAGGAAGTTGCCTTTTTTCTTGGGTTTCCTAATCTGAATGGTGCTGACATGCCCTGGTGGGAACAATCTGAACAGTTCAATGGATAAGGAATATTTTAGATTCTGAAATGTTTGCTACTAAAAGAAGACAGCTCAGAATTCAGAGGGAAAGGAACCGCAGATTCTATTAGATAGTTTTCAACTTGACCTGCCCTTGAGCGGAAGAGGCAAGCCCTACCTGGACCACGTCTCAGGTCACGGTGAGGACCAAGGCAGCTGCCCAGCCTGATTGCTGTGGGATGGGTCTCGGACTCATGTTAGCATAAAACCTTAGACTACAGGTCACATTCAAGAAGCAGGCACACACCCTCGACTGTTGGCTGTAACTGGTAATGCCTCGGGTGGAGGTGGGCTGCAAAAAGGGTGTAGCTCTGGCTGTCAGGATACTGGGAGGTTTTTACAGCCTCCTGCAAAGATGCCCCTTTCCACATCGTTATCTTCAGTATTGCTTTAGGAATGAGTGAAGTTCTATGCATGAAAAACAAATGGGGATGCAAGAGCTGATCTTTGCTACTTCGGGTTTAAAATGAAGCCATGAACACTTTTGTAAAAAGCAAAAGGATGTAATTCAACAAGTTTCTCTCTGGAGGACTGAAAAATAACCTCGATGAAAATTATGCAATGATGAAATTCTGTCCCCATCCTATTAATTACTTGTGAATAATAACATCTCTGGTTTCTTTCAATTATACTCTAATTGCACACCTTTGCTCTGGTTGATTGGGCAATGAACTAATGAACAACTATTACTGAATTTAATTAATGCCATTATTTCTGTGGCCTTTATGTCTCTGTTGTGAACATGGAAATTCACAATCCCAGGGCTGGAACTGGAAGAAGCCTGCCCTGAACCCTGCAGAACAGGTTCTCACATTGTCCTGGGATAAGGAAGCCAGTGTGGGGAACAAAAGATGGGGAGTAGTTGCCAGCATTCATGGGAAGCTTTCCTAATAATAGCATCAATATTCAGAAAGGTTACCTTTTCATAAAACATTAGCAATCTGCATGTTGCATTTATCCAAAAAGATGGGTAAGTGAGCTACATGGGAGTCAATTACAATGTCATTCATAATTTATTCCACGTACAATAAAGAACTGATCGGATTTCATGCGTGTTTACTTTCTGAAAGACAACTGCTTGTGGCTTATACTAGTTGCAGAAGACGAATTTTCAGAGTGATTTGTTTATTTCACTTTGCCATTCTAAATCCCCGAAGTTCTCCTTTTCCCCCCACAAAAATAGTCTCTGCTTGAAAATCTGAGCTCCCCCTCAAAAAATAAAAGACCATTCTTACCGGCCTAATTTAAATCATTCTATTTTAACTGGATCAAGCCAAGTCATGGCTATTCTCCTGCATGAACACATCAGGAAACAAATTTGGAATTTGTTTTTAAAGACAGATGATTGCAAATGTACAGTACTAAGAACATTTAACTCACAGAAATGTACTGTGGTTACTACATGTGGATACAAATTATCCAACTCTTTGGAGCACTAATAAATGTTTGCAAATGCAGACATGTGTCAGGTGTAAATTACATTCATCAGATAAGCTTCTCCCGGCCCCATATTTCAAACACTGAAATACATTAAGGGATGAGAAAGCCTTTTCCAAATCCCTTAGGAGAACGAAAACAGATGATTAATTTATTAGTCCAGACAGACCATCTGAACTGTCTGACGAGCAGCACCTCCATTTCTCTGACTTAGGTGTGCGCCCCACCGCTCCCAGCCCCAGTTCCGCCCGCCATACCTCATGTCTGTTGGCTGTCTGCTCAGCTGTCTTCAGGCCTTGATACATATGGATGATACAAACTTTGGCTCTTCTCTGGGAGGGAAACCAGTTGCTCTTCACGAAATCCATGACCATCACATGGTTTTTCAACTCTGTACTAAACGTTTTTATCTGGAAAGTCCGGTACACGGCCGTTTCCGCGTGGCGGGCAGTGTAGCCGTTCTGATGAGTTTTGGTAGGAATTCCAGGGTGCTGCATGATACTCGCAATCTTGTGACTTGGGCTCGCCAGCCTGGCAGACACACTTTTCTTTGTTTAATCCCGGTATTGAGTGCAGCAGGAGGGACTTGGGGAGTGCCCGGGCTCCGACCTCTCCTGTAGCTTCTCAGCTCCACGGTTCCTGGTCCCCATGCCCCAGCTGCAACGCGTGCAGGGAATGTATGTGGACCTTTTGAGGATGACCTCATGGGCCATAAAAAGACTCCTTCTTGCTGCTGTCCATCCGTCGCCGGCGCTGCCACCTGTGTTCTCCGGTCATTCCAAGTCCTCTCTGATTTCAAAGACACATCTCTCTCGTCCGCTGCACTCAAGCTCTGAACACAGACTTCGCCCGGTTACGGACGGTGAGAATCCATATGCTTTCAGTCTCAGGCCCTCACCATCCAAATAAATTATTTACAGGACGCGGTACAGAGGAACCCGGAGTGACAGTGGCTGCTTCTCACAATTCCGGCTTTTTCTTGCCAGGAACAAGAGCAGACTCCTACGACGCAAAGAGTGACCTCAGCCCCGGAGAAGATAAGAAACACATTCAAGTGAAAAAGAGAACTCTGGCACAGAAGCAGCGATGGCTGCAAGCGGGCACTGGAGACGGGGCTGTCAGGGAGCCTTGGGTGCCGCCCGGCAGGGAAAGCACTGGCTTAGGCAGGGCCCTGTCCCCACTCAGCCGTGAAAAGACCCCTCACCGCCCTGACCTCACTTTCCCCAGGAGAAAAACTGGAATAATAATACCTGCCACTTATAGGGTTGTTGGAAAGATCAGGGGAGCAAAATAGTAGGAAACGCTCAGCGTGCGATAGAGCATCTATATAAGGCCTCATCTCTGAAGGACGGGTGCGTGTTTCCTGCCAAATTATCTGGCACTGTCTCTCTCCATACACAGAATCCACTGCATAGCTACACAATGCTGAAAATGATGGGCTCTGAATGTCATTTAGAAATGCAGACGCATCATCTACCCCTTCTCATTTTTATTTCACGTTTTCGTACCTTGTCTGTTAGACCAGTAATTCAGATGTGGAAATTCCAGACCTTGGATGAAGGGTTGGGCCAGGAGAGAGCAGGTGACAGGCACCAGCGCTGTGTTCTGAGTCCACACACAAACTCTGCCGGCAGCTTCCTCCCGGCTTTAGGCAATGATGCTCCCTACCCCCGATAACTCTCCCTCCCCACGTTGAAAGCCATGGGGGTGACCACACGGGTGGGTGACTCCCAATGTCTTTCCTGAAGACAGAGCCGGTCCCTGGCCCAGAGCTCTGCCTCCCTGATGTAAGCAGGAGTTTGGCGCACACACTCAGGGACTTGGGCAGGCGGTGGAATGTAAACTCCCCGCTGGAGGCGAGGGAATGTTGAAGCTGAGAACAAAAAGAGAGCAGGAGATGGAAAAGACTTTGGAGATCACTTAGGCCAACATTCTCATCTGGGTGTTAAGACAACAGACCCACGGAGATTAAATAGCTGCCCGAGAACAATGTGAAGCGTGATTCGCCGTTCCTTACAGAACTGTCCATTTCTGCCTGGGATTCTCCCAAGGACATCAGTGACAACCAGTGGCAGCCGTGGTTCCCATGGGAATGCAGTACAACCACGATCTGAGCCTGAAAGGCAGGCCAGCTACTCCCCAGGGAGGTATGCCATGGGGTGGAAGCCCCCTGATGAAGACAGCCATGGGTGAAATTCAGGCAATGAAGGAATGAAAGTTATACAGGGCAGCAAAGGAAGAGGGTATCGCTCAGCTGGGTGGGAGCTGTGAAGGCCACACCCTATGCCCCCACAGTCGCCATCTGCCCCAGCTTGTGCTGGCGCCTGTCCGTGCCCACCTGCACGCCTGGTGAGAACAGTCTCTCCCATCACCACAGCACAGCCAAGGACCCTGTGCAGCACGCAGCCAGCAGACTGACCATCCAGCTGCCTGGAGGTCAGCCCTGAGAGGTCTGCTGAGGGCTGCCCGTGATACAATATGCAGGGCTATATAGAATACGCAGCCATGAGAGGTCTGCTGAGAGCCATTTGTCACAGGCAGTGCCAGCCTGCAGTGGCTCTGGAGTCTCCAAGGATCGTTGAGGCTGTAGGTGACTCCTCTCTCCCAGGACCACAGGCAGTGGCTGGGCTTTAAGCAGCCAGTGCAGCCCCAAGATAAAGCAGTAATGGGACCTTGAGCGGGTCTCCAGACCTCTCATCAATAGGACTGCGTGGAAACCTCACGATTGTCGGATCTGATCCCTCATCAGAGGCCCAGAGGTAGGGAAGCTTGTCATGAGGTCAGCCGGCTGGAAAGAGTAGTCAGGGGATGGGCCCCCAAACCAACTAGCACAAGATTATGGACAAGCCGCTCCCCTCAGGCTTCAGTTCCTTTATCATCCTTCAGTTCCTATCCTTGCAACCTTGGAGGGACTGCAAACCGACCGTTGCCTCAGTTTTCCCATCTGTTTAATAGGATAACAATGGGATCTTCCTCCGTGGGTTTCTGTGAAGACTGAAGGAGCTGTCACATGTAAAGTGCCTGGGACAGCCCTAGTCACCCCCAAAGGGCAAAGACTTTCTAAGTAGTAAAATGCCAGACACAATATTTTAATTATAAAGAAGGAAGATTCTTTAGGAGAAGCAGGACCTGAACTGGACAGCATGAGACCTGAATTCTAACTCTCCTCTGCCAAGCAGAGGTACCCAGAACTCGACAGGGGCCAGCCTTTATGTCCTCCCATGAAAAACCGAGAAAGAGGGGCCGGCCCAGTGGCTCAGGCAGTTAGAGCTCTGTGCTCCTAACTCCGAAGGCTGCCGGTTCGATTCTCACATGGCCCAGTGGGCTCTCAACCACAAGGTTGCCGGTTCGACTCCCGCAAGGGATGGTGGGCTGTGCCCCCTGCAACTAGCAACGGCAACTGGACCTGGAGCTGAGCTGCAAGCTCCACAGCTAAGATTGAAAGGACAACAACTTGACTTGGAAAAAAGGCCTGGAAGTACACACTGTTCCCCAATAAAGTCCTGTTCCCCTTCCCCAATAAAATCTTAAAAAAAAATAAAAATGGAGAAAGCATCCCTTGGTGTGAACATTGCATTAGGGAGTCAGTGCAGGTGAAACTTCTATAAACTGTATATCTAAAAAGCTATTCAAATGTAGGCTTTTAATGCCAGATACCAAAAAACAGTGGAAGGAGGAAGTGTCTGGTACCCAACTAAGCCACTCCTTACCCAAAGGACAGACAATCACAATTGCTGTCAATCTGTTGTCACAAGAGAATGGCACCAAGAAGTGTGATGCCGTCTCACGCACTAATACTTGCCAAGGACCCCGGACACTCTTTGGTCTGCACAGAGCCTTGTTCTGCCCTGACCTGCAACCCCGGGGAGCTGGCCTGTGTTATAAGAACAGCGTGTTTCTGACCTCAGTTGATTGGCTCGGGGTGCGCACCTGGCCCATTTGGAGCAAATCCAAGTCCATCCTGAAGAATCTTGGTCCTGGAACTGAGCGAAAGTGGGTGTTGAGGCTGCGAGATGGAACACGCCAGGCACTGCTGGTGGAGGTGGCAGTTGTCACAGAGGCAGGCAGGGCCCCCAAAGGGGAGCATCCTGGTAGCTCTGATACCAGGTTCTCATCTATGGGTTCAACGGGACTCTAATATCACCATACCAGCTTCTCCTTTAGGCTTCAGCTATTGGAGTTGAACTTCTGTCACTTGTAACCAACAGAGTTCGGGCTAGTCCTTGAAAACTCATTCATTTATTAAGCAAACATGTACAGTGCTTCTGCCTGCCAGGTACTGTACAGGTACCAGAGATGCACAGATGAGTGCTTTCCACGAGCGAGGCTGGCTCCAGGCTGATGGAGACCCTGACAAACCCTCACCGGGAGGAAGACTATGGCCTGGAGCCTTGCAGGACAGCTCGTGTGCTACCGAAACCCATGGCTGGCACGGCATGGACAAAAGTCAAGTTCAGGGCTTCACTTTTCACTGACTGTCGTACATTTGTCATAAAGCAGTCACAGCCAAGAATGGGGAAGTGTTCACTGAAGCCGTATTTACTGCAAATTATCATCACTCTTTCTGGAAAACAACTATCTGAACCCTTTGCTTCTCCCTTTTAAACCAAATAACTCAGTCGACTATAAAAGTGAGACCTCTGACCTTACTAATGTCCTGCAGAAGATCCTATTTAATTTCCCTAAATTGTTCCCTGGGCTGACTGACTCAAACTGTAACCTTGTTAGCAATTGCTGTCCGATGATACCAAGTCATCATAAATGAGTCTTGAGTGTGTTTAGTGTTGAAATATATGTGAAATTCATCTCCTATTTCTCCCTTGCCCCTGGTACAATGTGCAGGGCTGTATAGGATACGCAGCACAGTATTTAAGTAATGAATTATTCAAAAAGAAAAGGAACTGCAGGTACCTGGTGCCAGAAATTCATGCCTGTGAATTCTTAATCTGTTCTCCAGTGGGATTAGCATTTACGACTGTGAAAGATGTCCTAATTATGCAGAGTTTCAGAGCTGATTTTCTGCAGGGCCTGCGCAGATCTAAAACGCATTAGGCAACAATAAAAACAGATGACTGTGAATTTCTGAATTCATAATTTGGTTCCCTTTTCAGTGGAAATGACATTTTTATTTATGGGCGCTTCACTCATTAGGTGGGAGCTGAAGTTTTTCTCGCTTCTTAGAGGCACGGCGCTTGCTGTGAGCACATCTAAACAATCATCTTTTCAAAACAGATGTGTGAAATTCACAGGGTTGTCGGACACAGAACGGATGCACTGTATTTCTCCTCCTCTTAGTCCCTACCCACTGGGGTTCTAGAACAAAACAAAAGGACTGAGAACAATATGGCTGATTATGGGAACCCGGACCTTTCAACCAGGTTAGGGGAATACAAGTCTGCTTGATGAATTCCATCCCTTTGAAAACCGTTCAGCTGTGCTGGGTTAGAGCATCGATGAATTAGAAAAGGGGAAATCATTTCAGCGATCAGTTATAGGACCTCAATAAATATTTGTGCAGTAAACGAATGAAACGAAAAGTTATCAACTATCTTTTCTTAAATGTGTAGCTTTTTCTCTTCTGTAAATGGAAAACGTTTTTCCCTATTTCTTTATACAACGTTTGGAAACTAGGATAATTTGATACGTTCTTCAACTTTCCAAAAAGAAGCAGCAAAACCAAGGCGAACACTAGAGTAGGGTACTGTGTCGCACATTCATCCACGAGATTCATCTTCTCCCCTTCAAGCAGTCAATCACCATTTATTTCACCCCACTGGGTGTTCAGCTCTGTCCCAACCACTGCGTTTACACATTCAAAGCCACTTCTTACACCACTCAAAACCAAAGCAAACCACACTTAGGGAGAAACGTGGATTCCTCCTTCAAACTCCCTGAGTCAGTAGTGAGTTATTTGAAGACAATAAGTGGCATTTTCATATTTTCTCTCCAAAGTCCAAGTAGATGTGGAATAAAGAAAACCAATGGCTTTGTTAAAAAGTAGGTTTGATTTTAAAATACATATTTTGGCAAACAGAAGTGGGGGTGAAGATTATGGTTGAAATTTTAAGGAAACATTAAACTCAATTTGCTATTTCCACCCTGGGACAATTTCACTCAAAAGGGAAATCTAGCATGTCAGCCACCGGCCACTGCACTCCCACGGAAAACAGACGCAGGCCGGGCTGCGTGGCGTATTGCTGTGGCCTGAGAAGGGAAACCACACTCTCTCCATATTTACTTCTCGCAAATGCATTCACTGTCACTCTTGGCCATGTTTCCTTGCTTGCATGAATTATTTTTTCAGTGAATGCACTGGACACATCCCCGAGATCCAGTATTTATCAGTAAGATTTCTAAGGCCTAGGAGACACCTCGGAACCAGCACCAGCCAATAGGGCAGCCGCTGCCAACCCCAGGACTCACCCCACCCAGGTCCCTCCCTCCCACTGGGATAGCAGGTAGGGGGCTGCCACCAGACCCTGCCCCTCAGGGCAGGGAGGTAGGCACCGGTGTGGATGAGGCCTAGCTCCAGGCCACAGCTGGCACTTCTATCCGTACCCAGCTGTCAGCCACGCCCATGTCCCCTGCCAGCTGGTTTGTCCCGGTCAGAGGAGGGACTTCTTCTGAGCCCCCAGAGGATCCATTTACTGGGTTCCAAGGTGACAGACCGAGATTCTCTCCCACATAAGACGGAGCACACGTGGCCAACGGATCATCCTCACACGTCAAGACCAACAACCGGCAATGGGCAGACTCCTGATTTCCCAATAAACCCTGTTCCATGTAAACATGCACAGACACACGCACACACATCCAAGAATGTAGAGGTGGAACATTTCATGTGTGTTTTCTGAACACAAAATAGGCCTAGTACAATGTACTGTTTGGGGCATCTGAATTCTGTCCCCAGGCCTTCGGTGCCCCTTCTACTGTCAATGGGCTGACACCGGAATCCCCACTGAACCCTCCTGATGTCCGGCCGTGCGTTCCTCATCACAGATTCCCGATGTTTGTCACATGGGCTCGCATGAGAACAAATGCACCCACGTGTAGGACTAAGGAGAAAACCCTGTGTGTTAGGGTACTGCCAAAGGCCACCAGGCAGTATTGTCACACAACATTTGAGCTAAGCACCCGTCGTAGCACCCAGTGTGACTCAGCAGCCTGGGAACTCTGCACAGTGGGCCTGCGGGTCAGAGAGGCCGAGTGCCACTCGGCACATTTCTCTCATTCCAACCTGTCTCCTGAGGGGCTGTGAGCCTGAGGAAATGTCACCCAGGGTTATTTTTTGCATTCAAAACCCATGAAGGGGTTTCTATCTGTTGGTTTGTCTTATTCCTTTGTTGCTTTCAGTTTTATATCCCACATATGAATGAAATCATATGGTTCGCAACTTTTTCTGTCTCAATTTTTTCCATCTAACTTATTTCACTGAGGATGAAAATTCATAGACACAGACAATAGCATGGTGGTTACCAGAGGGAAATGGGGGGGGGGAGGTAGAAAAGGGTAAAGGGGGTCAAATATATGGCGACGAAGGAGATTTGGCTTAGGGTGGTGAACACACAATGCAATATACAGATGATGTGTTACAGAAATGTACACTGGAAATCTGTATAATTTTATTGCCCGATGTCACCCCAATAAATGTAATAACATTAAAACAAAACAGCGAGGGGAAAGGGGACATGTGTTCCTGGTGGCTTTTGCCCAGCAGCATGCCTGACTGGGCACCAGTGAAAGGAACAGACCCCCCCACACACAGTGAGCTCCTCGGTTTCTGCCTCTCCGAAGCCTGCAGCCCCGGAACCGGAGCCTTTGCCCAAGGCCCCTCCTGCCACAAGGCCGGACACGGTAAATGCTGTTGAACTGCCCCCCATGATAGGAGCCCCCCTTTTGGGGCAACAGGTTACTGTTGATGGGTTTGGCTATAACTCAGCAAAATGCACAGCTCTTTAGAAGAGGCTTTCACGTCTAAGCTGCACTTGAAGTGCTCTCTGCCCTGCTAGGAAGCCCACAAGGACACCTGAGCAGCTGGTGGGCCAGCCTCCCCCAGCCGCACCAGCAGTGGTCTGATAGGCAGAGGGGACAAAGGCGGAGGGTGAAGCCTGCCGGACCGGTCTGTCCAGTATCTGCATCCAGCACCCCAGCTCCTCTGCCCATTTCCTATGTGCTGGCACCTACTAGAGCGAGGCAACCGCACTGTGCAAACCCGCCCTCTCCCCTCTCATGTGTCCCTCAGCTTCTCAGCCTGTGGCTCTTCATGCTGGGCTGCTCTGCCCAACCTGTGTCCCCGCCAGCCCGTCACCAAGGGGAAATGGACCTGGGCTTCCATTTGTTCTCCCTGCGGGCTGCTCACCAAATGCTGCTGCTCGGGTTTCCTGTGCGCTTTCTCTCTCCCAGCTTCGGTTTCCCTGCTCCTCCCTCTGCATTTGCTAGGCTTTCTCTGTGTTTCTTACCCTGCAGTTAAAACTCAAATCGAATGACAGCACTATTTTTAAGCGAAGGAAACAGCCTGCTATGCGAGACCTGAAATGAACACGGAATACGAGGCCAGACCAGCCCAGTGCCATTTTTAAAAGGAGAAATAGAAAGTCTGAGGGGTTATTTGTTGTTGTTGATTTTTTTAACATGAAGAATCCATCCTGCCAGCCAAGTGCAAAGGCTGAAATAGTTTTAAAAGTTATAGCCCAAGTTCTCTGAAGGAGTGTCAGCCTGCTTGTCATCTTAGCTGGAAAACCAATACTTCAGAGCCCAAGCCCGGGCCGCACTGGGCAGTGCCTGGTGGAGTTTCCTACTGACCACGGCGTCCAGACCCTGCAGCTCCCACCCGTGCCTCGTCCCTGCCACGGACACAGCTCGCTCCCTTGACCCCAGAACTTCAGGGAGGCTGTGCTATCTCTTGCCCATGGATTCACTCCATGGGGCATTGAGCGTCCCCAGATGGCAGGCACAGTCCTGGGCAGCAGGAATACAGTTAAGTACAATACAGTTCCTGATTGCACATTGCTGGGGGGAGGTCAAACGGTGCAGCCATGGTGGAAACAATATGACGGTCCTCAAAACAGTACGATCCAGCAATCCCACTTCTGGGTCTAGACCCAAAAGATGTGAAAGCAGGAGCTCCCAAGAGATATTTGGACGCCCATATCCATAGCAGCATTATTCACAACAGCCAAAAGATGGAAGCAACCCAACTGTACTTTGAAGGGTAATAAACAAAATGTGGTCTATCCATACCATGGAATATTACTCAGTCCCAGAAAGGAATGAAGTTCTGACACTTGCTACAATGTAGATAAATCCTGAGGACATTATGTCAAGTGAAGTAAGTCAGACACAAAAAGACAAACATATGCTGTGAATCTCCTTATATGAGGTACCAGAAATCGTAAAATTCTTAGAGACAGAAGTGGAATGGTGGCTTCCAGGTGCTGAGAAAGGGGGAAACGGGGAGTTATTATGTAATGGTTACAGAGTTTCAGTTTTGCAAGATGAAAAGACTTCTGGAGAGGGTCGCACAACAGTGTACTTATGTGCTTAATGCCACTACACTTAAAAATGGTTAAGATGGCAAATTTTCTGTTATATATATTTTACCACAATTAAAAATCATTTTAAAACAAACAAACAAATAGTCCCTGCCCTCAAGGCTCCTGGAGTCTGGTGGCTCTGGCACATGGTCTCCAAAGCTGGTCTGGCAGTTGCACAGATGTTGTTTTCCACAGGGGTGGTGGAAGAAAAGGCCACAACTTCTATTTATACTTACCTCTATCTCATCTTTTCAATCTGCACAACACTGTATTGGTGCAACAGCTCATGGCCACACTTTATGGCTGGAACTTGGACCAATACCTGGAATGCCCTAAAATTCCTTCCTGGTGGGGATGAATGGCTGAAAGTGGAGTTGTGCCCCCGTCTGGGAGGATGGATCTCTGCACCTCTGAAGAGAGCAGGCGGACCCTTCCCAGGATTGGAATCGATTCCTCCTTGGTGTGGGTAAGTAAGGCTGGTGGCAGGTTGGGGAGCGTCACAAGCCAAGTGGCTGACAACCATGAGTGGCAGTGGCACGTGGCCCTTGTCCAGCAGGCCTCCAGACCTCGCTGGGAAGACAAGTCCAGAAACAGTGACCGTGTTCCTCTCTCCTTTCTCCAGTGGGGTCGGGGAGTTCATGCATTATTCTCTTTGGGGGCGTTTTCTGCTGCTTCTGGGGCTGCCTGTCACCCTGCAAAATGGCACTGCTGAGCCTGGCAGAGCCGTTGCTGCATCACTGCCACCTCTGTTCCTGGGCCAAGCTCACCCCCTGCCCTCCCAGAATTAGAGCCTGCCCTTAGGCGTCCCACTGTGGCTGATGTTACAGCGCCTACTCTGGAGCGTGGGGCCCGGGGTGCTGTCAGAGCACCCCCACACTGGCCTCAGCTGCAGCCTCAAAGCCCTAGCCTCTGCACACCCTCTGTCTTGGGTCAGTTCCTGTTGAGCCTGAGGGAGGGGCGTTTGCTAAGGCTTCCAAGGAAGGCACCTGTCGCTGATCTGGCCCCGCTGGGAGACACCTGCTCCTCGTGCCTGGAGCAGGAGGGGGTTGTGAAGTCCAAACTTGTGTCTCCACCTCCCCCTGAGGACAAAGCTGTCAGCAGTCAGGCGATCGATGACACGGAGCAGCCAAATCAAAGCATCTCTGAAGCCTGGGCTTGTCAGCGCCAGACGCAAATACATCCCAGATACTATTTCAACACAGTTTCGATTCTTATTTGCACCCAAAGCATCCTCACTGCATGCTCTCTGAGTTAAGATGTACCTCGTTTCTATTGCTGACTTTGATACACCAGGGGACTCTCCTTGGACTTCACTTACCTGGAACTATTCCACCGGGACATGGAGAGATGTGTCGGCTTCTGTGATCCATTCTGTCTCAGGAGCCAGTGAGCTCTACCCTTCACCCTGTGGTCATGGTTCATCCTTCTGACTCAACACTATGTATCTCTCCGTGTGGACCCAAGCCGCGCCACAAAGGACCACAGGCAGCAGAGAAGAGACCCTGAGTACTGACTTGGAGCAAAGGGGAGAGCCGAGCCCCATCATTTCAAGCATGTCTGTTACGCTCCCTGAGTTCCCCACAGCGGCCTCATGTCCTGCATCGCTCACCTGTCTATTAGGGGACACAGGAACATGTTTATGTTTCCTTATATCTCAGCTGGCTGTGCTCACAAGATGATTCCTACAGTGTGATCTTCAATCTGATTAATAGGCTTAAGCCCTGTTTTTATTTTATCTTGTCTTGTCCTGCTTTTGTTCTATCAGTCAAGTCGCTCCGTAGAAAGTAACCCAACGAACACACAGCAGCACGTTCCTCCCGACTTGCACACCCTGGCCTCATCCATCTCGCTGCTGCTCCTTCACCTTATTTCCTTCAAGGATTACATGAACATTCACATGTGTTAAATTAGAGAAGTAGCCAGCCTTGTGAGAGGGAGCTACATTTGCATAAATTACGGCCACCTGACAGCCTCATAAACCACTGTAGACATGACAGGGCTTAAACGTGCAGTTCAAGGCTGCCTTACCAAACATGGCAGATGTCTTCCTGGAAAACCCAGTTTATACCAAGAACATTGCATTTTGGGTCATGCTTGAAATACACAAAAGCACCTGGATTTTTTTTTTTTTTAATAAACTGGTGGTGAGCTATTTTCTACAGTTATTCCTATACAGCTTATGAGAATATTGGTAAATTGCAAAGGTTGCTCCAAGTTTTCTTAAGCAGGTTCTAGCTGACTGATGGCTTATCTCTTCAGGAGCTCCTTAAATCACATGCCCCACTGACCACAGATGCTTGGGTGAGGGGTGCTTGGGTGACTGGCTTAGCCAATCAAATTTTCTTGGAGAAGCTTTGTATTCTGGGGCGTTGGAGGGGGAGAGACTGAATCAACTAGCAATGAGAGATCAACTGGGAAGGTGATGTCGACGGAGGGCTGCCATTTTGAGCCAGCCCTGACAGGACCACAAGGGATGACCAGAGGAACCTGGGCTATGGAGAGAGCAGAAAAAAGCAGGCTGGGAGCAGAGACGAAAGGGGCGACAGAGATGCTAGAACACCCTCGTCAGGCCTGCCTGTCCTTGCTGTATTTAGGATCTAAGGAATACACTCTCATTCTAAGCTTAAATCGCACGTCCCTTGCTCTTTTGTGAAGCCTTCTGTGCCTTGCACTAGGGCAGTCACTATAGCTGGGATGCAGTGGGCAATGCACTGGCCTGTCATCTCCCCCTCTCTCTCAACACCGCAGGCTTCCCCCAGGCACTCAGCGTCACTCACGCTGCCACCTTTTCTTCTGCCTTTCTAATTTACCAGCTGTGCACACACTGCCAATCATCTTCTGAGAAGACACCCAAGTGCCCATGATGGGAATTTCCAAGGCTTAGCATTCTCATGCCTTGGTTATAACAAATAGAATTTTCAAGTTAAAAGAAACTTTATATTAAAGGATCATCTGGCCCAAATGTACAAGATAATCCTGATTTTAAATAGTCTCTTCAATTTTCATTCTATTCTTAATTTTGTTTCAGAAAATGTTTTCCTTTCTTCCTGTGGGGATCAGAGAGCAGGTATTGAGCCAGTGGCTAAGCTCCAGGAGCTCAGCGTCTAGCGGCAGGTTAAATAAGGACCGCGTGTTAGAATTCCTAGGGTTGCAAAAGACAGAAGCCTACCTGCACCAGGCTGGACAAAGACAGGAACCCACTGACTCAAGGAACCCAGGATAGATCCAAGAGCCAAACTGCCAGAAGGACAAGGATTTATCGGGAGTGGCAACTGGATTCTCCACCTGGGACTCTCCTCTGCCTTCCCCACTGAGGCTTAGTTTACTTGTCAATGAAATGGGAAGATAACAGCTCCGCAGAGGGCCAGAGCAAAGATTATAATGTAAATATCTCAGAGAAGTGCCTAGAATAACACAGCATAGGAACTCAATATATTTCTCTAGTTCTCCTTGGGGGGTTTTACGATAATTTTGAAAGTGAGGACCAAAATGCAGGAAAGCCCAAGAACATACAATTTGTTACCTGACATGCTTTTAGTAGAATGTAATGGAAAATGGAAGACGGGCAAAGGGAGAGATTCGGCTAAACATGGAGCCCAACCCAGAAGCGTGTCTACCCAGCTTTCCCTCCTCTCCGCCCCTGAAATCGGCAAGCACCCTGCTGACTGGAACGTCTCTCATCAGTCAATGCACCACAGGCGACACATCATGTCTAATACTAAGCGGAGCATGAGCTTGGGAGCCAGCCTTCCTGCTGGTGTTCAAACTCCTCGTTCCCGGCCCCAGCGTCAGTCCTATAGAGTCAGGCTTAGTGACAGCCCACAGTGAGCTGACACAGGCTGGTAGGGAGAAAAGAAGGAGAAGGGGAGACAAGCCCTGATTCCAAATTCTGTCGATACTCGGATTCTCTCCCCTCCTTGCTTCTTTAACCTCATCCACAATCAGTGGCCTTGAATACTAGACTCACTGAATTTTATAACTGGAATTAGCCTTAGCACTGGCTGCTTCTCATACTGAACACAAGAAGAAAAAAAAAACAGAGCATAAAGGAGTTAAGCAAGTTGCTCAAGGTCACACAGTTAGCTAGAGGTGACCTTTCCATTTATTCTAAGTGGAAGTTGTTTGCGGTGATCTTAGATTAGAGTGGAAGATTCCACTCTGAAGATTATTTCCAGGAGAAGAAGCAGAAACTGGTTAAAGCAGCAGCTGGAGGAATCCTCGTCACTGGGGGACCCAGAGGCCAAAGCAATATCTTCCCTCCCCTCTCCATCCTTTTTTTGATGGGTCCCTTTCCCGTGCACATCTCTAATGGAGTTTCCTGGCCATGTGAAAACCAAAGTAAGGAAAACCAAGGAAGGAAACACCAATTTCTGGCTTGAAGGGACCAGGTTGTATAATTTTCAAAACCATAAGTGACCTCCTCAACCAGGAGTCAGGGCCCTATGGCTCTAGGCCCAGCACTGTCATACATTCTACAGAACTGAACAACTGGAGCCTCAGTTTCTCTTTCAATAAAATGGGGGCAATGTTTGCCTTACCCACCTTAGAGAGTTAAAGAAAAAATTATTGTAACACTTGTTACCATGGTAAGGAAGACTTTATTCAAGGCTATTGCAATAGGGAGAGAGACCGATCTCAACTCCAAATACCACCAGGACAAGTGGGGATTTATAGCCAAGGAGCAGGATAAAGGGTTGCTGGATGGAAAATTACTAAGAGGAGACATGAAGGTTTAGGAATTCTTGCTCAACTGACCTAACAGGATTCTTGCTACAGGCAGGCCAAGGGCTAACACATCAAAGCAGGTGATAAGGAGCTTAATCAGATATCAAGGGTGATCAGATATCAAGGGTGGAGGGATTCTTGCTAAGACAGGCTGGGTGGGCCAAACACAAGCAGGAGCCAAGGTTGAGACCCTGTGGAAGGAGAACTCAGATGAGCCTGAAGTTTGGCTGAGGAAAGAGTCTTTGTCAAGTCACAAAAATCAAACAAGACATTCTGGAACCTGCATGCTAGAAATCTGTTATGAACAAAACAGAAACAGACTCATACATACAGAGAACAAGCTGATGGTTGTCAAAGGGGACAGGGTGGGGAGATGGGAATTAAACAAAAATCCAAGTCATTTTAAGAAAGTAAAAATAAAACCAAAGACAAAAAAAAAAAAAAAAAAGGAGGGTCTGAAACCTAGGACCAAGGGGAGCAAATTAAATCTGACCCAGGGCAGGCCAATGGGGTCATTGGTCCAGTACAACGTGATATAGAGCACATGGATGTGAGCCAACCGAGCCCTTGCCATCCTTCCTGTGCCCAATAAGCCACATGTTCTCTTCACTCCAGGGCTTCTATCTTATGCTTCCTCAAACATGGACACCTGGTGGAAACAGAACCCCGTCTGGTAGCTCTTTGGGGAATTCAAAATTATGATAGACATTCTATTCACTAACGCCCATCACAGACCACCCTTTGGGAGACATACTCTAAATGAAGACTTCCACGATTCCCCAGACTCAGTGTGCACTCCCTCTGCCTCAAGCCTCTGATACTTTCAAGTTCTCTTCCAAGTGCACTTTGCTTGTTTTGTTCTGTGGTTACTTCTGCATTGGGCGTCACCCGCCTTATTCCACCACTTCCTTCCCTCTGAGGACCTATTGAGACCTCTTGGGTCAATCAAGGCATAGGTCCTACTGACCCTGGATGCAGCCTCACACTCCTCAATTTCTCTCCCTGGTGGACACTGCTGGTGGGCCAGAATTGGCATTGGAAATAAGTCTCTTTGTTGTCATTCTGAGTCCAGACAGGGAGGGTAGAAAACCTCTTATTCACCCTGGTTTCTCCCTCTTGTGCTGAGGAGATGGTTTCCACACTCTTTTTGTGCCTGCCTTTGCCTTAGGTTGTCACCTACACTCAAATAAAATGAGAAGCCTGATCTCTCACCAAAAGCATTTGGAGTTCTGAAGGCTAATTCGTGTATCCTAACCTTTCCCAGAAGAGAGAATGGAGAGGGATCCTGAGGGGCCCACCACACCCACACCCCTTTTCTCACTTCATCCCTGCACAGCACGAGGAGCTGCTCTTGAAAGAGGGCATGGACCACACTGACTGGTTGATTGGAGTGTCAGGCCAGCCAGAGACTCCAATCAACCAGTCGGTGTGGTCACCTCTTGGGATGGACGCTCCTGCCAGAATCCCCGCCTTTGCAATGTCTGGTCCTATAGACCTATGGTCCCCTGAAGGCTTCGGGTGTGGACAGGAGAGTTTCAAACCTAAGCCTCAGCCCACCTCACTCCTGGGAGGGTGACAGACTGGGGGAGTCCTGAACCCCCTACTCGGTAAGGACAATGGAGAAAGTCTTCTTCCTTCTGGATGGGAACTATTCAAAAGAGAAAATGTGATCATCCCCTCGTGGACATTAAGGAAATCGTGTCCACAGTCCCTTGAAAGAGGCGTGCTCTCTCTGAAGTCACTCACGAATGGAGGCCCACAGCCATCACGCTAGCTGAACCAGAACAGCCTGGGAAGGTAAAGACTGGAACAAACGGGGATGTACTTTCTGGAATAGTTTTGAGCACTGAAGATTTGATTCCATTCATTTGCTGAGTCTAATAAAAAAAAATCTCTTCAAAAAGAGGCAACCCAAATACTTACATGAGCATACGAAGGGGGAAAAATACATCCCTTAGGGGCCAGGTATAAACACATATGAAAATGCTATAAGCGGCCATAAAGGAGCAGCACACTCAGCTGAAGGACAAAACTGAGAATAAATACACGGACGATGGGTGGACTCCTCCAGGACCCCGTCCGGGTCTCCAGTGTCCAGTTCCAGAAGCCCGAGGAGCAAGGTCCCTCATAGCCTGCTGAGGCCCTCTGGCTGTCCCTCATAGTTGGAGTGCCTTTTGCTGCCACTGATGACACATACAAAGTCCGAAAGGCAGGGACATTGAATCTGAGCCAGGTGGGCTTGGAAGCCAGGAGCAGGGAACCACTGAGCGGGCAGAGCCCAGCAGGCCCAGGTGGGGAGGCCAGGGAAGCAGAAGAGATTACACGCAGGGCCACTGACGCTGCTGGGCTGCCCTTTGGGCAATGTCCTTGTGGCTTCCATCGCCTAAGGCCAGTGGTTCATGCCTTGGACATTTTGCCCTCCCTGTGCCCTACCCCCGTGGGGAGGAGGGGGACATTGGGCAACGTCTGGAGACATTTGTGGTTGTCTCCAGGAAGGATGTGCTGTGGTATCAGTGGGCTGAGGCCAGGGATACAGTTAAACATCCTACAAGGCACAGGGCGACCCCCCACAACCGAGGATTATCCTGCCCCAAATGTCAGCAGAATGAGGCTGAGAAAGCCCGCCAGCAAGGAGGACATCGGCAGTGTCACAGGCCGAGAGCAATTGTGAGACCTGTGGTTTGCGCATTGCCGATGGTCTCCTCCTAGCTAGAGTTTCAACTTAAAATCTCAGCTCTGCCAGCAAAGCTGTGCAAACCTGATTCTCAGTCATGCCATGTATCGAGTGATCCGAAGTCCAGACGGTCCCGAGGCCTCACGGCTGCCGCCATTTTACCAGCCTCTTTCTCGTAGGGGGGCTGATACCCTGAAGAAAACCGATTTAAGAGAAATGAATTGTTCCCTCCTCTTGCAATAAAACAGGAAAGCTGTCATTTGACTAAACAGGAGTCATTACCCTTTGAAAGATATCTTCCCTTTTGTCTGATTCAAACTAGCCATTCTTCATGTAAAATATAAGCTAACTGGGAAATTACATTTCTACTCTCTTATAATACAGATTAGAGAGATGAAGAAAAATCTGCCATAAACAATAGAAAAAGCCATTATTCAGATGAACAGCCTACAGGAGGCCAGTTTGCTAGAGATACAAGCCCTAAAACGTGCACATGGCTCCAACAGAAACTCTCAGTATTGGCTGCACATCAGAATCAGGGAAAGCTTTACAAACCTCCCAATGCTTAGGCTGCACCCCAGGCCAACTACATCAGACCCCCTAAGATGATTCTCATTGTGACTTCAGAATGACCTGGAGAGCTTCTTACAATTCAGGTTGCTGGTCAACCCCCAAGGTCTCCAATCTGTCAGTCCAGTGGAGCCTAAGAGTCTGCATTTCTAACAAGCTCCCTGTTGACGTTGATGCTGCTGGTCCGGGAACCTCTGCTCTCAGGAAGGGCCCAGTAGCTCCAGGTGTGCAGCCAGCATTGAGAATCACCACTTAATAGCTGCTCCGAGACCGCCTTCACCCAGGAGACAGGGAGGAGAGCAGTTAGGTGGGGCCTTTGTGCTTCTCTGCTTCATGCATCAATGAGATCCTGAAAACGAGGACTGTTTAGAGAACACAGCATGGACAAGGGAAAATGGAAACTGCGGAGTGGACAGAGCTGGCACACGCCACCTCAGCCAAGTATCCAGGTCAACGTTCCAACAATGAGTCACGTTGTACCACGTGCCCCATAATAGGACATGATAAGCAGGGCACATCACCTCTGTTCATCCCCAAAATCTGTAACTTTGGCTTAATAATGAGACAACAGCAGAGAAACTCAAACGGAAGGACATTCTCCAACATGGCTGACTACGCTCTTTGAAAGCGTCGAGATTATGGAAGCCAAGGAAAAGCGGAGGAAGTGTCCCCCTTTGGGGCAGGCTAAGGAGACCCGAGGCCTGAATGCCACGTAGGACCCTGGATTAGATGCTGGAACAGAAAGCAGACACGAGTGGAAGGCCTGGGGAAGTCGAGGGACGTCCATGGTTATGTAATAGCATCGCACTGAAGCTAATCTCTAAGTTTTGACAAATGTTCTGTGTGTCTGAGATGTTAACACTTGGCGAAGCCCGCCGAAGGGAACCCTCTATTATCTTTGCAACTCTTCTGTACCCTTTAAATTATTTAGAATGAAAAGTAGAAAAATGAGACTCCTAGGACTGTAAGGTTTGCTCATCTGATCTCATTATTTAGAATGTATGACGACACCCATGGAAGCGACCCAGATAGTTACAGAGACACCACTGTTCCCTAACTCAGCTCCTATCGGTTGCTGGTGACAAGGGCAAAGCAGGTGCCTGATAGAACGGGGGGGGGGGGGGGGCAGTGCCTGGGTGAATGTTTTAACTCTAGTAGTAAGGTCCTTGGTTATTAGGAAAAGTGGTCCCCCCGATGTACGACAATGGTAATATTGAGGAGACAGTATAGAAATGACACAATTTGTGACAAACAGACATGAGGCAAAGAGCCATGCACACCTGAGTAGGTGCCCTTGCCCTGTCCTCAGTTTACCCACATACAAAAGTAGGAGCTGAGACAAAACATCCTTGAAGGAATATCCTTTCCACACTCCAGTTCGACAATTCTCGTGTATGTTGGGATTTTTGAATAATCAGTATTTTGTTTGAAAGCAAGGCCTGCCTATTTCAAACACGCTGGGGAATAGCAAGGAAAATCTGTAGCTGTCCTTACATGACACTACTGGCGATTTAAGTCTCTTCTTTATACAGTATTTTCATGTTATTTCCCCAATTTTGTAAAAAGTGACATTTCGAGCTTTTATAAATCAGGGGAAATAAACTAAAAGAAACACACAAATAGAGAAATATCAGTGTTTTTTTTAAAGACCCACAGAAAACAATCACATTCACATATGAGAAGGCCATTGATGACTTGGAATTGCTAACGATGTTTTTCTCTGAGAGATACTGCAAATTGATAAAATGTGTAAATACAAGTGCCTCAGGGTGCAACGAGTCGCTGAAAGAAATGAGTTTATTCTGTTTTCTACAATACAGAGTTGGTCTTTCTCTCGCCTCAAAGTCTCCAATTGTGCTGTTTCAAATCTATTCCACCAACACAACACATGGCCAGGCTATGGATGTGATCAAGAGTTAAAACACATAACAGTACAATCTGAATACAGTGCTTTGGGTGTTAAATAAAACCTAGATGGAGACTTACATGGTAAGACAGTCACTGGTTTCAGATTTCCCTGCTTGCTGTGAAGACCTGTTATGAACTGAATGTCTATGTCCCTCAAAACTCATATGTTGAAGCCCTAACCCCTCAAGTGATGGTGTTTGGAGGTGGGGCCTTTGGGAGGTGATTAGGTTTCGATGAGGTCCTGAGAGTGGGGCCCCCAGGAGGGGAATACAGAGCTCCTCTGACCCTTGCACACAAAGAAGAGGTCATCTGAGTATCAGCATGATGGTGGCCGCCCATGAGCCGCAAGGAGGCCTCAGAATGAAACCCACGCTGCCGGCACCTTCATCTTGGACTTCTCAGCCTCCACAACTGTGAGACACACATGGAGACTGCTGTTTAAGCCCCTCCCTCTATCTGTGGTATTTTCCTATGGCAGCCTGAGCAGACGAAGACGACAGCTATACACAAAACTGAAAACAATGCATGTGACAACTATTCAGAGATGCTGGACCACAGGCAGTGCAGGAGAGTACCCCCCCCCCCCAGAGGAGGGGGCATGCCAGTGACGGGCGAACAGCTGCACATTTGCTGGAGCTGCTTTCACAGCCCAGTGTGGGAGGTGACACCCAAACACGGGATGGTCGCCCTGCTGAGCAGATGCCAGAAAGGATGGGGCCGTGCGTGGGAGCTCCTGTTGGCCGTGAGACAGACATTAGCACACACAGGTGAGACTGTGAGAGTTAGCTGGGAGGTAATGAGGTGCCAGAGGTCGCACACAGCAGTCACCTAGCTTGTGGAAAAGGGGCTACGGACATGGTGAGCAGGAAAAATGGAGCGTGTCCTCTGGTACCAGATTGGAATTTAAGTGGTCACTATGGACTCATGCATATATACATGGATACATGTATGTGTCTACACAGACACACACGGATGCATATAACACATGCACAGACAGATACAGAAATAAATATAAACACAGGCGTGTACACATTTGATAACAGTATTGTGATGATGTTCTTAGAAAACGTACACTGAAGAATTTAGGGGCAAAGGGAAATGATGCCTCCAACTCACTCTCGTGTGGCTTGGAAGAAAGTTATAGACAGATAATGATAAAGCAACTGGGGGTGGAAGGGAAACAATCGGTGAATCCTGGTAGAGGGATATTGGAAATTTTTGTACAATTTTCTGAAACTTTTCTTTAAGTTTGAAGTTATAGCCAATAAAAAGTTATAGAAGAACTTACTGTCCCCTACAAGAACAGCTGTCCCCCTCAAAAACATGACCTCAGCCTGCCAGTCGCACCTGTGAGCCCACTTCCACCCGTGGGACTTGGTGCCCAGCACATGGCGGGTGTTTGGGAGGGTACAACATGGAAGAAAGTACTTGCTGCACATAATACACCCGTGAGCAAGCCCAGGTGAGTGGCCAAGGGCAGGCGGCACGCTGATGTTCTTCCCAAAGCCTGCACACTGACCCTGAGCAGGAAAGGTCCACTTCCTGGTCTCTCATGGCGTCTGCTGTCCGTACTCCGGCCACTCGCCTGGGTGTGAAAAGTCTTCCTAAACTGAGAGTGGTGCGTTGTGTGTGTGTATGTACATAATGGTTGTCATCATTATCTACAGACCATGTACAATAACACATTTGTGTCTCCCCAGGCTGGGGCTTGGAATCAGGGAGTGCGTCTTACTCCTTTTGCAACCCCACGGAAATCCCACTACAGCACGTAGTGGTGTGGGAGAAAGCAACATGGAGTCAGGAGACCTGAATTTTAATGGCCCGGGGTCTCCATGTGGCTTTGACCGGCTCACTTCACCCTCTCTGGGTTTCAATTCACTTCCACCATCCACACTCTGGTGCCATCAATAGCTGGTCTGAAAAGTAGTGTCAGGCGTTATCAGCCCAGGTGTAATCAGGGAGCAGAAACACCCTGCGTATCGTGAACTAAGGATTTTTTAGAGGATGAGATTTTATATAACCATGGGGTGCTGAGGAAGGAGCATCCCAAGGGGAAGCCAATGGGTCAGAGGAGTCACGCCTTCAGCAGCGCCCCTGAAACCAGGTACGGGAGCCACCAGAAGGGGACCGTGAAGGGCTAGAGAGCCAGGTGAGGAGCTGGGTGAGGTGCCGTCTCTGCTTTGGGTTGTGGTCAGCCAGTAGGCCAGCAATTGGGGGACAGGGCTGGTTGTGGGGCAGAGAGAGCCATGGGCACCTGGCGTCCAACACACCTCCCAGACTATGACGCCGATGTCCTTTATAGGTTAATAGGAACCACGTCATTTCCACCTGCTGTGGTCACCTGCAGAGGCACGTGGACCCCCGCACCCCACATTTGGTTCAGATATCGAGACTGATGACACCACACTCACACCAGGAGGAAACGAAAAGTCTGATTCCCACGTCACTGAGGGCTCTGCGGGAAGCAGAACAGCCTCTCTGAAGACGGATTGGCTGGAATGTCTTGAGAGCCAGAAAGGAGATAGACTCAGGTTTGTTGTGGTCAGGGGTTGGGGCCGACGGGAGGGCTTCTGAGCACAGGCAGGGGCCTCTGTGGCACGAACCTCCCACCAGCACCCAAAGGAGGGAGCAGCTTTCTCATCAGCTCGTCCAGATGTGGGCCAGAGTGGGTGAGGCAGGGTGAGGCTGAGAAGCTGTCAGTGGACAAGCATCAAGAAATGGAGTAGAGTCCTCATTACAACCTTCCAATCTCACACAAATGTCCTTGACCAACTTTGACTTGGGATCAAACGGAAGGAGAGCCTGGAAAATCTAATTCTAGTTTAGCCAAGTGACACCATGCAGAGCCACCACACGTCACTTGGTGTGTTCATGATGAACTAGCCCCAGTTTTGTTAGATTAGCAACATTCCTGTGGCTAAAAGTAAACTTGAAGGCTGAAGAGTGGGGTAAGGTGTTAGGGGAAAACACTCGCCTTCTGCATGGCGCCCGAGACACATAGCTCTTCCTTTAATTGCAGCTATTTCACATCCTGGCTGGAAAACACAATTTGACCGCTCTACTCCCTGTTTTTTTATTAAGAACACCATTTTCAGTAGCTGATATTTATGGGGCTGCTGGAAAGAGGTCGAGGGAGCCTATACATTCCTCAAGCTGTCCCGAATTTTGTCCCCGCATCACACCAGCTTATAAGGGACCTGCACACCTGGCCATTGTTTTGGCCCCTGCAATGAATTAAAGCTGGCTGCCAATTTTTTGCTATTTCTCCTATCAAGGGGTGAAATCAATTTCCCACGGCCTTGAATCTGGGCTAGCCCTGTGGTCTGTGTGGACCCACAGAATGTGGCAGAAATGACATTAGGTAACTTCCAAGGCCAGGCAGTGTCTACACATTCCAAGACGTCTACGGCGCCCCCTTCGCTCTTAGAATGGGTCTCTTGGAAGCCAGCTGACATGTTGTGAGAACCGAGGCTTCCTGGTCAACAGTCCAGCTGAGCGTCTAGCCAACAGCCAGTGCCACAAGCGGCCATGTGTGGGAGCCACGTTGGACGCTCCAGCCCCAGCCAAGTTCAGAGATGACAGTCCCAGCAGACACTACATCGCGCCTGTCCAGCAAAACCCCATCAACCCACAGAATCTGGAGAGATAGTAATGCATTGTGGCTGTTGTGTCAAGTAATTAAGTTTGGGGTGTTTTAGTGCAGCAATAGATAACAGAATCCCCTCCACCACCCACTGCACCCTTTTGGGTGTCTTTCACTGACATGTGAAAGGCAAAAGGAATTAATGTTGCAGATGGAATTAATGTTGTTAGTCAGCCGATGTGAAAACAGGGAGATGACCCTGGATTATTTGAGTGAGTCCGATGCAATTGTAAGAGTCCTTAAAAATAGAAGAGAGGACCAGAGAAATGCAGCATGAGAAGGGCTCTCCCCACCCACCACTGCTGATGGCTTTGAAGATGGAGGAAGGAACCAGGGGGCAAGGGAAGTAGGCGCCTCTAGAAGCAGAGGCAAGAAAACAGACTCTGCCTTAGAGCCTCCAGAAGGAACCAGCTCTGCCGACACCTCGATTTCAGCCCAGTGGGACAGATTTGGGACTTCTGGCTTCCAGAACTGTCAGGTAATAAAACTGTATTGCATAAGCCATTACACTGTGGTCATTTGCATTGCAGCCGTAGGGGGCTGATACACAGGATAATGAACAATGCCTAGGGACATGTCTGTAACTTGATGTAAACTTCCCATCTCATCTCCAGCCGTTCCTCCATCTCTAACCCCTTCACCACCCCATTTCCTTCCTCCCTGTCCCCATTCAATGCCCACTGGACCTCTTGGCCTGAAGTGCTCATGCTTTAGGCACTGGCATGCTTGCCATCAGCCTGCCATGCCCTGCCCCTCCTCCATTTCTCCTCCAACCTGTCCACCTGCTGTTCTCCTACTCATCCATCAAGATCCAGCTCAATGATCACCTCCTCCCTGGAGCTCTCCTTGATTCCACTCCTATCCTGCCCCCTGCTCCACGCCACAGAGTAGGGGTCCCTGGCTTAGAACCCCCATGTGTTCCGTTGTTACATCAGCATGGTTCGTTTGCTTTTCTTTAACCTTCCCCAGAACCAACACTTTGAAGACAAAGAGAGTGTCTTCACTCTATTTATTTATTTATTTATTATCTAGTAAATGTCTCCATTTTTACCAGAGTCCAAATATGACACATGAGTTCCACTTTTGCTTCTAGTGGAGAACAAACAATACTGTGGCCACCATAAAGGCCTGCACAGGTGTGTCTACCTGTCAGGTCCCCTCCTGTCCCACTGCACCTCTGGCCTTCAATGCTCCTCGTCCAGATGCGGTTTGTGTCATGTGTGCAGTTTCCGGAAATGGAACTTTCATGGCACCAGACAGCAGCCAGCATGCTGCTCCTGCAATCAAAGAGCTGGAAGGACAAGCTGGGTCCAAGACGAAGTTAACAGAAAACTCACCGAGCGAATGTGCTGGCCGCACTCAGAGCCGCCCCCCCACCCCTGAGATGCTGATTCCCGGGGATCAACAAGCTCCCCACGTGGTTCTGGTGTATGGTCCACGGAGCCCTTGGCACAAGCCCTGGTTCATGGTCCTTACGTCCTTTCTCGCTGGGTGTCTCGAGAAAACTCATGTAGGAATGCTGCGTGAACTCCTGACCTAATGCTGAAGATTGCCTGGCTCCCGTTGGAACCTGCCAAGGAGGGCACATGCATTTGCCTGCCAGCGTCCATCCCCTGCCTTCAGCTACAGCAGCCACACCTGGCCTGTGGGACATATCCCCTCCAACATAGTACGCAGTGATGGTACGGTGGCCCCACCGCCCAGCCAGCTGGCACGGCTCCCTGCAGCGGCCACCCACTCACTCCTGCTCCCCAGGTCGGCACAGCAGCCCCTGAGGACAGGTTCTTCAGCTTTCCATTTCTGTGAGCTGCCTGCACCCTTCCAGCAAATTCCTGTTGGTTTTAGGCCAGCTGATGTTAGCTTCTGTTGCTTACAAACGCCTGAACCGCGGCCTTGCCTGTGACCTGGTCCCAAGCTGAGGCACCACGGGCGGGAATGTGACAGGTGTTTGCCAAGAGGATTTCCTGGTAAGGGCTGGCTCTAAAACGGGAGTGAAAAAAACCAACTGTGTCGCGTTCTAGGCTTCTACAAAAACAGCTATCAATATTCAGGCCGCCTCCGGGTGATCTAACATGAAACAGTGGCCCTAGAAGGCAGGACTGCCGCCTGTGAGCAGCATTTTAAGAGGATGAAAAGCAGCAGAGTGACGATGAAGGGCAGTGTGCCACGCGGCGCACGTGGCAATGAGGGAAATGTGGGCAAGTGAAAGGCAGGAAGGGTTCCCGGTGGCGCCTTGGGGCAGGTCTCCCACAGGCAGTAAGCGTACTGGAGACCCTGGAATCTTTCCAGGGCCTCCCTTTCCTGTCCAGCAGGTCAGTGTCTGCGTGGCGACTGTGGGACAGCACCCAGGACGGAGGCGGCATCCAGGGCTGCTGGCCCCAGGAGGAGCTGTCTTTGCCCGTGGGAACCAGGGTGGGCTGCAAGAACTCTGCGGGAAAACGTGGACAAGGGAGACCCTCTTCTGAGTCACCCCAGAAGCTCAGAGTCTGATGGAGCGTGAGGTGGCCTTTCCTGGATCAAGTGAGGGGAACAATTACTCGTTCCACAGGCAGATCCTTCCCAAGGCCCCACTACCCGCCTGGCAGGGTCAGGGCCCCAGCAGGACCACTGTGAGGACAGCAGTGTGCCCTGCCCGCCAGGTCACACCCACAAGGGGAGCTGTCATCAAAAAGAAAACAAGATGGTGGATAACAAGCGTTGATGAGGATGTGGAGAAATCGGAACCTTCGTATGTTACTGGTAAAAAAGTAAAATGGTGCAGCTGCTGTGGAAACAGTGTGGGGATTCCTCAAAAAGGTAAACAGAGAGCGACCTCCTGACCCAGTAATTCCCCTCCTCGGTACATATGCCCCGAAGACCTGAAACAGGTGTTCACACATAAACGAGCACCTGGCTGTTCACAGCAGCGTGAGTCACGACAGCGGAAAGGTGGAGACAACCCAGATGCCCAATGACTGATGAATGGATAAGGAAACGTGTTCTAGCCACACGGTGAACATTATTCGGCCTTAAAACGAAGTGAAGTACTGATTCGGGCTACAATGGACGGACCTGGATGACACGCGCAGTGGAGGAAGCCAAGGCATCAGTGGGGGAGGCCACAGAAAAGGGGTTTGTAGCTTGGATGAGGGGAGGGTGTCAGTGAGGAAGACTTCCTGGAGGCAGCGATATTTAACCTGGGAAAGGATACGTAGGAGTTAGCCAGACTGGGACACAGGCATTCAGCACGTGGTGTAGAGAGCAGCTGTGGGAGGAGAAGGGGTGATCCTGCCGCTGGGGCAGCGGCCCAGGGCCATGAGAGTCCTGGCATCTTTGAGGGGACTCGGGCGGGGGGCAGAGTATGAGGTAGGGGTTGGTGAAGAGCAGTGTGGGGTGTAGAGACCAGGCAGAGCGGCGCTCACTGACTGTAAGATCCTTTGGACGGGAGGTCCATCCGTTTCCAGTGGCCGTCCTGTCCCAGCGACCTCGGAGCAGAGAACCAAGGGGGACGGCGCAGGCTGCATCTTCAGCCCCAGTCCCAGGAAAACCATGTGAGACAGGTGTAACCCGAGGATGTTCTAATCTCCCCAGAAGCTCTGTGGCTCGCGTTGCCACGTCCCTGCGCCTGGGCCCTTGTCTGACGGGCCAGAGCACAGATGCAGGAGTACTAGAGACTTCTCAGAGGAGCAAATGATAAAGGGACTCAGACTCTGCATGCGGACTCTCCCATCAGATACAAGCTCCACTCTACAGATGGGGAAACTGAGGCTGGCTGACATTATAAAGTTTTCTCATAGTTCCATCGGTGATGATCAATGGAGCGGGGACAAGCACAGACATCCTGAGCTCCGTCCTGGGGACAAGGGGGGACAAGAACCCTGAGCCTCTAGCACGTGGACAGGGTCCAGGACGGAGAGGGAGGCCGGGCTTCCTGTGAGCGCTTCCCGAGGCCCTCTCCACTCTGTGCTCTGCGGAGCTCGCTGCCACCTCCCCGGGCTCACAGAGCGGGAGGAGTAGGTGCTGCCCTTTGATCCCACCCCTCCAGAAAATGTCCCCAGGTGCCCTCAGTCCTTGACTTTCTAGTACCAGTTACAGTTTCAGCTTCTCCTGCCACCCACAGGCTGCCTCGCCCAGCCCACATTCAGCTTCCAGCAGGACCGGGCCTGTCCTTTCCCCCAAACAGCTGCCCTCCTCCAAGCCGCTGGGCCTGTCGGTGAGTCTGTGACCTCCCACACTGGTCCAGGAAATGCACTCCCCACTGGACCTCTGGAGCACTGCAGCCAAGTGACATTTTCCAAGGTCAGACAGGGATTTCCCAGGCCCCGTGATTTCCTGCTGCCCGGGACACAAGCTGGTGAGTGAAAAGCAGCCAAACTACTCAGCTTTGGGAGCATGTGCCGCTTCTGGGAGCTCGATGAGATAGGGCATTATGGCCTTGCGAATACTGTCCCGGCGCTTTCACGCCCCGTGGCCTCAGAGCCTTCACAGAGCCTCCTAAGGTCACAGAGAACTTCCAGCTTCCCCGCCCACAGCAGGTTCTACGCTTCCCCACAGAGAGGTGCTCTCTGCTAAGGGTACACACAGGATCCTTACAAAATAGGAGATTATTGTGCACCTGCAGAGGTGCGAACGGAGTTAAGAAAGCAGCGATAGTGCTGTAATTATTTAATTAGGGGGAAGGAAAGATAAGAACCTTTATCTAACACTTCAAAACACAAGCCAGAAATTCATCCCCGGCTTTAGGCAACTCAGATCCCCACCCTCAAGCCAGAGGCTCCAGACACCCTGATTGTTCGCTGCTCCTGAAACAAAGCAGGCCTCTGTCCCCTGGCACATGGTGTCCTCTCCTCCGACCTTCCACCTCTCCTGCCCCACATCCAGCTCACACGGCCCCTCCGTGAGGAAGCAGCCATCTCTGCTGACTTCTACAAACCCCTTTCAGTAGGGTTGTCAGGTTGAGCAGATAAAAATACAGGATGCCCTGTGTTTTATGGGTAACTCTATCTTTCAAGGACCCAGGAAATTTCAGACGCTCTTGCCCAGTGCTCTCGGCTGTTTAAACCCCTGTGGGACTTTCTCAAATCTGCTCTGCCTACACTCCCCACCCCCACTCCTGACACCTACCCTCCTGCATGGGGTTGGGGCTAGGGCTCTGATGCTTTCCTGGGCCCAACCAGACCCAGGGGCTCAGGCCTGCTCTGCTCTAAGACACCCATGTTTATTCAGTGGTTTTATCATCCCTCTTCCTTGGGGGTACTTACCAAACTCTCAGGGTGGGGAGGGGGCATGGAACAAGGCCTTTGCAGACCCCCACGCTAGCATCTAACTCACTGGTTTTCCCTCTGACTCTCCAGCCAGTACCCAGGCAAATATTTGTTTTCTTCTCTAAGAGCAAGAAAAATTGGTTTCTTAAGTCCTCTTCTAAGTCTTACTTATATCTACACCACACTTTCTGGGGGGGAAAAAAAGCTGAAGGTTTCCTGTCTCATTTCTTTGAATTCTAGCTAAACTAACCTTACCAAGCCTATCTTAAAGGCAACACATTTAGGGGGAGTAGAAAATACTGGGAATAGATCATAGATTAATAGTTCAAAATATTATTGGGACATTCGCTTCCAAACAGACTCAGGTAACTGGTGGCTGAGCAGGGCTCCCACCTAGAACAGCAATAACAGCTGATAAAATAGAGAAATAACCTGTGTTAATCTAGGTCCTCCAAGACATCAAGATGAGATTGAAGGTGCAATGAATTTGGTGGGGGGGAGAGGGTGGGGAGTGTCCTGTAGAAAAAAAATAGAGAGGGAGCTGGGAAAAGGCAGGGAGAGTCATCAGACCACGATGGACGTCTGATGGCAAGTGAAGAAGAAAGGGAGAGGAGATGTCCAAGGTTGGGGTGCAGTCTGAAGAAGGCTGGGCACAGCCCTCAGGGAGGTCTCAAGCCACAGCCAGCTGATAGAGGGGTCCTGTGCCTCCAGGAGTGGGTCTGCTTTAGTATCCATGGAACCTTCAGTCACTGGCTAAGAGCAACCCATGGGAGGTGTGGCCTTGGTACAAAGGCAGTGACAGATTTCAGCGCACAGCAGCTGTGCATCCCAGTCACTTGTGCATCCAGGTGACTGGAGGTTTGTGAGGCTCACTCTCCTGCCCACTGTCACCTGCCTGGAAGCAGCAGAGAGCTGCAGAGGCGATGAGAACTAGAGGGACTAGCTTCCAGAAAAGGAAGGATTTCAGAGAGGAAAGCTGGCTGTCCCTGGATGCTGTTATTTTGGGATGTTTACCAGTTCTAAGTATGGGGTGGATATATCGTAAAGCCCAGTGAAAAAAATGGATAAAGCCACTGCTTTATCCAGGGGGGGGAAAGAAAACCAGCAGAGTACTGGTGGATGTTGGGCATTCTCAAGAACATGGACCAGTTTCCTCTCAATATGAAGCTAAAGTCTGAGGCTCTGCAGAACGTAAGCTAAAAATTTCAGTGGACACCTCTGAAAAGCACAGGCTCAAGAGACAAAGATTTGCACTCAGGACCTTTCAGGAAAAGAGGTCTTGCAGAATAAACTTGGATCTTAGCAGAAATTCCTTGGCGGGTCAGAGGTAAATCAGAATAGATGAGCCTTCCTAAGGCTGCAGCCTGTCACCCCTCAGTCAGACCCTGATTGCACTGGGGTAAGCAGCCACTACTCCATATTCCCAGCAGAGAAAAGGGTTAAGTCCTGTCCAGAGGAAAACAAAACAACTTGGGAACTCTAAATTAACAAATTACCAGGTAGATGAAAAGACAAAATCGCATGACCAAATAACAAGAGAGAAAAAAAAAGAAAAGTATAGAAACAAACCCACAAGGATCCAGATACTGAAATTAGCTGACAATCTCTATAAAATAACCATTATTAACATGTTTCTGGTGATTTTAAAAATGCATAATAGATGTGATAAGACAGAGAATCTTAACATAGAACTATTATCTATAAAATATTAAATAAATGAACATGCTCCAATTGATTGGTGCAAAAGTAATTGTGGTTTAAAAGGTTAAAAAATAGATAATGTTTGAAATTAGGAACTCATTGGTTGGATTTAACATGGGAGAATACTGGATTATTTACCTGTACTAAAAGACAGATTAATGGAAATATCCAAACTGAAGCATGAAAAGGGAAAAAGGATGGAATAAAAGCAGAAAGAAACATTTAAGAATGTGGGGTCGCAAACTATCTAAGATGTGTGATTGGTGGTCTAGAAGGAGATGAGAAAAAGAACGGGACAGAGCAATATTTAAACCCATAATGGCAGATAATTTTCTAAACCTGATGACACACATCACATCAACTTACACACACATCTAAGATGTTCTATGCAAATATAAAGAAACCCATAACAAGGTATATCACAGTAACACTAATAAAAATCAAAGATATAGAGAAAAGCATTTAAGTAGTTGAGGAGGGGAAATAAACTTTCCTCAAAAGATCAACAGAAAAACTAACAGCTGAGTTGTCAACAGAAACTATGGATTCTAGTGCCAATGGAGACAAATCTTTAATGTTCTGCAAGAAAACTGCCAACCTAGAATTTAAAACACAGTAAAAAAAAATTTAAACAAATAAATACATAAATAAAATGAAACGAAATAAAATTCTTCCAAGATAAAGGTAAAATGTAAATTAAGAACATTTTCAGACAAATAAAACCTGAGAAAAATCTGTTGCCAAACTTAATTTAAAGCAATATTAAAGAGATTTCTTAAGGCAGAAAGAAAGTGATCTCAGAGAGAAACACAGAATTGCAGAAAACATGAAGACCAATAGTATACAAGTAAACATAAATGTTGATTGAAAAAAAGCACTGTACACAACAATTATAGTAGCTTCTTGTGGATTTCAAAACATAAGTGGAATAAAAATATATGTAGTGTTGCATGACAACCACTAACACAGAAGTTGGAGGGGGGTAAATGGAATTCAAGATTCTAAGGTTCTAGTACTATTGGAGAAATAATAAAAATAACAATTTGTTTTAGATTGGAATAAGACAAGATTCATTCTGTGATCTTTACAATAGCTACTAAAAGAACAGTAGAAAACTGTATAATTAACAAGTTAAGAGAGGAAAAATGAAATGATAAAAAACATTTTATTAATCTAAAAGGAGACAAGACAGGTGAGGAAAAAACACATAAAAGAGGTAGGTTATGTTTATGTTATAAACATAAGATGATAGATATAATCCAAATATATCAATAATTAAATATTAATGGATGGATAAAATATTTCAATTAGAAGACTATGCTTGCCAGATTGAACTTTTTAAAAAAATAACTGTACGCTGCTTACAACAGTCACATTTAACGTATAAATATACAGGAAGGTTGGGAAAAGATAAGGCATGCAAACAACAACCAGAAGAAAAGTAATGTAATTATACTATATCAAAGTAGACTTTAAGGCATACAACCTACAGATAAAGAGTGATATTTTATCATGATAGAATGATATCACAATTGTAAATGTATACGTGCCCAATAACATACTTTCAAAATACATAAAGCAAAAAATTTACTAAATTAAAAGTAGATAAATCTAAAATTATAATGACAGATTTTAACACACTTCTTTCAATAGTTTATAGCAAAAAAGTACAAAAATGTACAGTGGAGAATATATATAAGATGGGAATTAATAAATTTGACCTAATTGATATATATATGAAATGCTGCTCTCAACAATGACAGTCTACATGTTTTTTGAAATACTGAAGGAATATTTACCAAAATGGACCATATTCTGGGTTATAAAGCAAACCAGAACTCATTTCAAAAAATTGAAATCATTCAGAATAAGTAATCCCTGAGTCATAAGAAAATTGTAAACAAAATAAGAAAATGTTTGTAACTCAATATTGTAAAAATACAATAGATCAAATCTTGTGGGATGAAGCTAAAGTGATGTTTAGAGGGAAATTTATAGCCTTAATTTCATGTATTAGAAAGAAAAATTATTAAAAATATGATATGCTTCCAACTAAAGAATCTAGAAAAATAAACCCAGCAAATCAAATACAAAGTATATAAAAGAAAGGAAATAACAAGAGCAAAAATTAATGTACTAGAAAAGAAATGTAAATTTTTAAAAAGCTAGTAGTAATTGGTTACTTGAAATGACTTATCAGAAAAAAAATGGATTGCAGATATGAGAAATGAAAATGTCATAAAAAGATAACAGAATATTATGAACAATTTACACCAATACATTTGATGATTTAGATAAAATTAGAAAACTCCTTGAAACACATGACTTAGCAAATATGTCACAAGAAGAAATAATAAATCTGAATATTCTTGTGTATTAAAGAAACTGAATTCATTGTTAGGCATTTTTTCCCACAAAGGAAACTAGCCTCACTGTTGAACTGGTCTGAATTTTTAAGAAATAAGGCAACTCTTTTACAAAGTTTTCCAGAGAACAAAAAAAGAGGGGAAATCTTCCAAATTGCTCATTGAGGCCAGCATCGCATTGACACCAAAACACAACAAGGTTTTTACTGGAAAGGAAAATTCCAGCACCAATCTCTTTCATGAATGCAGATTTAAAAATCTTAAACACGAATAGATCTTAAAAGTTCTCATCACCAGAAAAAAATTTTTTTATAAGTCTGCATTGTGATGATGTTAATTAGACTTATTGTGGTGATTATTTTGTATAAAACTTGAATCGTTATATTGTACAAGAAACTAATATAACATTATATGGAATGCTATCTCAACTTTTAAAAAAAGCCATCAGCAAAGGAAAAACAATCTTAAGCAAAGCATTAGCAAATAGTATTTGCTATATAAAAAGGACATATAAAAAGATAATACATCACAGGACTAACTAAAGTTTATTCCAAGGATGGAAAGTTAATATTAAACAAAAATGTAATTTACAATAACAGAATAAATGAGATTATTTTTGGAAAAAAATTTTGAAAATTTCCAAAAATCCACGTGTAAGTGGACCCACACAGCTCAACCCCATGTTGTTCAAAGATCAACTGTGTTTTCGATCCGTGGTTGGGAACCTGCATACATGGAGGGTCAACTGTAATTACATGTGGATTTTCCACTGTGCAGGTGCTGGTGTCCCTAACTCCCACGTTGTTCAAGGACCAACGGTGTATCTAAGGCAATAAAAAGAGGGAATTGGAGAGATATCTGCACCCCCACATTTACTGCAGCATTATTCACAATAGTCAAGATGTGGAAACAACCTAAGTACTTGTTGATGAATGGATAAAAAAGTTGTCTCACACACACACACACACACACACACACACACACACACACACACACAGAGAGAGGAATATTATTCAGCCATTTCTGACAACATGGCTGGACTGAGGGCATTATGCTCAATGAGATAAGCCAGACAGACAAATACAAACCCTGTGTGATCTTACTTCTATATGAAATCTAAAAAAGCAGAATTCAGAGAAACATAGTAGGTTACCAAGGGCTGGGGTGGGGGTGGGGGGTGGAGGGAGAAATGGAGAGACATTGTTTAAGTGTACAGACTTAGAATTAGTAGATAAATAATTCCTGGAGATCTTACACACAGCATAGAGATTACAGTCAACGATACGGTATTGTAAACTTCAAAGTTGCTAAGAGACAAGATCTTAATGTGTCCTCACCACAAAAAAGAACTGATAATTATGTGAAGTGACAGAGGTGTTAGCTGACACCACGGTGGTAACCATGTTGTAATAGGTGAGTATCAAATCAACGTGTTGTACATCTTAAACTTACACCCTGTTATATGTTAATTATATCTCGATAAATAAAAGACTGTCTCAATCATGTATTTGACCTGAGCAAGTGGAAGAAGAGCTACACCATTTACTGATGCTTCAATAAAATAATGCAGGGAAGCACTCAACACTGTGGCTGCCATATAAGCACTTATTGCGCTATCACTGTTGTTTGTGATAATTATTATTTGTTTTTATTACAACCAAGCTGGGGACTTATTATAGGTTCGTGAGTTGGCAGAGCTGTTGGAAGCCTCCAGTCCCTTCCCAGGGTTCACCACCTCTGCCTTGCCCTGGCCCATCCATGCCATGGACCTCATCTGCAGCTGCTTGGCAAGCCCACTGCCTGCTGCAGGAAGACCGCTTTCTCACCTGGATCCCCAGGGAGCAGGAAGACAGGAGCTTTGGCCACACCTGGAGGGGGCATCCCCACTGGAGTCTATGGCGTTTGCCACTCACTTGCCACCATCTGGACAGACTTCTTTGCCTCCCAATTCAAAGCTTGGGCCTTTTTCTCCAGCCCCCAGGCCTTCAGTCAGCCCTCTGCAGGTTCTGCTTAGAGACCCACCCTGGTTGGGGCCCTGGACACCGGTGGGCCTCCCTCTGCTGCCCCTCCAAAACGCCACAGCAGCCCGGGGGGTGCCAGGTGTTCTGGCCTCTTTTTTCCAGCTCTACTTCAAAACCATCTGGAGAACTTTTAGAACACACCGACGCCTGGGTCATTTCTGGCATGATTTAAATCTGAGTCTCTGGGGTAAGGGACCGAGCCATCATGCTGTAGTTTAAATGCTTTTCCAGGTGGTTATACAAACAGCCAGGGTGGAAATGCATTCGGATGTGGATTGTCGCTTTGCCTTTGAGACCTGAGGTCCTAAAAAGACCCTAAAAGGAGGCAGAATTTCCACCAGGGAGACAGTGTTTCAGGAGGGTCTTGAAGTAGAGATGCTTCTTCAACTCAGCAACTGGCGACGGTGCTTGGAGTGATGAGAACAAAAGAAAAAGAGCTGAACTTCAATGGAAATGTTTCAGTAGAGTCAGCTAAATTACAACGATGTTAAAGGGAGCCTGAAAGTCGAAAGGTATCAAGCTACCATCAACGCGATCCAGCCCAGAACCCACAGCACACGATGGGCACTCAGTGGCAGTGACACGTCCACACACCCTTGTGAATGCACGAAAACTGCTGAGAAGTTTCACAGACCTCCGAAGCCCAGATCACCAGGCACAGGGGTCCCAGCTTACAAAGCCTTGAAAAAGATTGTGACTCCAAAAACACAGGAGCCATGTCCCTCAAACCAGACAACGCCAGCAGCAAGGACACGCCAGGCTCGTTGAACGAAAGAAAGAATTCCACACCCGCCATGTCCGGGGCCTTTTGTCAAGCGACTGCCTTTGCCACAGCTGTCATGCCAACTCAGCTGGAGTCCTGTTATTTTTCCAAGGGTCCGTATGTCAAGAAGGAACCTGTGTTGTACACAAGCTCGACAGGTAAGCGAACATGGCCCAGTGACCTCCCGAGAGCTGTTAGTTGCTTTGCAGCCTCTCTACCTGGAGAGCACGCACACACCTGGGAGCCTTCACACTTACTGCTCGCCTGTGAAGCCCAGGACCTCGCTCCGTTGGGGAACGCTGTCCAGGCCGGTGCCAGAGTTACAGACAGGGATGAGGAAATCCCGTTCCTTGGCACAGTAACTTACTCTTTCTCACACATCCTCCACGTGCTTCTCCCAAGCCATCATGGCAGTGAAGCACGATGCATGTCACTGGGCTCCCTTTCCTCCTAAGTTGCAGTGGCAGAAGGTGCCCTGCACATGTGGCAGTGCAGCCAAGAGAGCGAGGAGGCCCACGGTGCTGAGACCGACGCCAGGCTCCCTGCCGCACGGTACCCTGTGGGAGCTTTCAGTGGCTGACAGAATGCTTCCCAGTTAGAGAACTGTCATCGGCCCGCTTCCTACCCATGCTTTTCTCACTTTTCTTTCGCCCTTCGGTCTATTTTCTCTACTTTTCCAACAGTGAAGTACTCAGCGTCAGTACCCACTAAATTATCAAATTCTGTTTCTCTTTATAGCTCCCTTACTGGGTTCAACAGTACCCCCCACCCAATTCATGTTCTCCCTGGAACCTCAGAATGTGACCTAATTTGGAAATAGGGTCGCTGCAGATGTAATTAGTTAACATGAGTTCATATTGGAGTAGGGCGGTCCCTTAATCCACTATGACTGGCGTCCTTAGAACGGAAGAAGAATCACAGAGACAAACACACAGGTGAAAATGCCATGTGACAGCGAAGGCAGAGACTGGAGTGCAGCGACGTGTCTGTAAGCAGAGGGACCTAAGGACTGCCAGCCTCCAGCTGAAGCTTCACGAGGCCAGGCCGCCTCCTTCCCTGGAGCCTTCCGAGACAAAGTGGCCATGCTGTCAGCTTGCTTTTGGACTTCTGACCTCTGGAGCTGTCAGCGAATAAATGTCTGTTGTCTTAAGCCACCGAGGTTGTGGTAACTGGTTATGGTTGCCCCAGAAAACGAACACAGCACCTTCAGTAGATTTTGTGCTGGAATTTGTGTTTGTGGGAGAGCAGTGAGTGTGTATTTCATACACTTACTGCAGGTTGGTGTCTGGTCTATGGCTAAGGACTTAGGAGAAGGGGGAAGCTCGGGCCTTGAGATGGGGGCGGCCACACTGGGTAAGAGAGAGGGCCGGCGGAAGATGCTCCCGCTTGAGTAATAACTGCATGAATGGTCTTCGCAAAGATAGAACTAGTGATGGAAAGTCCCTTCAATTCACTGTAAAAACATTGGGGGCCAACCCCAGTGGGTTTTGACTCTCTTCTGTCAGTGTCACTGCCTTTCTTTGGGGACCTCCGCTTCCCCTGCTCTGTGTGGGTGCAAAGTCCCCTATGAGAGCCTCACACCCGGCCTGGCCAATCAGCAAAGCCCACGTGGCTGAATTAAGAAAATAGCACCCAGCTCTGGCAAGCCACTCAGACTTCCTGTGCCTCAGTTTCCTGACCTGTTATTAGTCTTCAGTTCCTTGTCTACCTCCCCAGGCGCCTGTAAGAAGCAAATCAGACTGAGCATGTGCCCAGACTATTCGATGTGCAAATGTTGGGATGACTCATATGGTAACCATATGACCCAGCAACCCCTCTCCTGGGTATCTACTCAAAAAATCTGAAAACATTTAGAGATAAAGACACGTGTGCTCCAATGTTCATTGCAGCTTGTTTACGGTGGCCAAGACATGGAAACAACCAAAATGTCCTTCGATAGATGAATGGATAAAGAAGTTGTGGTAATATATGCACAATGGAATACTATTCGGCGGTAAGAAAAGATGATATAGGACCATTTGTGACAACATGGATGGATCTTGAGAGTGTAATGGTAAGCGAAATAAGTCAGACAGAAAAAGCAGAGAACCATGTGATTTCACTGATATGTGGTATATAAACCAAAAACAACAAAAGAACAAGACAAACAAATGAGAAACAGAAACTCATAGACATAGACAATAGTTTAGTGGTTGCCAGAGGGTAAGGAGGGTGGGGGGGGGGTGGGAGAGGAGGGTAAGGGGGATCAAATATATGGTGATGGAAGGAGAACTGACTCTGGGTAGTGAGCACACAATGGGATTTATAGATGATGTAATACAGAATTGTACACCTGAAATCTATGTAATTTTACTAACAATTGTCACCCCAATAAATTTTTTAAAAAATTAAAAAGAAAATGTTGGGATTACTGGACAAGAGACTTCAAGGCCGCTGGCAGTTTCACAGCGGCCCGGGCAGGCGGGAGCTGCAGCCTGCCTGCTCCCTGGCGGGCGGGCGGCGTTTGGAAATCACAGCGCTGTTTGTCACCAGCGTTGTTTAATGAATGCCCATCCTCCTCGATTGCAGAGAGAAGGAGCACGGGCTCGGCCAGGCATACAAATCGCGAGGCTTCCTCGCTGCATTCAGAGCAGGTGCACTTGGCATTAATTTAAACTCATTCACTGCTCTTCTTATCAGGGAAAAAGACATTGGTGCATTTCAGTGTTATCTTGAAGTTAATTTGAGGCTTTAAATATTTAGGTGTTTGATAACTTGTACTCTAGAAGAATGAAACACTAAAGGAGCTGTAAATTGTATTTATTTATTTGCTGGTAAGATACAGGACACTGGCCCCTCTTGAAATAATACTGACTTTTAAAGAAGTCGTTGTAAAAATTTATTTCAGGCTATTGATTCTTTCAAAATGAAGATGCTCCATCTGAGAGGAAAAGAAATGGCTTATAAACAGCTTCTTATTGTACAGAACATCTGGGTTACAGTGAGTACTCGGTGATCCGGGCAAGTGGACAGGGAGGAAGCCTGAGCTAGTAGCATCCTAGAGCCGGCCCTGGGAGCGCTGTGTGGTTTCAACAGCCTCCTGCCTCCACAGCTACCGTCACGCCACAGAATGCGCTCGGGAGTGGCTCCTGCAGTTACAAGGCAAGTCTTTTGTTGTTTCCTCAGAAGAATGAGTTTTATGAAAGAGTCCCCACCTCCCCGTCGGGCACCCTTTGTACAATTCATTCATTCATTCATTCATTCATTCATTCATTCATTCATTCATTCAGGAAGTCTGTCAGCCTCTGGTTAACAGTACAGCATGGTCGATAAAAAGTGCCCCACCCAAGTGCAATACCAGCTCTGCTGCTCACCAAATGTGTGACCTTCGGCAAAGATCTCCTCCACTTAAAGCGAAATAGATATTTTTTTCAAAGTACCTTCTTCTGACGCTGTGGGAAGGTTATTACATAATGCACAGGAGCACTGAGCACAGCCCCCGGCACAGGGAAGGGCTCACCGAGTACTGTGCACCTACTAACATCCCCTGCTCTGTGTGCGGGGTCCGGGCACGGCACGTGGGGATGCCAAGAGGAAGGAGGACAAAGCTGCCCCTGCCACGTGGGGCCCAGAGGACAGCTGCAGAGAAGGAATTTTGGAACGTGTGGCATTTGGAGACGCCAGCACCCAAGGATGCATGGGGTGGAGAAAAGAAACCCCAGGAGCTGAGATCCTGAGTCTCCCTGGGAACAGAAATACGGGCAGGATGACGGGCACCGCGGGTGTGGGGCAGGGATTCGTGGAAGGGGTACATGGTTTGGAAACATGGGCGGGCACTGTTTGGGGCATTTTCATAAAGGCTGCCCCATTCCATGGAAAGCCAGATTGGGACCAGAGAGCAAAGCACCATGAATGCAGACCAAGACGTGAGGACTTGATTGGGTTGGGTGTAGAATCACTTTCAGCAAAGTAGGGCAGTGACATAATCAGAGCGGGTCTCCAGGAAGGGTAATCTGGCAGCAGCATGAAGAACAGGTGAGAAAGGGAAAGCTAGAAGCAGGGAGGCCAGGTGGGCCTCCCAGGGATGCTCGTTAACATGTGATTAGGCTGGGGCTGGTTAAATCAATCAGGACCTGTACCCCTCTGCCTGTAGGATCGTCTCCTGAACCTTCGAACCTGCTGTAACTTCCAATCTTGGTGGGAGGAGGGGAAGGGGTTCTTGGGGGAGGGAGAGGCCCATTAGGTTCAAAGGAGAAATTTAAAAAATCGATTAGACAACAAACAAATTGAAAAGCACAAAAACGCACCTTTTGACTGGGAAACCTAACACCGACGATTCAGCTTCAGGAAAACATCCTGTCAGAGCGCTGTTGTGATTCGAGCTTTACTGGTGTCCTCTTTCAGTTGGTATTGGGTTAACTATTGGATTTGGTCTTTGGAGTTCACAGAAGAGCTCTCAACATAGAACCGGGTATATGAGACTATACCTGGTTCTCTGTTGGTATAGACGCCTATGTTGTGCGATGATAATAAAACAACTTGAGGCATCATACTCTGTCTTGACCCCACGCAGCCACTGTCCGTCCCCCGCATAATACTTTACAACAAAACTCATGGCCAGAGACATCTGAACAGCACCGTCCAATTTCCCATCTCCCATTTTCTGTGGCGGTCACTCCAATCGTGCTTCACTGCCAGGCCCTCCTCAAGGTCCCCAGGGCCCTCCCGGCTACTAAACCCCAGGACCGGGCTCAGTCCTCACCCTGCTTGACCCATCCGCAGCGCCTGACTCGACACCCGGCTGGGGCACATCTTCCCACCCACCAGCTGCTCTTCTGTCCCCTCCCCGCTTCTTACCGCCACCCCTTCCCAGGCTCCTCTGCAGCTTCCTCCTCCTGCTCCTGAACGCTGAAGCTGGGAGCCCTCAGTCCTCAGGCACCTCTCCATCTGCACCCCTCCCTGGCTGACAGCACCCCCCATATGCTCATGACTCACCTAAAACTCCAGTGCCGACGTCTGCCTGGACCCCCACGTTTGTATTTCCAACTGCCTGTTTACGCTCTTTGCGTGCATGGATAATGGGCATCTTGAATTCAACATACCTAGGACTGAACTCTCGGTTTCCTCCCCTAAGTCTGTTTCTACTGCGATGTTCACAACCTGATAAATGGCAACACCATTCCCCCCGCTGCTGGAGCCAAAGCCTTGGAGTTTTTCCCATCTCTTCTCTTCCTCTCCCAACCCACGTCCGATTAATGAGCAGATTATAGCAGATCTTCCTTCAAAATTCACCCGTGATCTCATCACTACTCACCATCGCTGTCACTACCAACTAGGTCCAAATCAATATCGCTCTCCTGGATTATTGTAATAGCTTCCTTCCAGCCCCCTTGACTTTCCTATAATCTCCTGTCAGCACTTCAAAAATGTACGTCAGATCAAGTCACTCTTCTGTGTAAAATGTTTCAAAGCTTTGCCATTTTACACGGAGGAAAATCCAAAGTTTTCCCACTGGCCTCCAGGGTCCTATGTCACCTGGCCCCATCTTGCCTCTTTAAGTTCATCTTCTTCCCTCCCTGTTGCTCAGTCCGCTCTAGTCACATGGCCCTTCTGGCTGTCCCTGGGCCACAGTATAGACACCTTCTGCCTCAGTGGTGTGCAGGGCCCAGCTCACACCCGCTGGAGACAATTATGAGTATCGCTTCCCAACTCCACATTAAGTGACCTCGCGGTGGCTGTAATCAGCTATGGTGTGGGTGTTTACATGACGGAGGTCATGTGTTTTCAGAGAGCTGGTTGTTGGTCACTTACCGGCACATCACTGCTCTGCCTAAAACAACATTCCCAGATCCGTCCTCTCACCTCTGCTGCCTTCACATCCGGCTCAAATGCGCTCTCACGAGAGGGGTCCCCTCTGACCACACCCTAGAAGACAGTAAGCCCTACACACACTCCCTCGCCCACTTACCTACACTATTGTTCTCCACTCGACACACTATTCATTTAACAGTGTGTTCACGGGTTCTCCCCTCTGGAATGTCAGCCCCACAATAAATGAGGATTTTGCTTTGTTCCCGTCTTTATCTCTAGCACCAAGACCAGCACCTGACAATGCTGAAGACACTCAATAAATATTTATTAAATGAATGAATAAATGCATTTTATGCATTAGTCCATGCATTTGTGACTTTCTCAGTTATTATTCAATGCATTCAACACATTGAGTAATACACAGCAAAAGAGGAAAATGGATGGATCTATTATACTGACGCGAAAAGACATTGGAGATTTAAATTTAAAGAGCAAGTTGTTAAACATGTTAGAAAATAATGTACGCGTATATACGTACATATTTACAAAAACGTCTAAAAGATTATAGAAGTCTTCTGCACTTCAATTTACATACTTTCAGAATGTGATTTCTAAAACACTGTGCGTGCACCATTCTTGTTTTCAGAGATTTCAAATCTGGAAAAGCAAATCATGAAAATGTGCTCGATTGTGAGCTCCATGAGGAGAGGTCGGGGTCCTATTCATCTGGACTTCCCTAGTGTCTAGAAACTTCCGGGCAAACAGTAGGCGCTCAGAGATGCTGTGGCCTGGTTGAGGGCCAGTGAGAGCTAATACAAGCCTGAACTCAGGAGGCACGAGGGGGCCGGAAGCGCATTCAAAGTGGGTTAGAGTCGGCAGCGTCAGAGTTGTGACAGTGAACACGTGGGCCTTTAGGAGCAAAGGGACAGGGAGGGACAGAGACGCAACCACATGTGAGCGCCGACTTCGTGCCAGGCACCGTGCTGGCACGTGGGGACACGGTGATGAACAACGCATGGTGCAACCAGACCCGAAGCATCACAGTCTCCTGAGCTGAAGCCTCGAACCCTGGAGAACTGGGCTTGGCCAGGGCTGTCCTTGCAGAGAAGTCCCCAAGCCACAAAGCCAGGAAGCCAGCACTCAGAGTTGAGCTCCATGTGTCTGGCCTCGTGCCCTGCCCACTCTTGGGCCCTTACTTGCCAGGGCGCCCCGCTTACACGTAGCATTGACAAAGTGGCCACCACATTGAACCCTAATTTTGGGTCCAAGACCATTAACTTGGAAACGCTTCTCTTACCAGCTTGGTAATGTCACAAGAGAAATGGACAGAATTCCACCGAGACAATGATGCCTTTCTTCTTGGGAAATCAGACTTGCCCTGGTCCCTGATGACACCCTATTACACACACCATTATCTACACATTCAATCTAAGAGACATTCATCTTCTATTTTAAGGAATCGTGATAACTCATTACAGAAAAGAAAAAAAGAAGATCGGGCACACTTCATTATGTGTTTTCCCTCAATTAGGTAGAGATCTCAGTGGATTAACATTCAAAAAGCTATAGGTCTTTTTTCGGGATTTTTACTCGATTTTCTCAATATTAGGCAGTAGACATCAAGATAAAAATCAAGGATGCACGGTGCAGAAACACATACATGACTGCGTTTTAAAGTTTCCCCAAGCCAATTGTTTTATCGTAATAACCTGATAAAGATGAAGAACTCCCCTCTACTGTTTTTAATGATTTTATTTCTAGGAATGGGGCATGTAGGATATAAAAAGACTTAAGATTGGTATTAACAAGCTTGCTTCTGCAACTAAGCAAGTCATTTGACCTCTATTAGGCATTTTCTCATCTGTACAAAGTGGTTAGAATGATACTGAGTTCACGAAGCTGTCGTGAAGGTTAACGAGGTGCTTCATAAAATCACCATGACATATTCCAGCACGAGCCATTACCACTCGTGATCATTTTTAAGTAAAAGACTTTTGGTTGTATATATGTATTATTAAAATTAATTGTGTCTTAAGCTTGTTGTAACTACTAATTACAGACATTTTCCTACAACTCCTGCTAAACAACCTGCTTGAAAAAAAAAAAATCCAACGTGCAAATCATATTCATTTTCCAAAACGGCACTAGTCTCTGTACCCAAAATTTTGTAAGTCTCTCCACCCATCGTGGGACCATCCCTTATGTGACCTTGTAATTTACCACACGCAGGCTTAAGTTGCAGGCAGAAAATACACAACTAAAGTGAACAAGCAAGAACCAATGAAATAAAGCACAGACGCCTACTCATGAGCAAGTCTCCGTGGGTTATGTGGTGAGTAAGTGGAGCTTGTCCCTGGCGTTCACATGAAGTGAAGGGGAGGATTCAAATTCAGCTCTTTCCACCAGTGCTTTCTTTAATGAGAAAACCAAAATTGCATTTGAAGTAGATTAACTAATTCGTTTGAGGCATTCACTCGAAGCAAACAGATGTGTTTTGCCATTAAATGTCTCAACGGTTCCAATCATTTAGCATTTGGTGACACGCTGACCCTATGGTCTGTCTACCGGCCTGGAAGCTGACTACCTCAGACTTGCTGTTACTTCCTGGATCATTCCCACAGCAGACAGCATCACATGACGTGACACCTTCGGAATTCCCAGATTCTGGGACTTGAACGTGCTTGAGAGTCAACTGGGGTGTTTGCCACGGATACATATCCTCCTCCGCCAAGCGTATCTTCCACAGAAGGCGGCGCCAGAACCTAAACATGTAAGAGGTCCTGCAGGTGGAGGACAGCACCTTGGAAAACACGGAATAATAGGGAGGCATGTTCCACACAGGGAGCTCTGCACCCACCCCGCAGCCTTTGATGTGATAAGTGCCTTGGAAACGGTCCACACTTACGATCTGTTTACACAGAAAGCATACCCAACAGACGGGCAGCTCACCAGCACCGGCCCTTCCCTGGTTTTAAACCTCACTTTTGATGCCTATGATGCCTCATACGTCATGACACCGGACATGACATGTTAGATTCGTATCACATCCATCTGCTTATTTCACTCACAAATTCTCTCTCTCTCAACCATAAGGAATCCATCCTGCTCTGTTTGAATGCCAGGACCACCTTGGTCTAGGGCTCCACGGATTTTCGTTCTTCTTATGAGCATGACAATCATCCTTTAAACAACACACCAAGAGATCAAAGATCTGTGCAGTGCGGCACTGACATCAGAGTGTGGACTCCTGGGGGCATGAAATACACTTTTTATAATTCCTACTGACAACACTCCGGCGGGATGATTTCCGCCTCACTGTCCTGGGAGCAGAACAAAGGAGCCATATGCCATCTGCTCAGTAGAGTCAACCCCCATGAAGGGTATGGGCTTGAATGCATTTGCCCACAAATTGAGCCTCTCAAAGTGGGATTTCACTAAATCAATGTTAATCCACTTACATAATCTCCTACTTGGGGTTTTCTGAAGACAGGGTGATTTAGCAAGAAGCTGTGCTCGGATACTGAATGGGATTCCAGTATAGGGGAATTGTTGGTGTCAACCTCAGCTTGCACACACCAGCGCTCAGGCTGGTTGACAGGCGAGCAGGGTACAGAGGTGACTCACTCAATTGCAAAGCAGACACTCAGAGTCTATGAGGAACTCAAAGCCTGTAAGGAAATGAGAGCAGCTGACCTGTTGGGGACTGTGGCAAACTTGGAAGGGCAGCTCCCGTCCCAAAGGAACCACAGCTATGGAGCTCCATCCAAAGCACCTGGCACAGTGGCAGCCTTGAGCTGCCAGATTTTCTGGTTTTTCAAAAGAAGCCAGATGTTTGTGTTTTAGGTGAAAGCCACTGAAGTTTCCTTAATCAACGTAATGCATGAGATAGTTAGAAAATCAAAAGCTTAAAAACTATGGAAACAGTCATAAGATCAGTTTCTAGGGGTTGGGCAGAGCACAGAGGACTTTTAAGGAAGTGAGACTACTCTGTATGATCCTAGAGTGATGGATACATATCATTATACATTCGTCCAACCCACAGAATGTAAAACACCAAGAGGAACCGCAACTTAAACTGTGGACTGTGGGTGATGACAACGTGTCAACATTAGTTCATGAATCGTAATAAATGTCCCACTCTGGTGGGGGACATGGACAGTGGAGGAGGCTGTGTGTGTGTGAGGGCAAAGGGGATGTGAAATCTCTGAAGCTTCTGCTCAATGTTGCTGTGAACCTAAAACTTCCCTAAAAAAAAAAATCCACTTCCCCATTCTCAGTAACCACCACTTTCAACTCTTCCTTTTATTTTTGTCACTTTCTTTCATATTACTAAAAGGTATGCTTTGTATCCTGCTCTGTGATAGTTTAGTCATTCTAAACCCCACCTATTTATGTCCCGCCTCCGTAGAGGTTGAGTGTTTTAGCTCTCACAGCACCCAGCCTTCCCAATATCATCACAGCCCTTTCCCAGTGAACTCAGTCCACCTCCCGGCTCTGCAGCTGCAGGGCACACCAGGGGTCTCCCAATGCCTTCTCCTGAGCGGGACACCTGTTTTCTGAACTCCATGTATTTTTGTTGCTATAGAATCTGTTTTCATCAAGTGTGATGAGTCCATGGCTATGTACTGTTTGCCATCGCAGACAAAGGGAGCAGATTCCACCACCGTGGTTGACCAGATGCCCAAGCCCAGGACACACTGGCTGTGCCTCCTTTGCAAGCAGGACTGCCCTTCCCCACCCCGGGGGCTCTGCAACCCCAATCCCACTGTCTCATAGTCATTTTTCTCAACATTAAGACTTTTCCTCTCCAAAATCCCTCTATTTTAAATAAACTGAGACTTTTGGAAATGCCTAGTAACAAATAAAATGCACAGCAACTCCATGCATCAAGGCTATTTGTGAGAATGTGTTCACTACGATCTTGTCTGCAATGGCAAAAATATTCGAGCCCTCCTAACAGTCCACCAATACCCAATACGTACATTACAATACCCCCATGCTATGGAACTCTGTGCAGCAGTTTAAATGAATGAGGTACCTGTCCATCCACTCTTAGAAGGGCACCTGTGCTGGATTATTGGGGATGACCACTACGGAGAGTATATATACAACTCTGTTAAAAGAAATGAAGCACATCCACTGATATATAACAATGTGCGTAAGTTTCCATGTGCACAGAAAAAGACCTGGAAGGGTACACACTAAAACTATGACAGTGATTATACCTAGAGAATATAATGGACAGGGAGGAGGTGATATAGAAGACTTTTATTTTTTATTAGAATGGACTAATTGCAGCGTTTTTGAAAATCCTCTATTAAAATACAGATCTCTATGGAAGGGCTTGTTTCACGCTGAGGTCCAGTAGCTTGGGGGAACCTGGGAACCATGGGTGGGAGCATTCATTATACAACCTGCTGAGAAGCAGCCCGGGAGTTTTCTCAGGAAAGGGGGTGGCGCAGCCCAGACAGAATGCGTGCACCTGACCTACGGACCAGAGCGCAGCATGTGTCAAGTAGCGAGATTTGTGGAGTCCTGCCAGTGGCACTGTCTCCTTTCTTGGAGGGACAATGATATACCCTTGGCAGCTCCAGTCATCCTGTGCCCTGTCTCTACCAAAAGATGCTGCCCGTGGCTGAGTATGACAACCAAAGGACTAACCTGTAAATGGGTGGTCCATTACCCATGCTGTTTTCCTTTCCATCACTATGTAATTAAATATCAGGGTCTCTACATGGTCAGAAGAATTGAAAGCCAGTTACATTTGGGCAGCTTGGGACTAGAAATGACGGGAGTTCATTACATAAAGAAATCTGTGGCTTCCGCATCCCAGACTCTAGCTTCCTTTTGATTGATTAGCTGCTGACGGACACCTGAACACTGCATTAAACTAAAATCAACAGGGCCCAGCATTTTGCTTGCAATCCCAAGCAATCTACTGACCCTTCTGTGACTCTCCTTATATTTTAGTGTTAGGCTCAAGCGAATGGTGGGTTCTAAAGAGAGCCACTGAATACACCTGTGTTTTGGGAAAAGCTGCCTTCGTGATTCTCATCCATCACTGTTGGACGGAAGGGGTAATGACTTAAAGTGGCACGTTTACTTTCCACTGCAATATGCTAGCCATGCGCCTAAAGACTCTATAACACGCAGCGACCACTGTGATTTATCCTCATAAGGCAATGTCTAAGTCAAAAGAGAACGTCAATCTAAGAGAACTCGCCTTTCTCTGTTGGGAAAGTGGACGGGGCCTTTTAGGTATCCTCCAGGTACCAACCACGTAAGTGTCACAGCGCCCTCTGGTGGTGGTTGCTTTCTCCTGCACCGCGCAAGCCTACATTTCTCTGATTTGCCCCCACGGAAGACCAAGGCAACTCTGATCAGCGGACGGTTTGGGGAACCGGGAGGTTGAACGGAAGAGTGTCTAAAACTGAAAGTAAAGAAATCAGCGTTTAGAAATACCACGGGAATGACCAGTGGGTGCAGGTCGGCCTCCTGTGTATCATACTGAGAGTTGACAACCAACAGACAAGTCAATAGACTAAAGTTTTGGTGGCCTCCTCGCCAAATCTGCTGAAAAATGTGGTGAAAGGCCCAACGCCCTTCTACAAAGCAAATCAGTACCGCCACGTGGAAGAACACAGACTCGGGACAAAGGAGCTGGGTACGGGACCCCGCTCTGTCACTCGCTGGTTGAGTGACATGGGGAAACTCATGTAGCTTGTGCAGTTTGCTCATCAGTTTGCTATCTGCAAAATGGGGGAAAGAAATCCTACCCCATGAGGTCGTCATCCAAACGGACAACATGCACAAGAGCTTAGGCCAGGGTGTAGCAGAGAGCAGGCAGTGGCTCAGTGACAACTGTCACTAACTGTGCTGCGAGTCCATGCACTGCTTTAGAGTCTTTATGCAAATGGTGCGACAATGGAAGACGAAGCCCATTTTTAAACCACAGACGTGTATAACCAAGTTGTGGCCTCTTTCCTCTAAAGATGAAATCTATGAGTCTGATATGAACCATCATGTGTGTTCTTTATTTTCCTTCCTCGATTTCCCCACTGCTTCTTGTACCTCTTTCTAAAATGAACAGACCTCAATAGATCTTTTTTCAAAATCTCTCACAAATTACTTTCAAGTCAGAGAGTTCCTAGTTTAGACAACCCTACGTGCTCAAGTTGGCCCAAAGTATTTCAAGGAACAAGACCATCAACAATGTGCCCACTAATTTTATTTTAAGTTGCAAACAGGCAGCTAACTCTTCTCTGTGAGTCATCGTCTTAAACACTGAGCTTATGTGGATAAAATGTATTGTTATTATCACGTAAGACACACCAATGGTCTGTATCTCGATTGGGGTGCTAGTTACATGAATCTATATATTAATAAATTGCACAGATACATACACACAACTGGCTGCATGGAAATTGGTGAGATCAGAATAAGTTCCGTGGATTATATTAACATCATGCCCAGGTTGCAACACTGTACTGTAGTTACACAAGATGTCACCACTGGGGGAAACTGGGTGAAGAGTACGTGGGACCTCCCTGTCCATATTTGCAACTAACTTCAAATCTAGAATTATTTCAAAATGGAAAGTTAAAATAATAAAATATCAATGAGTTTGCGCTAATCGACAATTACTGAGAGGCATAGTAACTATGATACCGTGAGGTAATAAGACATTAACAGTCAGCCAGGACATAAATTACGGTCATTTATATTACTTTCACACTCAAGTTCAGCATCTACCATATTTCCTCAATTGTACGTTTCAGCATTTTTATATCTCGACCCACTTGAAATCAGAATGAGTCTTACAATGACTAGCATGTCATAGTTCAATTAGTAGCATTTCTTCTTTCTTATTGGTACATAAAAGAATGGTGCACATTCAACTAATGGCACCTTAGAGAGCTGAGGAAGTGTAATGAATGTGACAGTCATTAGTGCTATTTACCCAACATTTCCTGCTCACCTGTTGGACACATGGTAGGATTACACTCAACCGCCCTCTGAAATTCAGTGTGACTGTGGGATTGACTTTGGTCAATGAAATATGAACAGAAATGATGCCCCTTCTGGAAGAAAGTCTTCAAATACTTGTGAGCCACATGTCCCTCTGCTGCCACCATGACCAACAATGTCCCAGTTGCTGGGCTCTTTGTCAGCCTGCGTCCCAGGGGAAGGAAGTACGCAGAAGAGCCCTAGGCTCCCGTGATCAACATGAAGCATGAACTGGAAACTCCATTTTTATCATTCTAAGCCATTAAGATGGCGGGGCTGTTGTTACTGCAGCATAACGAGCCCAGTGTAACATGAAGTGAGGGCCGCTGTGTGCCACAGTCCCTTATACAGCTGATTCTCATTAACCTCAGTAGTTACGGTCTATAAATTTGCAGTGAACACTGAGTTAGGGAACACTGAATCACTGGCCCTGAAGGAAATGCAAGGTTAGCTTCCTAGGAGGCTCTGGTTTCAACATTTTCATCAACTGATCAATACATAACCTTGTGTTATGTGTGTTTCCGTTTAAAGACACCTTATATATTTAATATATATTGTTAACTCATTAACATTGAACTTGTGGCCAACAGCACCATAATTCATGCCTGCGCAAAACTTTCCTAACACACATATTTCTCCGTAAGGCACGTCACAGCCGTCTGTGCTCAGAAACATGAGACAGCCCTTCAGCAATGCACCTGGGGAACATTTTAAACAGCACAATCACAACAAAAAGCACAAAACTAAAGTTGAACACATGGCACTAAATGAATTGCAGAAAAGACGCTTGTATACAGCACCAGAGTCAAAGGGAGAGGGCGAGTGTCACCTTGTTTGACCTCAGCTGGGAACGTGCACATTGGGTCATTCCAATTTAAGCCACTCTGGTCGTGTGCTTGCCTATAAATGGCCACAAATGCGTGCCGAGTATTGACTGAGAACCACAAATCAATCTAAGCAGATGGGTTCGCAAATCCATGAATAATGAGCATCAATTGGCCCAGAGGTTGACCAAGTTGGGCCTGTAAACACCTGGTATGAGGAGCCCCTTTCAGAAAGTCTGAGAGATCAAAACAATTTTCACAGTATTACTGAGATGCCACTTGCCTTTTTCTCTCTACTGACAGTTGCATCAACAGCGCAAACAACAGGGTGTTTCAACAACCAGTGAAGGCGAGACACCGACCTGCACCAGCCACCGCTGTGAACTTCACCGCCAGGTACTCCTAGAAAGAAAAAAGAAGCCAGTTCCATTCAAGAATGTTCTGGAAGAAGCAGTAAAAATTATTAATTTCATTTTGTCTTCTTCTATGAGAACACATCTTTAAATAGCCCTTGTGGCAAAATTGGGAACTACATATAAAATACTTGGTGATCATAGTCTTGAATAAAAGTTCCTGTGCCATTGTTTGAGTTGCACACTAAACTAGCCTTTTTTTCTCTCTCTCTCATACTCTTGGAACAGTGTTTCTTCTTAAAAGAACTTCTAACGGTAGGACATTTTACCTGGAGTGAATGAAGTGAGCCTGTCACTTCGAGGAAAACAGATTATTTGTTGCCAACAATAAAATTCAAGCTTTCAAGTGAAAACTACATTTTAGAAAAGTTGCATATGCCACGATGAGCTGGACAGCTTTCCGGTATTTAAACACTTTCCTGATATGATTGGGGCTGATATTAACAAACGTAATTTTGGATAGTGTCTAATGAAATATATCAACATTCAGAAGGGCTGTCTAACTTGGTGAACCAACATTTTCCAAGTGGCCCGTGCATGAGATAACAAAATCATGCATAGGTAAAAGATCCATTCAAAGTACCAGATAGAAAAATGCATTTTAATATACTAGGGAGTGAAAAGTTTGATATCATTGCATATTCCCCACTGCAACTAACTTCTAGGAAACTACTTTCAAGTTTTGATATGATATAAAAAGAACAATATCCACAATTACCTGCAAAGAATATTAGAATAACCATCCTTTGCCCAACTACACACCTGAGTGAGGCCGGCCAGGTTTTTCTCATGGGCTTCAACCAAACATATCACAACACATTTCACGAATAAGCAGCTATGAGAACGTAGCTGCCTTTTAGTAAGCCAGACATTAGAGATTTGCAAAAATGTTAACCAATGCCACTCTTCTCACTGACTTTTTCTTGGAAAAGGCAGTTATTTTCAGTTAATACGTAATTTATGTTAACATGTGATGGGGCTGTTATTATTTTCAATTAATTAATAATTTTTACTGTCCCAGTTAAGTTTCAATGTAGTAAATCTCTACAGACAAAACCCACATTAACAAAACTTCTTCAGGGTTCTCAACTTTTAAGTGTTTGAGAAGGGCTGCCGCTGCCACATCATGCTTAACCAACACTGACGTCGCCCCATGCACACACACTGGTTCACACACAGGTTACAGGAAGAAGGGACTAGATCTCACTCCCAACAGCAAGGAGAGCAGAAAGAAGCCGGTGCTTGGCGAACGGGAGACCCTGTGCAAATTCCCAGCCTTGCAGATTTTGTGCCAATGGGCTTCGCCTTTCCGAGTCAGTGACCCTAGAAGTGAAGTGGAAGGACTCTGATCCCTCCCTGGAGAGAATGATCTTCTGCCGGCCCAGCCTCTGAGGAGCCACAGACAGCAAGCATGGTTCTCCAGGTCAATGGACGGAGGATATGCTGCATCCACCCTGGGCCATCGCATGAACCCAGAGAATCCAACTACCATGTACCGCAGGACTTCTCACCCTATCTCTGAGAGGCTGTGAACTCGCACCGTGTTACCCCAGGAAAGACGCAACAGAAAAGCAAGACCAACAGCCAAAACGTGAAAAGCCATGTCGGTGGTCAGTGAAGTCAAGCCCGTGCCTAGCTCTCCGTAAGATGATCTAAATTGGCTCAGAGTCCCACGCCTCAGGCAGCGGCACCCCCCAAGTCTCTCACGTCTACCCAGGTTTTTCCTGTGCATCCGTCCTCCCCTCTCCCTCCTGAAACAAACCATCCCGTCCATCCTGACTTTAGAGTTCCTTTTTCCACAAATACCTGTCATGATTCCTCACATACTCAATTTAGCTTTCCTCCCTTCTCTGCTCTGTTCATTACACAGATGGACCCAACACACGCCCCCAAAATGTCAGGATGGCCTGGGAAAGGGAACAGCACAGGCTGAAACTACTTAGATGCAAATATTTTTGTACAAATCACTTTTCTTTTCTAACAGGGAAATGACATGCAGTTCGAAAGTCTTTTATTTTTGTAAGGCTAAGAGTCACCCACAAATGCATTTCGAAGTTTGGAGTTCTTAAACTAAAAGCAGCCCCGTATTAGAATTTACTGAGGAGTCTGCCTGACAGCCTCATTGCTGTCCTACTTCCTGTGCAAACCAGCACTTGGAATTTTCAGGGGTGCTGCTGCGTCATTAATGCTTGTCAACGTTGCCCTGACTTGTGGTTTGGGCTTGCGGTTATTATTCCATTTTAATTAGAAATCTGTATTAGTTTGACTCACCATTATCGCTTTAATTTCTCGTGAGCTATTTGGTTTGCTATATAATGAGATGCCTATTAGCATCCAGAGCATTTTTGGCCCCTAATTTTCCAGTGTCCTGATTTAGGACGATGTGCGATGGCACAAATATGAACCCTTCAGATTCTACTGCTAAGATTTGTGAGATGTTATTCTAGATAATTGTATAATCATAAATACGTTCTATAGATAATTTTGTTGTTGTACAAATAATTCTCTCAGAATGTCTTTGGACAATGAAATTCTGTGGTTATTAAAAGTGTTTCTTCAACTGGGAAAGTGGAAAAGGGCAGTTTGGGGTCATAGCGTTTAATGTGAAAACTGTTTAAGACGCAATGATTTGCAGCACACGCCGGTAATTCCTGAATCAGAATCTCTGGCCTCTCATTTTTCCTCGGCTCTGGTTCCATACATTCAACCAGGTTCCACAAACTCATCATTTCCAAAATGGAGACTGTCTTTCTGCTCCTGTCTCAGCAAATGGCGTCACGTTCACTTAGTCATTCCATCTACACACCTGGCTCCTCTCTCGTGTCCGAGTTCGAAGGTCCATTGATTCCGCCTCCTAGACACTTCTTAAATGCCCCTTTCCTCCTAATCCCCACTGCTACCACCCCAAGACACTGCCATCTCTCACCGCTTTACTTTTCAAGGCTTTATTCCCAGAATCACCCCTGGCACATAGTAGGTACTTGTGACGGATGTCCTTGGTTTGCCCCTTTGGATCCACCCTCCTCCCTTCCCCATGTCCTGGGCCCAGGCGGCCGACCTGATGAACCCTCTCAGCAGAGCGGCCTGTTCTCTTGCTTTTTCAGCAGTGCTGTACAACAGAAACAAAACACAAGCCACCGGTGTGGGCCACATGCGTCATTTTGAATTTTCAAGTAGCTATATTTTAGAAAGAAAAAAAGAAATAGGTGAAGCCCATTTTAATAATAGATTTTATTTAACCTAATATATCTTAAAAATGATCATATCAAGTTATGATCACTATCAAACAATACTTATTAATGGAATATTTTACAACCTTTTAGTTACTAAGCCTTCATCATCCAGGGCGTATGTTACACATACAGCACATCTCAGTTCGGACTAGCCACATTTCAAGCACACCATAGCTACGTGTGGCAAGTGGCCACCATCCTGGAGAGCTCAGACAAGGAAATCAGAGGGAGAGGAGGGAGTAGGATCTCGGTGTTTATGTCTCTAACCCCCCACCACACCCCTTCACGGTCCTCACCGGCTGATGGGTCCCAGCACTTGTCAAGCAGCCTGTCTCCAGACCCAGTGTGTCAGTCTCCTGGGGCTGCTGTAACAAGTGTCACACACTGGGTGGCTTAGAACAACAGACATTTATTCTCTCATGGCTCTAGAAGTCAACAGTCCAAAAGCAAGGTGACGGCAGGGCCACAGTGTCTCGGGAGGCCCCAGGGAAGAAGCCTCCTTTGCCTCGTGAAGCTTCTGGTGGTGGCTGCAAGCCCTTGGTTCCTTGGCTTGTAGATACCTCACCCCAAGAGGTACCAGGAGCCCGTACACATAGGAAAGACCACGTGAGGCAGCAAAACAGAGATGAGAATCTATAAGCCAAGGAAAGAGACCTTAGAAGAAACCAACCCTACTGACACCGTGATCTTGGACTTCCAGCCTCCAGAATGGTGAGAAAATACATTTCTGTTGTTTATGGCACCCACACTGTGGTGTTTTGTCACAGCAGCTCTACCAAATTAATACAGGTATTGAATTTTGTCAAGTGCCTCTGCCATATCTATGAAAATGATCATATGATTTATTATTTAACTCTATCAATAGCATGGTATACCCATATATCTCCTAATATTGAGCTATCCTTGCATTCCTGAATGGATCTCACTTGTTCTTAATGTATCATTCTTTTAATGTGCTGTTGGATTCTTTTGAATTAGTTTTCATTTAAAAACTGTGCATCAATATTTATAAGTAAGATCAATCAGAAGTTTTATTTTTCAGTGCAACCTTTCGAATTTGAGGATTTATGATATACTCACTTCATAAAAAGTTTTAGTTTATTTCTTATGCTCCAGAATAGTTTGGTTGGTATTGGGATTACATGCACTTGAAAAGTTTGTCTTTGGTACTATTAAGTCTGAGGTCTTCAAAGTTAATAATTCCAACGTCTGTAATTCAGGGAACTACTATTTAATTGATCAGTCCTGCCCAAACCCCTGCATCCTGAATATTATCCAGGCATTTATGGTCCAGGGCTGCCTGCTACCCAGGTCCAAATCTTGTAAACAACAGAGCATGACACATGCCTGATTCCCTAGGCCCCCATGGCTGCACTGCCCTCAAGCCTGTGTCTTTGGACATCTTCAACCTGTGGCCTAGTCATGGATGCTTACTGGGGGGCCAGTGGGTGCCCTGCACTGCACTAGGTACATATAAAACATCAGTTCGTGTGGGCAAAGGGCAGGGGACAATGTCTAGTACACAGTAAATCATCATTGCTGTCATCATTGTCATCATGAACAGACATCAAAGCTGACCCCACAACATTGAGTGTCCCCAGTGAGCATATCCTGGCATTCAAGGTCTTCTGGAATCTGACCTTAAACGCTTTGCCTGTTATAGACATTCAGGCTTTTTTTCATAACCTCCTGGGGTCTATTATATTTTCCTTTCCAACCCCACCCTTATTTCCCTCTTGGGGGAACCACCTCTACCAAACTCTCACTCCTTGTTGTGGGAGGAGACCTGGCCTCATTCCAGAGGATGAACTCCAGAGGTAAAGCATGTGAACAGGATCTAAGCCAATCAGGGAATACATCCCATTTCCTTTGACATGCTGGTTGGTTGAAGGAGACACACATGACCAGCTAGAGTTAATGAGGCTTTTTTCCAGGTATTCAGGGCAAGACACACTATTTTCTGCTGAGAAATGTGAGGTCTGCAGCATATTTGTGATCATGAAAAGAAAGGGATGAAGCCTGTAACTGAAGCCACATGACAAGATGGGTAGAAACAAAGTTGGGACATTTTTTGAGCCATGCTTACCCCTGGCTTTTCACTTAAGTGAAACAACACATACATTCCTTTTATCTTTAGCTGATTGGTGTTGGATTTTGTCATTTCCCACCAAAAGAGTCTTAAGTGACACATGATCTGATCTTGCTTTTTGTGATTTTACTGTCTTCTATGTGGGCTCCATGATTTTCCACCTACTTGGCTCTGTTCAAACTAATCCCTCTAACCGGGATGCTTGTTTGCCCATCCCCACACATCCAAAATCTTTCAAGTTTTCTGGATTTAGGTCAAAGGCTGCCTTCTCTTTAAAGAATTCCTTGAAGTATTTAGGGAAGATGAGGCACCAGCTCCGCAACTTATCCTCAACTGGTCCAAGAAACCCCTGTTCTTTGTATTCCACTCGCAACTTCTCTATAGATCTGTAATTATTCCAAAATCTTTAAAATCAAACTTCAAAAGAAGTCTAAGCTCTTTGGTAGGCTTATCATCAGTGGAGGCAACTTCACAACAATATTATTAACTATTATTAATGGACAGAGTACCCAGGATTTATCCCAGTCCCTGGCACATGGTAGGCACTCTATGTGGTTTTTGAAGGAGTGAATGGACAGGGATGGATCCTACACACAGACGTCAAAGTCTTGATTATACAGAAAAATCCATAGAACATTTTCTTTAATATTTTATGTGACATAAGAGAAGATTATTAGTGTTCTATGTTATGGAAAGAGAAATACATCGGTTCAAAAGTTCCCAGCCCCAACACAGTCTGTATGACGTTGGTAAGTCACCCAGTGTCCCAGGGTCTCAGGCTCTCGTCACACAAGCAGACACAGTGATAACTGCCCCAACTTCTTCACGCAGTCTTTGTGAGGGTCAAATGTATGTGAAAATACTATGAAAGTCAAACAGTTCCCAATACACAACCATCATCAGCAGTGTTTCGATGCCAGTAGTTATGGAGGCCTGAGGCATCAGCGAAAAGGAAGGTAGATGAAGGAAATCTGCTCCAATCTGCAGATGGAATGCAATGCCTGACGGTCCCTTATATGATGCTGGTTTTCCACTGGGCTGATGGCATCTCCAGGAAGGTCTCTGGTTGCTGCACAGAGTTAGACACTGCAAAGTCTTAACAATTACACATTCACATTACCCACATCTCCAAAAGGTACCATCTGTGGTATTTGGTGGTGTTTGGCGTGGCAAAGAGTAGAGTGCCTACTGAGACAGTCTGTGGCTGTGGCTCCTTCTTCTCTCGCCATCTATGCATAAGTGGTCCTCGCCCCCATCACCTTTTCTCACCAGCTCTTCCATTCTGCTCTGGCTTTCCCTCTCTCTAACATGTGCTTCTCTAGTAGCACCAAGCCGCAGATACACTTAGGCCTCCCCAAAAAGAAAATGCATACTCCCTATTGCTGGGTCACCCTCCCCGCTGAAGGGTTCTCTCCCACGCCTCCTGAGTGAAGAGCGGTCTCTTGGCCCAATTCTTTCCCACTCTCTCCATGTCCTCTTTCCTTGACCTTGTCAACCCATCTGGGTGGCAGCTAACACCTCCCTGAGGGCTCCTGAGCCTGACTCACCACACTGTCACCTCTCTACGGGGTGTCATTACCTGAATGTCCCAGCAGACCCTAACGCTCACTATAGGTCCACCTAAAATTTCACATTTTCTCCAACTACCTTCTACTTCAAACGCCTGTATTTCAACCGGTGGGGCCAGCATGATTCCAGGCATTTAAACTGAAAACCCAGGAGTGGGCTTTGAACTCCCTTCGATTCCCTACTAGCCCTACAAGTATTTCCCATCCCTTTTGCTGCCACCCTGCTCAAGTCCTTACTGCATTTCTCCTTGACACCAGCCTGGCCTCCCACTGACGTGGCTCTTCTTTCCGACACAACTTCTCAGTAGATCTTCCAACATTCAGCATTCAATACTCACATCTAACAGCCTTTGGCCCCCACACCCACCTCTCACATTGCTTTCTGTACAGTTCAATCCCCTCAACTTGGCATCAGAGGCCCTTTTTGGTCTTGCTGCAGGCAGCTTTTGCAGATTTGTTCCCTCCTCCTTCATACGTACTGCATGTCTCACATATCCCAAGTGTCTGGCCCTGTCCAATGGACTCTGGACCTCCCACTTCCCACCTGCACTTACACAGTTTCTCTTCCTGGTGCACCTTTCCCACCTCCTATCTCTCCTTGGCAAAATCATCTGGAGGCCCAGATCCACTCCACCTGCCAGGAAACCTTCCTGGATCCTTGCTGTTCTGCTGCCTTTATTAGAACCATGGGTACACATTCCATTCTCTTTACTAGATGATAGATTCCTTTGGAGAGCAAGCCGAGTCTTGGACATTAGTGAATGCCGCACAGACCGGTCTCACAGCAGCACGCAATACTGATTTGCTGTGATAAATGTATTTGTTAAAATCAATTCTCCTGGGTTGGATTGGTACCTTTTTGAAAGGAACCTTGTTGCCTTCTGATGTTGTCACTCTCTTGAAATTTTCAGAAATATTTTCTAAGACTTGAGATTTCTATTTTGAATTATCTAGATAGATTTGCTTAGCTGGAGACCACAACACCAAACTTGAAACTTTATCAAAGAACAATCATCCAATTTGCGTGGTAAAACAGAACGCTGCTAAATAAATAAAGGTCCGTGCTGATGAACTACAAAACACCCGCCGAAGATGGAAATGCTGCTTGAATATGTAATTAGCAGTGATGCGGAAAAAAGAAAAAGCAACCAAAAAAAAAACACTGAAGGAAATACAAGTAGGGTCACTGATTCTGTATTCTCAGTTCCCTGAAAGCTTGGAGAGACGATCTGAAATCAAGAGTTGAAATAGGAGATTTCTGAACCTAAAATGGATTTGGCAAGTCTGAACAGGGTAGAGAGAGCCAAACAGGGTCTGAATTGGCCCGGCTCCAAGGGGGTGTAATGCAGGCAGCTGCAGAGGCCCTGAACCTGAACCCTGGGTTTTGTCTAATACTCTGTTGTCACCACCTTGAAATTATTTCTAATTTCTGAACAAGGAGCCTGGCATTTGCACTTTGCACTGAGCTCTGAAAATGATAGAGCCAGTCCTGGTCTGGGGCTTTTGGTGTCAGAGGAGCAGAGGACAAAGTAACTCTGAGAAGGTGGAGACATCAGCGAGCTGCCACGTATCTAATGTCACTTGACCGGGAGGGAGGGAATGCTTGCTCTACTGGAAAAGGTCCCCTATTTTCCTAGGAAAGTTGATACAAGTAACTTTTCTCTTTTGCAAGCCAGCTTGTGAAGGCATTTTTGGAAACGTTTTCCTCTCTATAAGAAGGGGGGAGGAGAATTTCCCAAGAAAGTCTTCAACAAAAGGCTTCCATGTGGAATCACCAGACCAATTAAAAATGACAATGTGCAAATGTCTTTGACATATATGCCCGTAAATCTGCAGATACTCCAGGGTGATGTGTCTTGGCTGCAAGTGACGCAGCCACTAGTCTTCTGAAGCACATCTACAATCCCCTTTTAGAAAGTGACCATAAACAGTTTATATCCACAATCCGTGAATTTTCTTAAGTGGAATGTCTTGGAAAGGGATTGCATTCCTCTCACACCTAAGAAAGCACTCCTCTGTTAATTAGAGGAACTAAGAAACCTATATTTTGTAGGCAAATGCCTACACTGGAGGAAATATAGGGTTTAACTACAATATTTGTCTTGTGACTCATTCGGCTTTGACAGTTTGACTACAATAATTATCACTTTCTCAGGAAATATTTAATGAAGATAATAATCCTGTGCACCACCGCACTATCTCATTGAATCTTTTTAATACATTATTTTAATGATAGGAAAAAAAAAAAAATACCCGTGAATTTGTTATTAAGCAAACCCAAGGCTGAATTTTCACATATGCTGCAAATAAAATGTACTTTACGATATGTAATTTTAAAGTGCAAATATGTTGTGTTTATTTATGTGACGAAGTTTAAACAATCATCGCAATGGAAACACCAACATTCTTTTAGTGTGGGGGGTGCTTAGTCTCTTTAGGAATATGACTTGATAATCTGCTGATGGGGTTCACAGTCGCTTCTCCCCTCCAGCTTGACCTGAAACAAGCCAACAAAAGATGTGGCAAAGTGGCTCAGCGTTTGGGGGTCAAGGAGAGAGGAGAGGAAAGGAGAGAGAAAGGTGGAAGCAGAGGTCCCCCGGGGGCTTTTAAGAACAGAACAGCTAACATCTCGTTGTTATTTGTAAATTAGTTCCATCTCCCCAACCTTCCTTCAAGCCCACGCCCACACACACAGGCCCTGTGTTTGGAAGCCAAGCGAAGGGACAGCGTTATCCCCTCAGGATGGCCTAGATCACAGAGGCCGTATGTCCCGTAGGAGCAGAAAGTGAAAGCACGAAGGGATTTCCCCAAATCTTCGGTGGGCTGGAAGCGGGAGCGAAGTGCCCTAATTTTAAGTCTCTCTTTTGACATTACAATTACCCCCTTTATCCATGGGGGACACATTCCAAGGCCCCCAGTGAGTGCTTGGAACAGCAGATAGTTCCAAACCCTATAAATACAATGTTTTTCCCTCTACAGCCACACCTATGATAAAGTTTAATTTACAAATTAGTTGCAGTGAGAGATTAACAATAATAAAACAGAACAATTATCACGATACAATGTAATAAGTTATGTGAATGTGGTCTCTCTCTCAAAACATCTAATTTTGCTGTACTCACACTTCTTCTCGGGATGCTATGAGATGGTACGGTCCATGTGAGGAGATGAAGGAGGTAGAATTTACCGTTTAATCTTTTCAGGCTGACGTTGACCATGGGTAACTGAACCCACAAAAAGCAAAACCGTGTATAAAGGGCGGAACTACTGTACCACCAATTTTCAACAAGAAAATATTTCCCCAGGTACTAAATATATATTTCAGAAATGTGATTTCAACCAATGTATCAAACTGAACATTTTATTTTCCTAAAGCAAAGACACTACTTGTTGCTTTCAACAAGCAGATAGATGTGTGGTTCACAGAGTCAAATGAATTTGTCCTCTAAGTTCTTACACATCAAAATCAAGTTAACCCCAGTAACCAGTGATATTCCTGTGCATCAGGAAATTCCCAGAGGTCTTATGTATAATGCTATGACTCTCCAAGCAGTATCATAGGCGGGATATTGAAAGAGTTTCAAGTAAAATGCTACATCCTGGAAGCTCTCCTACACAGTGGGCAGCCTAAACGCAAACAAGCTCAGGAATGATTTGGCAGCATTTTTAACGAGTGGACATTCTTGTTTGAATTGCACAATAACCTGCACTGTCTTGACCAGCCCTGTCCAACAGAAGTCATGAGAGCCACATGCATAATCATAAACTTTCTAGTAGCCACATTAAACAAGTAAAAAGAATCGAGTCAAATTAATTTTGAGGATACACTATATTTTACTCAATATATCCAAAGAATTATTCTTATAACATGTAATCAATATAAACAATCTTTTTTAATGCATTTTGAGTGGTTATTGACTTAATATTTGGAAATTAATCTTAGCATTTCCATAATGTGTAATATTAAATATCTCACCTACTTTGAACTTAAAAGGATTTCTTATATGTGATTTTGTGACTATAATAAGGACAGGCTTTTGACAGAATCTGTTTATATCCTTAGTATAAACAATTGTAACGAGATATTATTACATTCTCTTTTCCCTACTAAGCCTTTGCAATTCGGAGTGTATTTCCTGCTACAGCACATCTCAGCTTGGAGTAGTCACGTGTGCAACGCTCAATAGCCACGTGCGGCTGGCGCGTTTCCTTACTGGACAGGGCAGCCCTACAGTGTAGTGGACCCCAGTCAGCACAGACAGCATCCTAAACAGAGAAGCCCAAGCGAGGCACTGACTCTCTGGTGTTGACCAATAACACTGGGGCATTTCTGAACGCTCCCAGCATCCAGGAGGATTTCATAAAATCCCCGACTGCCACCCCATTTATTCCCACTGTCATCCCTTCAATCATAAAAGAAGAGCGCTCAGACACACAAAGGCGATTAACTGGAGTTAGGCAATTCGGAGAGAACTGTATGTGAATTCATTCCTTCACACCCACAGCAAAGTGAAGCAGGAATGCAGCAGCCTAGGGCTAAGAGCGACAAAACTCAGCTTCTAAGACAGAACGAGTTTCTGAACCAGACTCCAACATACTGTGAATCTCAACCTTGTGAAGAAGGGTTGGGGCATTTTAGAGCTTCTGGGGCAAACTGAGGTCCAGCTCGCAGGGCCCACGGCCCCCAGAGAAGAGGGGTTCAGGGGAACCTGTATCTTCCTAGCAACAGGGAGATCCCACGGGTCTTGGAGAAGATAAAGGACATCTAGACCCTAAGTGGCTCTGGGCCTGATGCAGTCCTCCCAGAAGTGAGACTGTCACAGACCGGTAGACATTCGGGGGAATTGAGGCAGCAGCTACGAAGGGGAGCCCGAGATCCATAAGGCATTCTGGAATTTTCCTCCCTCCGTGGAAGTGGAAACTCCTTTCTCACAGAAACCCAGTGGCCCCAGTCAGCCACGCCTGGAATTCCTACCACAGACGTTCTGTTAATGGGGTTCACCGGCCCGTGCCTGGGTGGGGGGACCTGGCAGCCAGTTGAAGCGAGTATTTAATTTCATTCCTGTGTGTGAGTGGATGTAAGAACTCACTGACGTGTCAAACAAATGCCCTGCGTCTACAGTTCACATACTCCATTTCTGAGGTTATACACTATGCTTAGGGATTGTAATTGTTTCTTTGGAGCACAAGATCTTAGGGCATCAAGGCTTTCACCAGTTACAATCCCTACTTAGAATTGTAGCTGTCAGAACATTCATAATGAAAACAGGAACAAAACTCCCATGGCCCGCGTTTGATAGAACACAGCTGTGTTTGACAGAGGGAGGCTGGTCTAATTTTCTGAATGCATTTTAGGTCCGTGACTTGGGCTCCTGGTCTGAATTCCTCTTGGGAAAGCATGTGACGTTGGGGCTGCATTTTCCACATTTCTTACTGAGAAAAGAATCACACTGACTGAACTACCAACACTGTTCTGAATATTAGGTCTTCAAAGCATGAACTGTGTGTGTGTCGGGGGCAGAGAGCCACGAATAACTAATATTACAGTGACCAGCTAACACCCTGCTCTGCAAGACGTAGGTATCATCCGCCTGATGACAACAGCTGTGTTGTAATTAAATAATAACTTATGGAAAATGGAAACTTCACACCCAAAAGATTCTGCAGGGCCCTGCCTGTCCCAGGAAAAGAGACTGATACCACACCACCAAGGCTCATAATTTAAAATACAGCTCTTCCTTTTGGAAGATTTCTGCTGAGGAAGATTTGGGTACAGGAAGTGGAGAAATACAATGCACTGACTCCAGGCCTCTTCTTTTGGCAATTTAGCCTCCAAAAGTCATGGAGTGAACGTCCCTTTCCTTGTCCTACTGGGGTGTGAAGAGAAATATTTGAAGAATAAAGGCAAATAACTTGTCAAAATTAATAACAAATACCAAGTCACAGATCCAGAATCTCAGAGAACATGAAGCAGAATGAATACCAAAAAGTCTACACCTACTCATATCATATTCAAACTTCAGAAAACCCACAACAAAAAGAAAACCTTGAAAGAAGCCAGCGGGAGGAAAAAAAATCTACCTTGCCTCTAGATGAACAAAGATGAAAATTGTAGCAGACATTTCATTAGAAACCATTCAAAAAGAGAGAACGGAGTGAAACGTTTTCTATTGAAAGAATGCATGCCAATCTAGAATTCTATATTCAGAGAAATTACCCTTCAACATTGAAAGAGAAAGATTTTCTCAGATAAACATAAACTGAGGAAATTCATCACCTGTCCTGCAAGAAATGTTAAAAGATGTTCTCGGGCAGAAAGAAAATGATATAGGTCAAAATCTTGGATCTACATAAAGAAAGGAGGACCACTGGAAAAGGAATAAATGAAAGTAAAACCTTTCTTATTTTTAATTCATCTAAGACATAACTACTTATTTGAAGTAGTAATGATGTATTGGATGATTATAGCAAATGGATCAAATGGAAAAGTGAAATCAATGATAGCAATGTCATACGGGTGAGAGGGAGAAGCTGGGAGTTCTCTTCTATAACATAACTTCCCTACACATAAAGTGGGACAATATTATTTGTAGGTAGACTTAAATTAGCTTAAAAATAAATATTGTCAAATCTTAGAGCAACAATTAAAATTTTAAGGAAGTATAATTGATATGCTAAGAGCAGATAAAATATAATTATATGAAATGCTCAAATTAAATCATAGAAGGCAGAAAATCCTGACAATAAAAAGTTACAAACATGGTTGATATTAATATTAATCCAAATATATCAATAACCACATTAAATACGAATTGCTTAAATACTATAATTAAAATACAGAGATTGTCAGAGAAAAAAAGACCCAAGTATATATTGTCTACATAAACTGACTGCAAATATAAACTTAGTGTAAAAGAATAAGAAAAGATAGGCCATGCTAACAATATTCTAAAGAAAGCTGAAGTAGCTATATTAATTCAATCAAAGCACATTTTAAAACAAGGGAAATTATGAGGGGCACTACATAATGACAAGGGGTCAATACTCTAAGAAGACATAACCGTCCTAAAGACGTGTGCACTTAACAACTGAGCATCAAAATACATGAGGCAAAATTTGATACAACTGAATGTTGAAGTAGATAAATCCACAGAGTTCAACATCTTCCTGTCAATAATTGATAGATTAAGCAGACAGAAAATCAATAAGGATATAATAGACCTAAATAATATGGTCAATCAACTTAATCTAATTGCCATGTATAGAATATTCCATCCAAGAACAGCAAAATGTACATTCTTCCCAAGCTCATATGGACTATTCAGCGAGATGGACCACACTGTGAACCACAAAATACATCTTAATACATTTAAAAGAATAGAAATCACATCACATAAAGTGTGTTTTTAGGCCACAAAAGAATTAAATTAGAAATCAGTAACAGAAAGATAGCTGGAAAACTCCTAATATTTGCAAATTAAGCAACATGCTTCTAAATAATATATGGGGCCAACCAAGAGGAAGTATCAAGAGATACGTAAAAATATTTTAAACTAAATTAAAATGAGAATACAACTTATCAAATGTTGTAGGCTATAGCAAAATCAGTGCTTAGAGAAAAATATATAGCATTAAACTGCACATATTGGAAAAGAGGAAAATGGTAATATAAATAATCCAACCTTTCATCTTAGAAAACTAGAGAAGGAAGAGCAAGTTAATCCTAAAGCTGGAATGGGACAGAAATAATGCAAATTAGAGCAGAAGTTAATAAAACTGAAAACAGGAAAATAATACAGAAAAAAAATCTATAAAACCAAAAGCTATTTTTTTGGTAAGATCGATAAAACTGATAAAGCTGTAGCCATGCTAACCAAGAAAAAAAGAGAAGACACAAATGATCAATATCATAAATTTAAAAGGTTCGTCACTACTGATCCCACTGATATTAAATACATAAAAAGGAAGACTAAAAACACTATGCTCACAAATTTAATTTAAACTGGGCGAAGTCCTTGAAAGACATAAATTAACAAAACTCACACAAAGAGATACAGATAACCTGAATAGTCTTACGTCTTTTAAAGAAATTGAATTAATCATACCTTTCCAAAAAAGAAGCCAGATCCAGATAGCTTCACTGGTGAATTTTACCTAACATTTACGATAGAAATAATGTCAATTCTCTACAATATCTTCCAGAAAATATAAGCAGAGAAAACATTTCTTAATTCACTCTAAGAGGCCAGCACTACCCTAATAACAAAGTCAACTGAAGACATTACAAGAAAGGAAAGTTACAGATTAATATCTCTCAAAAATATAGACTGAAAAATTCTCAGAACATATGAGAAAATCAGATCCAACAATGGGTTAAATTATTCTATTTGACAACCAAGTGGGATTTCAGGAATGCAAGGCTGGTTTGATATTTGAAAATCAATCAATGTAATCTACCACATGAACAGACTAAAGAAGAAAAATCATATTGTCATATCCATTGACACAGAAAATACATTTGACAAGATCCAACGTGCATTCACAACATGAAAAAAACGAAACAAAACCTCAGCAAATTAGAAATAGAGGGAAACTTCCTCAACCTGATAAAGAACACCTATAAAAAACCCACAGTTTATATCATACTTAATGGTGAGAAACTGAACACCTTCTCCCTAAAACCAGAAACAAAATAAGGATTCCCTCTCTCACCACTCCTATTCAACATCATACTTAAAGTGCAAGCTAGCAAACTGAGATATACGAAGGAGATAAAAGGTATGAAGATTGAAAAGGACAGAACTTCTTTGTTCTTGGATGACATGATTATGTAGAAAATCCCAATGAACAACAGCAATAAAAAAAAACAAAACAAAACAAAACAAAACAAACAAACAAAAAAAAACTTCTGAAACTAAAAAGACAGTACTATAGCAAGATTACAAGATACAAAGAAAGCATACAAAATTCAACTGCTCTCCTTATACCAGCAGCAAACAATTGGAATTTGAAATGAAAAAGGAAATAATTTTTAACAGCATCCAAAAATGATATGCTTAGGTATAAATCTAACAAAATATGTCTAGTATCTATGCGTGGAAACTTAGAAAACATGGATGAAAAAAATCAAAGGAGATCCATATAAATAGAGAGATATTCCACATTCATGGAATGGAAGACTCAATATTGTTAAAACGTAAATTCTTCCCAATGTGATCTATGGATTCGACTTAATACAAATCAAAATACCAGCAAGCTATTTTGTAGATATCAACAAAATAATTCTAAAGTTCACAGGGAAAGGCAAAAGGCTAGAACAGCACACACAACAATGAAGGAATACAAAGCTGGAAGACTCAAACTACCTGATTCCAAAAGTTACTATAATGCTAGAGTAATCAAGACAGCACAACATTGGTGAAAGAATAGGCATATAGATCAAGGGAACAAAATTAGAAGTCCAGAGATAGACAAAGGCACATACAGTCAACTGATCTTTGACAAAGAAGCAAAGACAATTCAATGGGGAAAGTCTTTTCAACAACAATACTGCACGTAAAAATAACTGATCATCTGTATGCAAAAATAAGAACCCAGACACAGACCTTATAGCTTATACAAAAATTAACTCAAAATGGATCATAGATCTCAATGTAAAAGGCCAAACTATAAAACTTCTTGAAGAAAACATAGGGGAAAATCTATATGACCTAGGGTTTGGTGATGAGTGTTTAAACACAACACCAGTAGAATGATCCAAGAAAGAAAAAACTGATAAGTTGAACTCTATTACAATGAAAACGTGCTCTGCAAAAGACACTGTTAAGAGAATAAAAAGATGAGCCACAGACTGGGAGAAAAAATTTTCAAAATATATATCTGATAAAAGATTTGTATCCAAACTATGCAAAGAACTCATAAAACTCAACAATAAGAAAAAAACAACCCAGGCTTAAAACAATAGACATCTCAACAAAGAAGATATACAGATGGTAAATAACATATGAAAAGTTGCTCAGCATCACTTATTCTTAGAGAACTGCAAGCTAAAGCAACAATGAGATACCACTGCACACCTATTTGAATGGCTAAAATCCAAAACAGTGACAATACCAACTTCTGGAAAGAATCTGGAA